>NC_053394.1:157057755-157362755 GCF_905171765.1 Bufo bufo
GACAAATCAGATTTTAGAACGCATCTCAGAACCCATCTGGTTGAGAAGCCGTTCCCATGTTTAATTTGTGGAAAAAGTTTCACATGGAAACCAGAGCTTACTGCTCATCAGAAATTTCACACCGGTGAAAATCAGTTTTCTTGTTCCGAATGTGGAAAATGTTACGCACAGAAACGGAATCTTCGACGACATGAGAAGAACCATAAGCCTTAATAGGAAATCTTTTTACATTTTTACAACAAAATGTTTTGATCATGCCAAAAGTAGTTATCCTCGACCTAAATAAAGACTCGCCTGTCACGAGCGCTCTGGATCCACTGCTGAGCACTCAACTCCATCGCTTCCAGTTCGGAGCTGAACCTGAAGTATGACTTTGTGCACTTAAATTGTAACTGTAACTACATTTTAACATATGTTATTGCTGCTGCAACATTATGCATAAAGCAATCTTTAGTTTCTTCACATACCACTGTTTCCTTAAGCTTTTCTCTTATGGCTGTTTGAATCCTACAATATGAAGATCTTCTCAATATGGCTCCTCTGCCCTTTCTCTGAGGCATAAACTGCTTTTCCTCACTTCCCATACACACTTGCTGTATCCAGCAGCTCCCTGCCAGCCAATCAGATTGGATTACTGAGAAACACACCTCCTCACTCTGAAGCCTAATGCAGGAATGCAATGTGGAGGACCACTCCTCTGCCTTCTGTTTACACTAAAGGGAATACAGAAAAGCCCTAGCAATGGCCTTTTAACTCCTTAGTGACCACCCATAAGTGTTTTTTCGGCGGTCACTAAGGGGCCTTGGGCTGGAGCTCCGCCTTTTTACGGCGGCACTTCAGCCCAAGTTAACGATAAAATCAAGCACTGTAGCTCCGTGCCCGCAGCTACCGGAGGTAGCTGAGGGCTCGGGGCAGTGATCAGAGACCATGACAAGCGGTCTCTGATCACTTGATCGCCGTGATACACTTTATCACGGCGATCACAGAAAATGCCGGCAGCGGAGCTGCCCACACTAAACTTTCTCCCTCCTCTCATGTAAGAGAGGAGGGAGAAAGTCTCCGATGCAACGATCGGGTCCCCCAGCGCTTCTGGCCCTCAGCTGGGTCCCGATCCTCACCTTCCACCCCCCTTACCCTCAAGAAAGATGGCGGTGGCGGCCCGGCGCATGCACAGACTGAAAGCCGGCCGCTCACCGCTGCTCTCAGTAAGGTCTCTCTCCTCAGCAGAGGAGAGAGAAGTTCAAATTATGCCCCGATCGGGTCCCCCAGCACCAATATGGCCCCCAGATGTGTTAAATAAAGTTATTAGGGCGCCCCACACACACATCTAATTAAAAGAAAAAAGTTACAAAAAATTGTAAGTGCAGCCAAAATAAAGTAAAGATGTGGAAATATATTTCTGATAAAAATATTGAATAGTATTTATGTATGTATAATATTGCATTTGAAAATAGGAAAATGTGCCAATTTTCATAAATTTTCACTTTTTTAATAAAGATACGCATATTTTATCGGTAGAATTTTACCACCTAAGTAAAGTACAATATGTGACGAGAAAACAATGTCAGAATTACTTTGATGTGCAAAACCCTTACAAAGTTAGGAGAAAGAAAAAAGGCCCCCCCTGCGCTCCTGTTGTTTAATCGGGTAGATCTACCTGGATAGGGGGATCCCGCTGCTTACTGTCTAGTGAGGAGCTATTGTTCTCCTCAGAATAGTATAAAAGAGAAAGGTATGTCACCCGTAGGTGATATAGGACAGATAGCGCTGGAGTGCACGGTCAAGACAACTAATCCTGTAGATGGTAATGTCAGTCAGTGTTGGCCTGAGACAATAAGCGTCTGGCTCTGAAATTGAGTGCTATGAAAGTATATCTATATATTTATATATTTGTATATTTATTGGCATTTGGGCAAAAACTAAATAAAACCTAAACTGGTATAAGTAATAGTAATAATAATGGTGCTGTAGCTACCTTATTGTTCATCCGGAGTTGGTCCTTCAGTCAGTGGTCCGGTCTGGTAATCAATATGGGTTGGTTGCTGTAAAGTTCTTATAATGGTCCTGTTCTTTTAAATCGCGGCGTCCTCCTGGCTCACCTACCAGCAGCAGCGCGGCCCCGGCCGGAAGCACGCGCAGCGCGAGGGAGCTTGTTGGTCTGTTGCCCGGGAAACCGCTTGTGGTGACGTCACCGTTCAGAGTACAGGAGCCTCCGTAGGACAAAAACTACCTACGCGTTTCAGAGCCTATCGGGCTCCTTCGTAAGCTAAAATGACACATGTCAGATTTCTAAAATTTGGCTTGGTCATTAAGGCCCAAACAGGCTTGGTCACCAGTGGACCAGTGGAAAGGGGTCAGGAGGCATTAATGAAAGCTGTTATAAGGTAATTACAGATCTTTTGGCAATCAATGACAGACTTGGTCAGGTATAAATGCCTATATCTAATAAACTAGCAAATAAAATAAAAATTATGATGGGTACACTTTAACCAATGCCAGCCAATCAATGGCCTCACATTACAAAGGTTCCAGCGGAAACCTAAGCTCAGTGCAGGACCTGCAACACTCGTGACAAGTGAATCTTCCCCCCCCCCCTACTTTAACACCCATCCTAGCCAAAACCCCTTTAATGAGTAGCAATACATCTTTTTATGGTGATAATTAGCAGTGTTTCCCAACCAGTGTGCCTCCAGCTGTTGCAAAACTACAACTCCCAGCATGCCCGCACAGCCTTTGGCTGTGCGGGCATGCTGGGAGTTGTAGTTTTGCAACAGCTGGAGGCACACTGGTTGGGAAACACTGAATTAAGGGACCTCCTTCTAGAGCAACATAAAAACATCAGCCTTCACAATCTTCTCACACTTAGCTCTCACATCAGTGCCGCTAGTTAGTGACTGTTGTAATGGGTCAAAAGAGTTTTTTTTTCCTAGGAACTTCAATGGCAGCTTCATTTATATGGAAAATGAGCAGTGAGAACAAAAATCAATAAAGTAATCAAGTCCCATTAACATCATTTTTATTTTTAAATAAAAAAATTAATTGTCATAAGTTATAATAGAAAAACAGCCTAACCTATCATATCTGAAGCCCAGTCCCAGCTGGAGTGGAGACGTGCAACTGCACTCTGGGTGGGATAGTTGCCAAGGTATTAGTGTACTATTAATGTGAATCTGTCACCTCCTATTGAAAGGGTTGTGCAACCTTCACTGGACAACCCACTTCACTGTCTTTTGTGGACAGGTCCCCGCTGAAGCCAGTCATTGGCTGGAGAAGAGCCGGTACCCATGCCCGGCAGGAAGTAAACAAGCCACGAGCCAGAAGATGGAGATGCCGGAGCCAGCGTGCAGAACCAGAACTCTGGGTTATTCTTGAACAACCCCTTTAAAGACTGTTGAGCAGATCTATGTGCCCAGTCACTTCTCAACCCACATTTTTATTAAAGTCTTTCAAAGTTTGACAAAGATCATGTCGAAAACAGCCTAAGGCTACATGCACATGACAGTGTAGTTTATGCGGATATTCATGCTAATTTTGCTGCCTTTCTGCACCAAAATTTGCATGTCTTACTTGCAAATTTTGACACAGATATGCCCTAGATCTCTCCCTTTGCATGGCAAAGGGTCATATCTGCACTGGAAAATCCTCATAATCAATTGACATGCTAGAAATGTCAAAATCCACACTACAGGTCAATTTCTGCACAGTCGATGCCGCACTGTGTAAATGAGATTTTGAATATTTTCATCTATTTAGCTGGTACTGCATTAGACTGCTGATTTTCTGCACGAAAATACAAAAGGTCCTGCGGACTGTTCACACTTGGCACTTCAACGCCTAAATGAGGCAGGTTAAAACTCACAGTGCATATAATGAAAAAATAGGTGTGCACTACTAATACTAATCTGTTGAGGACACTTGTGGCGTTTCGAAAGTCAGCTATATACAATCACGCACCTGTGTAGAGCAACCTCTATGCGCACAAGAGTGACTTGTTGAATCTGACTTTCTCCACTTACAGATTACGCATCAGACACCCAGGCGTTAATCAAGTGGCCTTTTAATCCGGAGATTGTATTACAAGATGTTGCAGGGTAATCCAGATGGTAAAATAATTATGCCAACAATAACTTCTAGCTCAGAAGATGGATGCTGCTACTCAGAAAGATGAGCACACTATGAGCAAGGCATGATTGGGAAAACAGGGAGTGGCTAGGCTAAACTAACTAGAAACCTGAAAACGAAGGGGGGGGGGGGGGGAGCATCCCAATACACAATGCAAGATACTGGAACAGAACACTCCCCATCTGGTACCACTATATATATGCATACAATGGAATTGTATAAAATAACAATAGCTTGCAGATGCAAATAATGTCCATCTACCTGAAAAGGAAACATGCAATGAACATTATTCAAATAAAAAAAGGATAAGTCTTCAGTTCGGGCCATAGAGCTGGTACTTGAAACAGTCTTAGAAGATGTTGAGCATCTTTGGTAGAAGGGATCTCAACATGGAAGTTCTGCAGGCATGAGTAACACAACTTCTGTAACAGGGCGGAAGAAGGTCTTGATTACTCCACCTCTCGCGGTTCTTACTTCCACCTTACGAACCTTCCCATCCTAACTGGAAACGACTTTAGTAATAAGGCCAGTCGCGGCGATCAACTTGTTTGTCTCTTAACAGAACAAAATCTCCTTCCTTTAAATTAGGCCTTGGTTCTTGCCACCTTCTGCGTTCTTGCTAGAGGCAGAGGTACGCTCTTCTCCACATTTTCCAGAACTGACTGGCGAGATATTGTACCTGCTTCCACCGAAACTTATAAAGGTTGTGCTCTTTGAAAATGCCAGATGGCACAGGAATATTTCCTATCTTTTGGGTCAATAAGGTGGCTGGCGTTAAAATATGTGGGGATTCCGGATCAGAAGAGACGGGAGCCAGAGGTCTTGAGTTTACTATCGCTGTTACCTCTGCAAGGAAAGTAGCCAAGACTTCATGCGTCAGTTGGACAGATCTAGAGTCTATTAGCATAGAATCTAAGATGCGTCTGGCGATTCCGATCATCCTTTCCCATGATCCACCCATATGTGAAGAGTGAGGCGGATTAAAACTCCATACACAGCCGCTTACTTTGAGATATTCAACTGGTGCCTTGATGATCTCCAACTCGTTACAAGCTCTGATGAAATTGGTACCACAGTCTGACCTCAGGAGTTTAACTGGCCCTCTAGTAGCAAAGAATCTTCTCAAGGCATTTATGAAACTTGCAGAATCCATTCACTCAATCACCTCAATGTGTACTGCACGAACGGATAGACAGGTGAACATTACTGCCCAACGTTTATTATAGGCTTGACCTCCACGAGTTCTTCGAGCAATAACCGTCCAGGGTCCGAAGACATCCAGTCCAACATTAGTAATTGGTGGTTTCATAGTCAGTCGATCTGCTGGCAGGTCAGCCATCAATTGCTCTTGTGGCTTGCCTCTCAATTTCTGACACTTGACACATCCGTGGATCATGGTAGAGATTCGCCTTTTTGCACCGACGATCCAAGAGCCACGTACTCTGAGTTCACCTTCCGTGAAGTGCCTTCCTTGATGACAAACCCTTTTGTGACAATGTCTGATAAGCAGGGTAGCAATATGATGGTTACCTGGTATAATAAGTGGATTTCTCTCCTTCCTGGCAATAGATGCTCTGTTCAGACGTCCACCTACAACTGGAAAGGATTGAGTCAGCAAGAATCCTGGTCCGGATAAGCAAAAAGTCTTACAAATTTTGGCAGCTGCAATTGATCTTGTAGCAATATCGGCAGGATTTAAGTTGGTTGGGACATAGTGCCACTGCTTCGGCACACTGGTCTTCCTGATTCGTTCAACTCTGTTAGCGACATAAAAATAAAACCGCTTGGTTCTGTTGTATATATAACCTAACACAACCTTGCTGTCTGTATAGAACCTGACGGCATCAATATTGGAATCTAGCTCGGCCTGTAGGAAATCTGCAACGTCAACAGCTAACGTAGCTCCACATAACTCAATTCTAGGAATTGTAGGTAAAGGCTTAGGGGCTAACTTGGCCCTACTGAACAAGAATCCTACATGGGGCTGTTCATAGGAGTCGATGACCTTGAGGTATGCTACAACAGCAATAGCTTCTGTGGAGGCATCGGAAAAGATGTGGATTTCTCTTCTTGAGGCCTTGGACATGGAAACGGGAGCATAACATCTTGGGATATCAAGCTGTTCAAGCGTCTTTAGAGAGTCTTTCCATGCTTCCCATTTTGGTTGTAAGTCTGCGGGAAGTGGGGCTTCCCAATCTTTTCGTCCCTTAATGAGCTGCGTCAGCAAGAATTTTTCTTGAGTAGTAATTGGGGTTACGAAGCTCAAAGGATCATAGAGGCTATTCACTACGGAGAGGACCCTGTGCCTTATATGGGTACCTCGTCTCCTTCGAAACCTAGATCTCTTAACTCGGAAGCATAATCCTTTGGTTTGAAGGCCTTCATTACTTTGCTGTTGTTAGATGTGATTTTGTGAAGACGCAAATTTGCTTGAGACAAGAGTTCTTTAGTTCTCTTAAGCAAATCGATTGCTTCTTTGGCTGTAGGCAGGGATTTTAGCCCATCATCGACATAGAAGTCTCTCTCAACGAATTGTCTAACATCAGAACCATAGGTGATTTCTCCTTCTTGAGTCGTTCTCCTTAAACCATAAGTTGCTATGGCAGGGGATGGGCTATTGCCGAATACATGGACTCTCATACGATACTCGACGACTTCCTTGTCCAGATTGTTATCCTTATGCCACAGAAACTGTAGATAGTTGCAGTGGTCTTCTCGAACCAGGAAGCAGTGAAACATTTGCTGAATGTCTGCCATAAATGCAACGGGCTCCCTCCTAAACCGCGCCAATACTCCTATGAGACTGTTAGTGCAGTTTGGTCCCGTGAGCAGAACGTTGTTTAGGGAAAGTCCTTCATACTGTGCACTAGAGTCGAAGACCACCCTGATTTGTCCTGGCTTCCGGGGATAGTAAACTCCAAAGAATGGTAGGTACCATCTTTCTGCTTCATGATCCAAAGGTGGTGCTAGTTCTGCATGTCGGTTGTCAAGTATCTTCTGCATAAATGCAACGAAAATGTTCCTTCATTTCTGGTTTATTCTTGAGTGATCTTTTTAGCGAGGTAAATCTGGATTCTGCTTGTTTTTGGTTGTTTGGAAGGGTCACTCTTGGATTTTGGAAGGGCAGAGGTGCTATCCAACATTTGGTATTATCCTTGAAGAACTCTCTGTCCATGAGGGTAACAAATTCCTTATCTTCCGCTGAAGCAGTATTATCCTTAGCAGTAACTTGGAAAACTATTTCCCCTATTTCGTTATTTAATTCTTCCTGCCTAACAAAGGGGTCTGTCTCTCTGGATGTCTTGGTTTTCAGCTTGGGGCTCTCTTGCACATAGTAGTGGTTGGGACACTGCCTGAAGTAAGAAGTTCGTCCCCGTCTTAATACGTCGGTTGTGAAGGAGTGTACTTGGCAGGGTCTGCGGGTTCTGTCTAGACATACATCCCCCACAATGACCCAACCCACTGTAAGTTTCTGGGGATATGGAGCGTTACATGGGTCATTGCGAAGTTCAAGGACCTTATGATCCTCGAGAATGTCTCTACCTAGCAGGAGTAAGATCTCGGCATGGTTATCAAGGGGAGAAATCTCTCGGGCTATGTTCCTGAGATGAGGGTGATGCTGTGTGGCTTCAGGTGTGGAAATCTCATCCCTTGCATCCGGCAATTCGTCACACTCAATAAGGGTTGGAAGAGAGAGTTTCTTATCTTCTTTGATGGGCTTCAAGGTGAAACCATTAGCTCTTCTTCCTGAGGTTGTCACAAAACCAGAGCATGTTCCTAGGGTGTAGGGTGTAGTTTCTCCCTCTATCCTGAACAGATCAAAAAACTTAGGGCTTGCTAGGAAACGATTACTTTGGTCATTTAGAATAGCGTACGTTCTTATGGTCTTCTCTGGTTGTGCAGTAGGAAACACATCCACGAGGCAAATCTTGGAACAAGACTTACCGCACATAATTCCTTCTCCGCATACCTCTGCATCTGGGCGGACGGTATTGGTTGGTCGGTCGGCCATGACTCTCCCTGCCTTGATCGGTTGGGGCTTGTGCCAGCTAACTGGTTCTAGGTTCCGCCTGATTGGTCCCGGTTGAACGGCGTACAAATGTAGATCACTATTACACTTAGAACACTTGACTGGAACCTTACAGTCTCTGGCGAAATGCTCAGTGTATGCACAGCATCTAAAGCAGATATTACGACTCCTTAGGAACTCCTTACGTTCCTCAAAGGGCTTTCCTATGAAGACAGCACTTAAAGGATGTGGTTTATCATGGATAGGGCAATGATGATCGGGTTCCTTAGGGCTTTCGTTTCCAATTAAAGCGGCTGCGTTAATAGTGGGCACAACCCCTGTCTTTTTTGTAGAAATTAAACCTTTAGGGTTTCTCTGTCTGGGACTGAAAGTCTCGTGTCTCTGTTTAGTAGAGCCAAAGATGTTGGTCCCCATGGTGTTGAAGCTCGCATCGTTTTTGGCTCTAGCTAAGTCCTTGATGAACTTATAGAAGAATGAACATGGTGGAACAGGAACGCGATGTTGCTCCTTGTATTTTGAACCTGCTGTTGCCCATTGATCTTTAACATTAAGGGGTAATTTCTCCACGATCAGGCCCACACCATGGGAGGTATCAAGAAAGCTGAGACCTGGTAGCTGCAGGTCTCCCTTGACAATTTCAAACTCAAGAAGAAGGTCGCTTAATTCATGGAACCCTCGGCGGTCTGTATTGGATAATTCAGGAAAGTCGTATAGTCGTTTAAATAAGGCACGTTCAACTACTTCCGAGCCGCCGTATGTCTGCTCTAATCTTTCCCATGCGAGACGAAGGCCTTTGACTGGTTCGTAGATATGAACGGTTTTGAGTCTCTTAACACAGTTTGACGACCATGGACCTAGCCATCTAATTAGTAAGTCAAGTTCTTGCATAGGCGGAACACCAAGGGTTTGAACTTGTAACGGTCGCGTACACACACACACACACACACAGGGGGGGAGGGAAGTGACCACTGCACTCCACCCTTACCCCTGGCCCTGCCTACTTGCCTCGCGAGTCCTAATGACAGGGGACAACTGGACGGCAATCCCTAACTTGGAATAAGTGCAGGGATGACAGACAGACAAACAACAGGACGTGAACGGACCGAGTCAATACCAGGAAAGCTACAAAGTACAAAGGATTAAGCAAAGAATGGTCAGGAGAAGCCGGGGTCAAGTACCAGGAGATCAAAGAAGTACAAGAGGAGTCCTAAGAGAGTAGTCAGGTGGGAGCCGAGGTCACAATACCAGGACGGATGCGCAGTACAGGAGGATCAGGCAAAAGGATGGTCAAGGAACAGGATCAGGTAAGTATTCAGCAGTCCAACAAATAGCCAGGAACCTAGAAATTAACAGGCAACCTGTAGCCAGCAGGCTGCCTGTATTTATAGTGGGGAGTGAGGGTCATGTGACGTGGCCAGCGTCACATGACCGACAGACCAACCAGTCGAGCACCGAGTGATCAGCTCGGCGCTCAAGGCAGACTTAGGAGCAGGGAGCCACCCAGCTAGTAAAGTCGCCCTGGGAATGAGGTCAAACACAGATCCTCATTCCCAAAGCTAAGCAACAGGTCTGCGGGCGATGGGGGACCGAGTGCACCTTCGGGACCCCATGACAGTACCCCCCCTTTTACGAGGGGCCACCGGACCCAAGACTTCAGGCGATGGCTTTTCAGGGTGTTCTAAATGAAATTTACGAACAAGTCTAGGAGCATGAACCTCCCTGGCAGGTACCCAAGATCTCTCTTCAGGTCCATACCCCTTCCAGTGAATCAGGTACTGCAAGGAATTACGCACCTTCCGGACATCCACTATTTTAGACACCACATACTCGACAGCATCATTAACAAGAACCGGCGGAGGCGAGGCTTTTGATGGTACTACCGGTTCAAAATATTTTTTAAGCAGAGATTTATGGAACACATTATGAATGTGGAATGACTCGGGCAGCTCCAACCTAAAAGATACCGGGTTAATCACTTCCGTGATCTTATATGGTCCAATAAAACGAGGAGCAAATTTTTTAGAAGTTACCTTGAGAGATAGATTCTTGGAGGACAACCATACTTTATCCCCAACCTAAAAGTTTACCCCCCTTGAACGTCTCCTATCGGCCTTGAGTTTCTGAGAACATTGAGCCTTTTCTAGGTTCGATTGAACCCGGGCCCAAACTGTGCACAGTTCGGAGGAGAGTTTATCCGCTTCAGGGTTAGAGGAGGAGACGGACGACCCAGAATGAAAACGGGGATGAAAACCATGGTTACAAAAGAAAGGGGAGACCCCAGCGGAAGAATTGACACGGTTATTCAAAGCAAATTCAGCCAATGGAAGAAATTTCACCCATAATTGCTGGTCATCAGCAACATACGACCTCAAGAATTGTTCGACAGACTGATTAAGGCGTTCAGTCTGCCCATTACTCTCAGGGTGGTAGGCAGAGGAAAAAGACAATGAAATTTTAAATTTTTGACAGAAGGCCCTCCAGAATTTGGACACAAACTGCACACCCCTGTCAGAAACAATATTTTCCGGGATACCATGCAATCGAATAATTTCTTTCACAAAAATAGACGCCAGGGTTTTGGCATTCGGGAGTTTAGACAGGGGAATGAAATGGATCTTGCTAAACCTATCCACCACTACCCACACTACAGTCTTACCCTCCGCCGGCGGTAGCTCAGTTATAAAGTCCATCGAGATATGGGACCAGGGTCTACTGGGAATGGGTAGGGGTCGTAGGTTACCAGCAGGGCGAGTCCTAGGTGTCTTGGACCTGGCACAAACCTCACAGGCTGACACATAGGACTTGACATCCCTAGTTAGAGTGGGCCACCAATAAGATCTAGAAACCAGATCCTTAGTGCCCTCAACACCCGGATGTCCACAAAAGGCAGAATCGTGACACTCACCCAACAGCTGGAGAGTAACTCCAAAAATAGTTATTACTATACATTCCCCATATGTCTACTTCATGTTTTGATCATTTTGGGAATGATATTTTATTTTTTGGGGATGTTACAAGGCTTAGAAGTTTAGAAGCAAATCTTTAAATTTTTCAGAAATTTTCAAAAACCCCATTTTTAGGGACCAGTTCAGGTCTGAAGTCACTTTGCGAGGCTTACATGATAGAAACTGTGAGGAATATGGATTAATATTTACTGTCAGCCATGTCCTCACACCCCCATTTGCTGACAGATAGCGGAGGTAGTGAACTCCACAGGAGGGTCCTGCTTCAAAGCCCCAGGCCTGATTGTCATCTGATGCACCTCTTGGCATGTTCAGTGTACATGCAAAATTTGTTTCCACCTCCCAGCCATCTGAATGTCAGTTGGCAAGGAAGAAATCCCCCCAGGGGGTCCAGGCTTCAAGGAGAAGGTCACACCTCACCTCCACCAGTTTGGAGCCAACTGAATCCTGCAGGAAAACCCCCAGCAGGGGGTATCCGCCCTTGCCCAGGATCAATGAGAACTCCCAGACATGTTGGCACCTACCTTTCATAAGGAATTATGAACCGCCTGGCCATCGCAGGCACAAACCGGATACATATTTGTGTTCCGGTGGCCACGAGGTACGTTCCCATGTTTAATGGGACGAGGTCAGGGTAGAGAGATATCCATATCTCCCCATAGAAACCACATAACGGTACCAGGTTTGGGCTCTACTTGTAGCCAGAACCCAGGCAGGTCCATTGGTCCCAGAACCATCTCCCTATGACCCTCTGGTCTGGAGCTATGAACCCTAAAGGGTTTTGTGGGTCATTTGCTGCCAGCCCAGAAGAGGGGGAGTGGACCCCTCCCTGAGGCCGGGAGGGGAGGGGCTGGCTACAGGTTAAAAGTCTGGTGCCAGCAAGTAGGCGCGTCTTTCTCTGAAGAAGGGTCACATCCTACAAATGTGTTTAGAGGGACCCAGGAAATAGCTGAGATCACGGCCCTTCATGTGGACTCCAGCAAAGAACATCTCAAAGGAACTTTTATCTTACCCAGTAACTGACTTTTACACTGCTTAACCCTGTTGTAACCATATAACCTGTAATCTGTAACCTCAGACCACTGTATATATTGTCTGTGTATATTGTGTGAAATCTAGTGTGCCCATACGGCGATTAAATCTATAATTTAATCTTGTGCTATCTTGTATCTCGATCACGAATCCCCACGTCCGTGTTTTGGCCTAGTTATAAGCTACCGCGTGTTGGTTTCTGACCCTATATAATCCCGTTAACGGACCGGTCTTATATCAAATGAGAACTGGTGCCAGATACGGGCTGAGGAGGCGCTGTTTCACTGCGGCAGTGGAAAGGCTCTCTCAGCTTGTTGCCTCTCTGTGCCCGCGTGGACAGGTGTGTGTAAGCTATACCAACCTGACCTTACGTGCTCCACTTCACGTTTTTGGTAGACCTGTGACCATACCACGTCTCGTGAGCTCGACGTAGTTGACGTCAAGCGGGCACAAGGTGTGGTAGTCATCACAGAAATCACCCAGAAATGACCCCATTCTATAAACTACACCCCTCAAGGTATTCAAAACTGATTTTACAAACTTTATTAACCCTTTAGGTGTTCCACAAAATTTAATGGCAAATGGTGTTAAAATTTCAAAATTTAGATTTTTTGGCAAATTTTCCATTTTAATCAATTTTTTCCAGTAACAAAGCAAGGGTTAACAGCCAAACAAAATGCTATATTTATTGCCCCGATTCTGTAGTTTGAAGAAACACCCCATATGTGGCCGTAAACTACTGTACGGGCACACAGTAGGGCGTAGAGGGAAAGGTGAACCGTGTGGTATTTGGAAGGCAGATTTTGCTGGACTGGTTTATTTACACCATGTCCCATTTGAAGCCCCCCTAATGCACCCCTAGAGTAAAAACTCCATAAAAGTGACCCCATTTTGGAAACTACGGGATAAGGTGGCAGTTTTGTTGGGACTATTTTTAGGGTACATATGATTTTTGGTTGCTCTATATTACATTTTTGTGAGGCAAAGTTACCAAAAATAGAAATTCTGAAATTTCATTTCCATTTGCCATAAACTGTTGAGGAAGTTTGTAAAATCAGTTTTGAATACCTTGAGGGGTGTAGCTTCTTAGCTGGGGTCACTTTTATGGAGTTTCTACTCTAGGGGTGCATCAGGGGTTCCTCTAAATGGGACATGGTGCCCAAAAAAAGGCCATCAAAATCTGCCTTCCAGAAACTATACGGCGTTCCTTTCCTTCTGCGCCCTGCCGTTTGGTCATACAGCAGTTTGCGACCACATATGGGGTGTTTTTGTAAACTGCAGAATCAGGGTAATAAATATTAAGTTTTGTTTAGCTGTTAACCCTTGCTTTGTTACTGGAAAAATCTGATTAAAATGGAAAATTTTCAAATATAATTGCTGTTTTGGCACCGTTTTTATTTTATTTTTTTGACCGTGTTCATCTGAGGGGTTAGGTCATGGGGTATTTCTATAGAGCAGATTCTTACAGACGCGGCGATACCTAATATGTCTACTTTTTATTTAGGTTTTACACTATATTATCCTTTTTTAAACAAAAAAAATATCAAAAATGTTAGTATCTCCATAGTCTAAGAGTCAGGTTTTTATTTTTGTTTTTAGCCGATTATCTTAGGTAGGGGCTAATTTTTTGTGGGATGAGAGGATGGTTTTATTGGCACTATTTTGGGGGGTGCATATGACTTTTTGATCGCTTGCTATTACACTTTTTGTGATGTAAGGTGACAAAAAAATACCTTTTTTTGCACCGTTTTTTTTTTTTTTTTTTTTACCATGTTCATCTGAGGGGTTAGGTCATGGAGTATTTATTATAGAGCAGATTCTTACGGATGCGGCGATACCTAATATGTCTACTTTTTTAAAATTTATTTAGGTTTTACACTATATTATCCTTTTATAAACAAACAAAAAAAAACATTTTAGTATCTCCATAGTCTGAGTCCGTTTTTGTTTAGTTTTTAGACGATTATCTTAGGTAGGGGCTCATTTTTTGCGGGACTTGTAAGTGTACCCTGAGGTACTCTCACAAAGTTTTTACAGCTTCACGCCATACCTCGCCCGCTTAGAGGGAACATACTGGCGGAAAATGAGTCTCCCCTTGAAAGCAATGAGAGACTCATCAACCGCGACCTCCCTTCCAGGTACATAGGCCTCCAAAAATTTGGCCCCAAAGTGATCGATGACCAGCCTGATTTTGTACAGGCGGTCATAGGCAGGGGGGACATGCTGCATTATCTGCATAAAGCAGGCATTTCCGGATGGCCTCAAACCGGGTACGTGTCATGGCCGTACTGTAAAGTGGGGTCTGGTAGAGGACGTCCCCACTCCAGTAATGCCTGACACTGGGTTTTTTGACTAGGTCCATGTGCAGCACGAGGCCCCAAAACGTCCTCATCTCGGCTGCACTGACCGAAGTCCAGCCACCGCCCTAGCCAAAAAGGAGCCCGGGTGTTGAGCAATGAACTGTTGGGCGAACACGTTCGTTTGCTCCACCATCAGATTCACAAAGTGGTCACTGAAAAAAAGACTAAAATAGTCATATTCAGTGAAGCCCACTGTGGGAATTTGGATTGCTGGTTGGCCAACAAAATCAGGAATCACAGGCTCAAAATGCTCTGGGGTACACCATGCAAGTTCGCCGGTAGGGGGACTTAACTGGTGGGCCGAAAAAGAAAAAAAAAGATTCAAACCCGCTGATCAGCCGTCCAAAGCTGATCAGCGGTGGGGTGTGCCATGCGCTAACAGAGGCCGGACGCTAAGAGTGCCGGCCACAGTGGGGGCAGGGGGGCAAACTGCAGCACCCCTGGGGGTCTAGGGTCACACAGCTGTGCTGTGGACCCCAGACACCCAATTAGGGTGATGCAGCAATCAAACTTTTTTTTTTCCCTAAACTTTCCCTGAATATCCCTGCCTAACCTAACCTGTCCCTAACCTTTCCCTACGTACCTTTTAGTGCCAGATGGCACTGTGGAGGGTCAGAAGGGGGTGCTGGGCACAGATCCGATGCAGGCTCCTCTCTCCCGGACACAGAAAGGAGGAGGAGAAGAGAGCTGCATCAAGTTAAACCTCTCGCCTGCCCGTGCAGCCAATCAGAAGCGATCCTGAGAGGTGATGTCACCATTACATCGCAGGATGGTGATTGGTGGTGTATTATCACACCACCGATCACCATCCTGTTCCAGGTTATCGGGTCACCAGAGACCCGAATAACCCGGAAATGCAGCAAACCGCAGGTGCGATCGCCGAGACGGGGGGGTCACAGGACTTCCCCCCGCGCATTGTCCCATGGTGCCTGCTGATTGATTTCAGCAGGCACCCAGTTATCGGAAATGCACATGACGTACCGGTACGTCATGTGTCCTTAAGTTCCAGGACATCATGACGTACGGGTACATCATGTGTCCCCAACAGGTTAAGCTGCGTCCATACTCTTCTGGGGATGAGTGTCATGTGGGTACGATGATTTCTTTGCTTAACCCCTTAAGGACTTGGCCAATTTTTGCAAATCTGACCAGTGTCACTTTAAAGGGCTTCTGTCAGCCCACTAAACCGTTTTTTTTTTTTTTTGTTTACTAATAATCCCTACACTGCGATCTCTGCATACATAAGTAAAATAATAATTTTCGTTCAGTAGAATTTGATAAAACGCTATTTTTATAATATGCAAATTACCTTGCTACCAGCAAGTAGGGCGGCTACTTGCTGGTAGCAGCCGCATCCTCCGACCCTAATGACGCCCCCTCCGCATTGTGATTGACAGGGCCAGGGAACGGAATCGTTCTCTGCTGGCCCTGCCTGTTTTCATTCAATATCTGGCCCCTGCGCTACGGCCGTACCTATCTTCAATCTGCGCAGGCACACTGAGAGGCGGCCACTCACTCGGCCGCTCGCTCCTCGATGCGCCGGGTGTAGATGTGACGTCATCGGCGCAGGCGCATTGAGGATGGAGCGGCCGAGTGAGTGGCCGCCTCTCAGTGCGCCTGCGCAGATTGAAGATAGGTACGGCTGCGGCGCAGGCGCCAGATATTGAATGAAAACAGGCAGGGCCAGCAGAGAACGATTCCGTTCCCTGGCCCTGTCAATCACAATGCGGAGGGGGCGTCATTAGGGTCGGAGGATGCGGCTGCTACCAGCAAGTAGCCACCCTACTTGCTGGTAGCAAGGTAATTTACATATTATAAAAATAGCGTTTTATCAAATTCTACTGAACGAAAATTATTATTTTACTTATGTATGCAGAGATCGCAGTGTAGGGATTATTATTAAACAAAAAAAAAAACGGTTTAGTGGGCTGACAGAAGCCCTTTAAGTGCTGATAACTTTAAAACGCTTTGACTTACCCAGGCCGTTCTGAGATTGTTTTTTCATCACATATTGTACTTCATGACACTGCTAAAATTGGGTCAAAAAAGTTAATTTTTTTGCATAAAAAAATACCAGATTTACCAAAAATTTTGAAAAATTTGCAAATTTAAAAGTTTTAGTTTCTCTACTTCTGTAATACATAGTAATACCCCCAAAAATTGTGATGACTTTACATTCCCCATATGTCTACTTCATGTTTGTAGAATTTTGGGAATAATATTTTATTTTTTGGGGATGTTACAAGGCTTAGAAGTTTAGAAGCAAATCTTGAAATTTTTCAGAAATTTACAAAAACCCAATTTTTAGGGACCACTACAGGTGTGAAGTCACTTTGCGAGGCTTACATAATAGAAACCGCCCAAAAATGACCCCATTCTATAAACTACACCCCTCAAGGTAATTAAAAACTGATTTTACAAACTTCGTTAACCCTTTAGGTGTTGCACAAGAGTTATTGGCAAATGGGGATGAAATTTGAGAATTAAATTTTTTTGCCTAATTTTCCATTTTAACCCATTTTGTCCACTAACAAAGCAAGGGTTAACAGCCAAACAAGACTGTATCTTTATTGCCCTGACTGCCGTTTACAGAAACACCCCATATGTGGCCGTAAACTACTGTACGGGCACACAGTAGGGCGTAGAGGGAAAGGTGCGCCGTATGGTTTTTGGAAGCCAGATTTTGCTGGACTGGTTTTTTGACACCATGTCCCATTTGAAGCCCCCCTGATGCACCCCTACAGTACAAACTCCATAAAAGTGACCCCATCTAAGAAACTACACCCCTCAAGGTATTCAAAACTGATTTTACAAACTTTGTTAAAGATGACCTTTCACCAGAATAAAGTATCTAAACTGACTATACAGACGTGTAGAGTGGCGCCCAGGGATCCCCCTGCACTTACTGTTATCCCCGAGCGCCGCTCCGTTCTCCGGTTATAGCCTCCGGTATGTTCATAGTTAGGCTCCACCCAGGGGAACCTGCCGCGGTCTCCTCCTATGCTGTAGCGATGGCCAATCGCAGCGCTCAGCTCATAGCCAGGCTATGCACCCCTAGAGTAGAAACTCCATAAAAGTGACCCCATCTAAGAAACTACACCGCTCAAGGTATTCAAAACTGATTTTACAAACTTTGTTAACCCTTTAGGTGTTGCACAAGATTTTATGGAAAATAGAGATACAATTTAAAAATTTCACTTTTTTGGCAGATTTTCCATTTTAATACAGCCAAACAAAACTCATTATTTATGGCCCTGATTCTGTAGTTTACAGAAACACCCCATATGTGGTCGTAAACCGCTGTACGGGCACGCGGCAGGGTGCAGAAGGAAAGAAATGCCATACGGTTTTTGGAAGGCAGGTTTTGCTGGACTGGTTTTTTTTGACACCATGTCCCATTTGAAGCCCCCCTGATGCAACCCTACAGTAGAAACTCCATAAAAGTGACCCCATCTAAGAAACTACACCCCTCAAGGTATTCAAAACAGATTTTACAAACGTCATTAACCCTTTAGGTGTTCCACAAGAGTTATTGGCAAATGGAGATGAAATGTCAGAATTTCAATTTTTTTGCAAATTTTCCATTTTATTCCATTTTTTCCAGTAACAAAGCAAGGAAAACAGCCAAACAAAACTCAATATTTATGGCCCTGATTCTGTAATTTACAGAAACTTCCCATATGTGGTCGTAAACTGCTGTACGGGCACACGGCAGGGCGCAGAAGGAAAGGAATGCAGATTTTGCTGGACTGTTTTTTTTGACACCATGTCCCATTTGAAGCCCCCCTGATGCACCCCCAGAGTAGAAACTCCAAAAAAGTGACCCCATTTTAGAAACTACGGGATAGGGTGGCAGTTTTGTTGGTACTAGTTTAGGGTACATATGATTTTTGGTTGCTCTATATTACACTTTTTTGTGCGGCAAGGTAACAAGAAATAGATTTTTTGGCCCGTTTTTTTTTGGTTATTTACAACATTTGTCTGACAGGTTAGATCATGTGGTAATTTTATAGAGCAGGTTGTCACGGACGCGGCGATACCTAATATGTATACAATTTTTTTTATTTATGTAAGTTTTACACAATGATTTCATTTTTAAAACAAAAAAAATGTTTTAGTGTCTCCATAGTCTAAGAGCCATAGTTTTTTCAGTTTTTGGGCGATTATCTTAAGTAGGGTCTCATTTTTTGCGGGATGAGATGACGGTTTGATTGGCACTATTTTGGGGTGCATATGACTTTTTGATCGCTTGCTATTATGGCTTTTTTTACACCGCTTTTATTTTTTACGGTGGTCATCTGAGGGATTAGGTCATGTGATATTTTTATAGAGCCAGTCGATACGGACGCGGCGATACCTAATATGTATACTTTTTTTATTTATTTAAGTTTTACACAATGATTTCATTTTTGAAACAAAAAAAAATCATGTTTTAGTGTTTCCATAGTCTGAGAGCCATAGTTTTTTCAGTTTTTGGGCGATTATCTTGGGTAGGGTATGATTTTTGCAGGATGAGATGGCGGTTTGATTGGTACTATTTTGGCGTACATGCGACTTTTTTGATCACTTTTATTACCTTTTTTGGGAAGTAAGGTGGGCAAAATTTCAATTTCCTAATAGTTTTTATTTTTTTATTTTTATTGCGTTCACCGTGGCGGGAAAGTAACATGACCGTTTTATAGATCAGGTCGTTACGGACGCGGCGATACCAAACATGTGTAGGGAATTTTATTTTTTTCATTTTTAATCAGTGATAAATGTGTTTTTTGATTTTTACTTCTTTTTCACTTTTTTTTTGACCCAGACCCACTTGGTTCTTGAAGATCCAGTGGGTCTGATGTCTGTATAATACAGTACAATACACTATATAGTGTTTTGTACTGTATTTTACTTACACTTTGTCTGAACAGATCTCTGCCTTTAGCACAGATCTATTCAGCACCATGGACAGCAGGATGCCTGAGACGGCGTCCTGTTGCCATGGGAACCTTCCCCGTCTGCTCAGTAGTGGTCAGAACTTCGCAGACGGGGAAGGGTAAGGACGGGGCTGTCGGGGGGCTGTCTGGGAGCTCTCTCCCTCTCCATCGGGGGGCTGCAAAGGCACTGCAGCCCCCCGATGGGAGAGGGAGGGAGCTCCCTCTTACTGTTAACTTTTTCCATACAGCGGTCCGTACGGCCCGCCTCCCGCACCACCCGCCGGCAAAAAATCATGCAGGGGGGGTGGAAAAATCGATATTTGAGGGACACTAAAGTTTCTGATCAGAAACTGCAGAAAGCGCAGCAAACCGCAGGTCTGAATTGACCTGCGGTTTGAGGCGATCGCCGATAGGGGGGGTCACATGACCCCCCCTGGCGTTGTGACAGGATGCCGGCTGAATGATTTCAGCCGGCATCCTGTTCCCATTAACCCCCACGGCGCCGGAATCTTCATTTAAAGTTAGGACGTACCGGTACGCCCTAAGTCCTTAAGGACTCGGGAAATAGGGCATACAAGTACGCCCTGCGTACTTAAGGGGTTAAGGATGATGCACAGTCTTGGGCTTTTTCTCTGCCGACCAGATCACCGTCCCTCCAGTCGGTAGATGAATGTTTAAGAGTCTTGGGTCTTATTTATAATGACCTGGTTCGGATCTCTCAGCCAGAGACCAGGTTACGTGGTTTACGCAGAGAGAACGAACACTCTGCGGAGATCTATTGCTCTGAATTTAGGAGATGGGCTATGGATACGGAGTGGAATGATCCTGCTCTCCATAGCCAGTTCTGTCAGGGTCTATCTGAGAGGCTGCAGGACGTGTTGACCTTTCATGAAAAACCTGAGTCATTGAAAGCAGCCATGTCCCTTGCTGTACGACTGGATAGACGCCTGAGGGGGAGATCTAAGGGTCCTCATCCTCAGGACGTACTGTCAAATAAGGTGGCGGCTTCCTTTGACACTTATGGTAAAGAGATACCTGTAGTTACGCCTTGTAAGGACCCTATGCAGTTGGGGGGAGGTACTCCTGGGACTACTGGTAAGAGCTCTGGTCATATGAAGGGAGTCTGTTTTTGTTGTGGAAAAAAGGGACATTTCGTGAATATTTGTCCATACATTCAGCGTCAAGATGTAAAAAAAACCAAAAAAAATGCTTAATCCCCAAATTACTATTGGTGGTGTGGGTGGGGAGCAAAAAAAACTTACTTTTGTCATTTACTGGTAGTACCCGAATTCTCCTGTCTGCCGAGGTGGCGCTAGAGTCCAAAACTGTGGAAATTGAGGTATTTATCGACAGTGGGGCTGGGGTTAATCTGATTGATGGACAGTTTGTTTGTATTCATGGGTTGACTACTAGTGCACTAGAGAGAAGCATTTCTGTCTTTGCAATTCATTCTTCACCTCTTACCCAAAAATACCTGTCGCAGGTGGTAAATGACATCCATTTAAGAGTGGGCGATTTCCATCAGGAATCTGTCTCGTGTTACGTGTTGGAGGGTGTGCCTGCTCCGATGGTTTTGGGCTTACCATGGTTAAGCAAATATAACCCTACCATCGACTGGCAAGCGAGACAGATTCTCGAATGGAGTGATTTTTACACAGACAACTGTCTTAATACGTCTTTCTCTGTGGTCACCACTAAAACTGTACCCTTGTTCATTTTAGAATTTTCTGATGTGTTTTCCGAGAGTGGTAACCAGGAGTTACCCCTGCATTGGAAGTATGATTGTCCCGTCAATCTTATTCCTGGAGCTAAACTGCCCAAATCTCGGTTGTATAATCTTTCGGAGCCCTAAAGAAAGGCTATGCGAGAGTATAGCACAGAGAGCTTGGTGAAGGGTCATATCAGACCATCCAAATCCCCAGTGGCTGCTGGGTTGTTCTTTGTAAAAAAAAAAAAGATGGTACCCTTAGACCATGTCTGGACTTCCGTGAGCTCAACCGTATTTCCGTCCGCGATCCTTACCCCCTTCCTTTGATTCCGGATTTGTTTAGTCAGATTGTCGGTGCCAAGGTATTCTCTAAATTGGATCTGAGGGGGGCATATAATCTGGTAAGGATCAGGGAAGACTACATTTAATACCTCTGAGGGTCATTTTGAAAACCTGGTCATGCCCTTTTGGTTTTTCAACACTTTATCAATGACATCTTTCATCATCTGGTGGGGAGATACAGTGGGGGAAATAATTATTTGACCCCTCACTGATTTTGTAAGTTTGTCCAATGACAAAGAAATGAAAAGTCTCAGAACAGTATCATTTCAATGGTAGGTTTATTGTAACAGTGGCAGATAGCACATCAAAAGGAAAATCGAAAAAATAACTTTAAATAAAAGATAGCAACTGATTTGCATTTCATTGAGTGAAATAAGTATTTGAACCCTCTAACAAAAAAAGACTTAATACTTGGTGGAAAAACCCTTGTTTGCAAGCACAGAGGTCAAACGTTTCTTGTAATTGATGACCAAGTTTGCGCACATTTTAGGAGGAATGTTGGTCCACTCCTCTTTGCAGATCATCTCTAAATCCCTAAGGTTTCGAGGCTGTCTCTGTGCAACTCTGAGCTTGAGCTCCCTCCATAGGTTTTCGATTGGATTAAGGTCCGGAGACTGACTAGGCCACTCCATGACCTTAATGTGCTTCTTCTTGAGCCACTCCTTTGTTGCCTTTGCTGTATGTTTTGGGTCATTGTCGTGCTGGAACACCCATCCACGACCCATTTTCAGTTTCCTGGCAGAGGGAAGGAGGTTGTCGCTCAGGATTTCACGATACATGGCTCCGTCCATTTTCCCGTTTATGCGAATAAGTTGTCCTGTGCCCTTAGCAGAAAAACACCCCCAAAGCAAAATGTTTCCACCCCCATGCTTGACGGTGGGGACGGTGTTTTGGGGGTCATAGGCAGCATTTTTCTTCCTCCAAACACAGCGAGTTGAGTTAATGCCAAAGAGCTCTATTTTGGTCTCATCAGACCACAGCACCTTCTCCCAGTCACTCTCTGAATCATTCAGGTGTTCATTGGCAAACTTCAGACGGGCCTGCACATGTGCCTTCCTGAGCAGGGGGACCTTGCGAGCCCTGCAGGATTTTAATCCATTGCGGTGTAATGTGTTTCCAATGGTTTTCTTGGTGACTGTGGTCCCTGCTAATTTGAGGTCATTAACTAACTCCTCCCGTGTAGTTCTAGGATGCTTTTTCACCTTTCTCAGAACCATTGACACCCCACGAGGTGAGATCTTGCGTGGAGCCCCAGAGCGAGGTCGATTGATGGTCATTTTGTGCTCCTTCCATTTTCGAACAATCGCACCAACAGTTGTCACCTTCTCTCCCAGCTTCTTGCTAATGGTTTTGTAGCCCATTCCAGCCTTGTGCAGGTCTACAATTTTGTCTCTGACATCCTTGGACAGCTCTTTGGTCTTTCCCATGTTGGAGAGTTTGGAGTCTGCTTGATTGATTGATTCTGTGGACAGGTGTCTTTTATACAGGTGACTAGTTAAGACAGGTGTCCTTAATGAGGGTGACTAATTGAGTAGAAGTGTCTAACCACTCTGTGGGAGCCAGAACTCTTAATGGTTGGTAGGGGTTCAAATACTTATTTCACTCAATGAAATGCAAATCAGTTGCTATCTTTTATTTAAAGTTATTTTTTCGATTTTCCTTTTGATGTGCTATCTGCCACTGTTACAATAAACCTACCATTGAAATGATACTGTTCTGAGACTTTTCATTTCTTTGTCATTGGACAAACTTACAAAATCAGTGAGGGGTCAAATAATTATTTCCCCCACTGTATGTTGTTGCATATATGGATGACATACTAATTTATTCTCCAGACTAGGGTTGTTGCGGGTATCGAAATTTCGATACCCAATCGATACTTTTGTCCCAGTATCGATACGATACTGGGCTTTCTATTTTTTCTTTACTGGGCTATGCTGCTGCGCAGTCTAGTATCAGAGAACATGAGCACGCTGCTCTTAGAGCACTAATGTTCCCTCAGCAGCACAGGGGAAAAGGAAGCAGTCTCTCCCCCTGTGCCGCGCTGCCAATAAAGAGAGAGAGGCGGAGGAGGGGCAGGCACACTGCGCCACCAATGATTGGAGGACCTTTCATTGGTCCGGACTTTGTTAAGTAGCAGGCTACATAGAGCGGCGCCCAGGGATGTCCCTGCACTTACTATTATTCCTGGGCGCCGCTCTGTTTACCCGCTGTGCCTCCGTTACCGTCCCCATGCTCCGTATGCTAATTACTACTATCGGAGCAATGAGGAGGAGACATCAGCTTCTCTCCTGGGCGTTCCTTCTCCCTGGCTGTAGCGCTGTCCAATCGCAGCGCAAAATGTCACAGCCAGGGAGAAGGAACGCCCAGGAGAGAAGCTGATGTCTTCTCCCCATTGCTCAAATAAGAGGAATTAGCATACGAAGCAGGAGACGGTAGCTGGGCCACAGCGGGCGAATGGAGCGGCGCCCAGGAATAATAGTAAGGGACATCCCTGGGCGCCGCTCTATGTAGCCTGCTACTTAACAAAGTCCGGACCCATGAAAGGTCGTCTTTAACTTTTAATACAGGAGGCAGGTGTCGGCAGCAGAATCACATAGCCGGCACCCTGCCTCTTGACAGGGAGCTGCGATCAGCGGCAGTTAACCCCTCAGGTGCGGCATCTGAGGGGATAACTGCCACTGATCTGCTGCTGGCACCTGCCTTCTGTATTAAAGGTTAATTATCATTGGTGGCGCAGTGCGCTCGTCCCTCTCAACCCCCCCAGTATTAAAATCATTGGTGGCAGTGGTCACAGGGTCCCCTCCCCATTGGTTGCAGTGGCCACAGGGTCCCCTCCCCTTCTCATTGGTGGCAGTGGCCAGAGTGCCCTCCCCTTCTCATTGGTGGCAGTAACAACAGGGTCCCCTCCCCTTCTCATTGGTGGCAGTGGCCACAGGGTCCCCTCCCCTTCTCATTGGTGGCAGTGGCCACAGGGTCCCCTCCCCTTCTCATTGGTGGCAGTGGCCACAGGGTCCCCTCCCCTCCTTCTCATTAGTGGCAGTGGCAGCTTCTGATCGGAGCCCCAGCAGTGTAATCCTGGGGCTCTGATCGGTTACCATGGCAGCCAGGGCGCTACTGAAGCCCTGGGTGCCTGCCATGGTAATCTCCCTGCTGCTGTGTGCACAAAGCACAGGGAAGCATGGAGAGTGTGAAGTCCTATTGACCCTAATAGAGCTCTATAAGGGTGAATAGGACAAGGTATGAAAAATCCAAGGTTCTAGCCCCTAAGGGGGGAAATAGTTATTAAAGGGATTCTGTCACCAGGTTTCACCCCCTCCAGATAAAAATATGGTTATGTTCAGGGAGCTTTAACCATTCCTAATGTGGTCTTATAAATGTAATCTGTAGGCTCATTTTACTAACCTGTCAATCAACAGAATAAGGTGCCCAAGGGTATGTAAATGGCTCCAAGCTGCCGCCCGCACCTGCTGCCGTTCGTGCCCAGCTCCACCTCATAATCTTCTGTGACGCCTCCTGCTCTCCCTCCCTCCCCCCTCCTCCTACTGTGACGTCTCCTGCTCTCCCTCCATCCCCCCTCCTCCTACTGACGTCTCTTGCTCTCCCTCCCTCCCCCCTCCTCCTCCTACTGTGACGTCTCCTGCTCTCCCTCCCTCCCCCCTCCTCCTACTGTGACGTCTCCTGTTACAGCAGGAGGAGGGGGGAGGGAGGGAGAGCAGGAGACGTCACAGTAGGAGGAGGGAGGAAGAGCAGGAGGCGTCACAGAAGATTATGAGGTGGAGCTGGGCACGAACGGCAGCAGGTGCGGGCGGCAGCTTGGAGCCATTTACATCCCCTTGGGCACCTTATTCTGTTGATTGACAGGTTAGTAATAGCTTATTTTTAGCAAAATGAGCCTACAGATTACATTTATAAGACCACATTAGGAATGGTTAAAGCTCCCTGAACATAACCATATTTTTATCTGGAGGGGGTGAAACCTGGTGACAGAATCCCTTTAAATAAAAAGTAAAAAAAAAAATAATAATATTAAGTATAAATCACCCCCTTTCCTAATTTTACATATAAAATATATAAACAATAAATAAATAAACATACCACATATCGCCACGTCCGAAAAGTCCCAACCAATAAAATATAAAAAAAATCTATGCGGTGAATGCCGGAACAGAAAAAAAATAAGAAAAAACTGCGCGATTTTTAAAAATGGGGGTTTTATTTTTTTCACGTCGTATCGAATATCGCAATACTTTTTTATGGAATCGAAATCAAAAATTTGGTATCGCAACAACTCTACTCCAGACATTAAGACTCATAAGGATCATGTGAGACAGTTGTTACAGATCCTAAGAGAAAATAAATTGTATGCGAAGATGGAAAAATGTGTTTTTGCTGTTCAGGAAGTGCAATTTCTGGGTTACCTGCTTTCACCCTCAGGTTTTCGTATGGATCCGAGAAAGTCCGTGCAATGTTGGACTGGGATCGACCCAAAAATCTGAAAGCGCTTATGCGGTTGGTTTTGGGGATTTACCAACTACTACCGTAAATTCATCTTGAACTATTCAACTGTGGTTAAACCTTTAACAGACATGACTAGGAAGGGGGTCGATTTCTCTGGTGTAAGGCGGCATTACAAGCCTTTTCTGCTGTGAAGGAATGTTTTGCTTCAGCCCCTATTCTGGTGCAACCGGACATGACGTGGGTAATAGGGAATTACTGGCCATTAAGTTGGCTTTTGAAGAATGACGTCATTGGTTGGAAGGAGCAATTCATCCTATTAAGGAAATTACTGATCACAAAAATCTGGCTTACCTTACCAGTCGGCTAAATGACTGAATCCAAGGCAGGCCAGATGGTCGCTGTTTTTCACCAGATTTAACTTTATCGTCACCTACTGCTCTGGGGTTAAGAACGTCAAGGCGGATGTTTTGTCCCGCAGCTTTCCTGGAGGGGGGGGGGGGGTCATTCTAAAGATCCTAGTCCTATTTTGTCTGAAGGGGTAGTCATATCTGCCAAATATCCTGATCTTGAGGCTAAGGTGTTGGAGGCCCAAGAGGATGCTCCGGACTCTTGTCCTCCAGGGAAATTGTTTGTTCCTTCAGACTTATATCATAAGGTATTTGAGGAACATCACTGTACTGTCTTGGCTGGACACCCTGGGAGTAGATCCACTGTCGATCTCATCTCGCACAGATTTTGGTGGCCGGGGCTGCGTAAGTGTGTTGAGGACTATGGGCCAGATTTATCATTACTCTGACAGCTCACTCCACTTTCACATATGGCTAAAGTCAGTTTTAGCCAAGTCAGATTTATGATCGGCCCTTTAAGACTGTAATAAATGTGGCTTGACGGTAGCAGTTTATCCGTCAGTAAGCGGCTTTACAAAAGTCGCACGTCTTTACGAAAAAGTCGCATGTTCTTTTAAAAAGTCGCATAAGATAAGCATGGTCCTCACTGGAGTGATTTTGCACATTTTTTTGCGACTTTTTAAATTGTCGCAATAGTAAATCTGTCTAGAGATTAATTTACATAAGAAAACATGCCCACTTTCTGAAAACTGCCGAGCATAGTGCAGAGCGAATAAAAGTCAAAAATTTTTGCGCAGTTTAAGCGATTGCACAAAAATTTGTGACTTTTTCACTCCATTATTCTGACTTTAGCTAATGATAAATCTGGCCCTATGTGTCAGCCTGTTGTACCTGTGCCCGTGCTAAGGTGACACATACTCGGCCTTCTGGATCTCTTCTTTCGTTACCCATCCCGTCCAGACCTTGGACGCATTTTTCCATGGACTTTATCACGGATTTACAGAATTCTTCTGGAAAAAACGTGATCCTGGTGGTAGTTGATCGGTTTAGTTTAGGTAGTTGATTTGGCACATTTTATAGCATTGCCTGCTCTACCTAATGCCAAGACTCTTGCACAGGCGTTTGTTAATAACATTGTGAAACTACATGGCATTCCCTCTGGTGTGGTGTCTGATCAGGGGACTCAGTTTGTTTCCAGATTTTGGAAAGCGTTCTGTACTTGACTGGGGGTATAATTGTCCTTTTCTTCGGCATTTCATTCTCAGTCGAACGGACAGATGGAGTGCACCAATCAGAATCTGGAGACTTACTTGAGATGTTTTGTATTCGGAGAACTAGGAGGAGTGGTCTTCATTCTTGTCTTTAGCCGAGTTTGCCATTAATAACCATAGACAGGAATCCATTGATAAGTCGCCGTTTTTTGGGGCATATGGATTCCATCCACAGTTTGGCACATTTTCTGGTTCTCAAACTTCCGGTAATCCTGAGCAATGATGGCCAGTTCGCATGGTTCGCCCGGGAACATATGCTGGCTGCCATCTTTTTTCACAAATCCGGCGAGGCACAGGTAAGCCCTTACCTGGGCCTGTGCGCGAGCCGGTCTGAAAACAAGTGCGGTCAGCAGGAGCAGGCAGTTCAGAGAACAGCCACCGGGGGCCTTCATCGGGCTGTTCTCGGAACTGCCTGCTCCCGGTGACCGCATTTGTTTTCAGACCGGCTCGTGTCACAGGTAAGGGCTTACCTGTGCCTCGCCGGACTTGTGAAAAAAGATGGCAGCCCGCATATGTTCGCGGGCGAACCATGCGAACTGGCCATCACTGTTCCTGAGGAGGAACGATTTTCCTCTTCTACGTCTTCGATTTGGCGGAAAATTCAACATAACCTGAAAAAGATGGGCAACAGGTATAAGCGTGTGGCTGACAGGAGACGTATGAATGGTCCGGACCTGAGAGTGGGTGATTCTGTGTGGCTGTCCACAAGAAACATTAAGCTTAAGGTACCTTCTTGTAAGTTAGGCCCAAGATTTATTGGTCCATATAAGATCACTGCCATTGTTAACCCTGTAGCCTTCCATCTTGAACTTCCTCAGGCTTTGAAAATTCATAATGTATTTCATAAGTCGTTGAAGAAATGTGTTGAACCTGTTGAGCCGTCCTCCTTGCCTCCCGCTCCTGTCATGGTGGACAGTAATTTAGAATTTCAAATCAGCAGAGATTGTGGACTCCCGAGTTCTCAGTAGATCCCTCAAGTATCTCGCCCACTGGAAGGGTTACTGACCAGAGGAGAGGATGTGGGTTCCAGCGGCCAATGTTAATGAAAATCGTCTGGTGAAGGCCTTTCACAGAGCCCATCCTGATAAGGTCGGTCCTGGGTGCCCGGAGGTCACCCGTAGAAGGGGGATGGGGGTACCGTCACAGTCCCTTAGGTAATTGATGTCAGGAAATCAAAAATATTGGCTAAGCGTGGAGGAATCTAACAGCCTCCTTGATTTCTCTTGATTCAGTGTTGATAGGGTTAATGACCACTTCCCTTTTCTCAGCTATTGCTCATCACTTCTACCCTTTATAGTCTCACCCCACCCTTCTGACTATGCAGTTGCTAGCTTCATTTGGGTTTGGCTGAGCTGGTGTGAGATCATCTCTGGTGCTCCTGTTCTTCCATCTCTACAGAAGTTAAGTGTCGCGTTTGTTTGTATTTGTTATTTTCCCTGTTGTATCTGGGCCTGAGACAGAGACTTCCATTCGTCCATCTGGGGAGGAATGGGTTGTCTCTGGTCCTATACTTATTCCAGGGCCTTATAGGGAAATCAGGCCCTAGGTATCCTGCTTATTAATATTTCTACCTTCAAGGTCTATTCATATTGATAGGTAGTCAGGGCCCGAATTAAGGTTGTTTAGGAGGTTACCTGTTTCTTCCCTAGTTTCCAGGCCCAATTACTGTTTGCCCTTCCCTGCTGTGTTCAGTGTGGAGTCCCCCCCCCCCCCCCCCCCTTCCCCCACACTGATCGTGACAGGTTACTGTGCACACATATATATAGACTGGCAGTGCAGGGGATACTACATATACACATATATATATATATATATATATATACACACTGGAAGTGCAGGGGATACTGTAATAACCCCTGCACTGCCGGTCTATCTACAGTAACTCCTGCACTGCCGGTCTATATAGTCTTGGTATTTTTTTCAGTTTAATTAACAAAAATAAGAAAATAGAGATTAAAATCGAAAAATTGTCCATAGGGTTAAAAAATAAAATAAAAAATATGAGATTTTATTTTTTGGCTAAATCTCTCAGCCCTACCCTAAAGGTAGAAGACATCTTCAAATGTAGTTTCATGAATCATTATTTTCCAATATTAACATTATGAAATGTTGAGGAATTCATATAGCCAATAAATATTCTTCTGGCCTACAACTTGGAGGTTCTCCACCTGATATGCATCACTTCATGAGATGGGGAGTGCCATGACGCTCTTCTCTACAGCATGACAGCTCCAAACCAATCATTTAAGACAGTCTGGTTCTATGGAACTATAAACTGTCTAACAAGCAGACAAGGGGTGAGCTGTCACGCAGCACGCCCCTGACATCTAGTCTTTTACTTAGAGCGTCAGCTCAACTCATGGCAGAGAAAGGGCCCAGTGACTCGTAAAGCACCAAGGTTTTTTTTTGTTTTGTTTTTTTTTTCATTCATTTTGGTGGAGATCCTCCTAAGGTCCAGAAAAACTGTATTATTTTTAGGAATGCTGATTTATGTTGAGAAAAAAACTATTGAAAATAATACATATATATGACCCAGGATAATATTAAGGCTCTGGCCCGGAAATATATAAATACAGAGTCTGTGTCCACAAAATGATCTTTCCTGATAAATCACTTATATTGCAAAGTCCCTTCAAATGTCCCCTCATTTTAGATGAATCTTTTGATGTTGAACTAGGCCTGGCTTTTGCGTAAAACATTTCCCACACTCCGTACATGAAAAGGGTTTCTCGCCCGTGTGAATTCGCTCATGTTGAATCAGTTTTGATCTGCGTATGAACCCTTTTCCGCACTTGGCGCACGAATATGGTTTCTCTCCTGTGTGAATTTTCTGATGCTCAACCACATCATATTTCTGAGTGAAGCATTTTCCACACTCAGAACATGGAAAGGGCTTCTCCCCGGTGTGAACTCTCTGATGCTTACCAAGAGTAGTTTTCAGAGCAAAACATTTTCCGCACTCGGTACATGAAAATGGCTTTTCGCCTGTGTGAACTCTCTCGTGGCGAACGAGTTTAGATTTACGGGTAAATCGTAGTCCACACTTTGAGCATGGAAATGGTTTCTCCCCTGTATGAATTTTCTGATGTTCGAGAAAACTATATTTCTGAGTGAAAGATTTCCCACACTCGGGACATGAAAATGGTTTCTCCCCTGTGTGAGTTCTTTCGTGGCGATCAAGGGTCCATCTGTCTTTAAATCGTTTTCCACACTCGGAGCATGAAAACCGCTTCTTCACTCCCATGTGACTTCTCCGATGCTTGAAATAGTGAGATTTCTGCTTGAAACATTTCCCACAATCTGAGCATGAAAACGGTTTCTCCCCCGCGTGCAACCTCTGATGTTCAATAAGGTTTGCCTTGTACACAAAGCTTCTGCCGCATTCGTTACAAGTAAACAGCTTCTCCCCTGTGTGAATTCTCTGATGTATCATAAGGCTTCCTTTTTTAGAGTAACATTTTCCACATTCAATACATGGATATACTTTGCGCTCTATGTAATCTGCGCTCTGGGAATCAGTACATAAGTCATCTAAAGAATGTTCCCAGGCATTTGAAGAAACAGGAAATTCGGCAAACATATTTGGGGTACAGGGATCCTCTTCTGCGGAATCTTGAGTGAAGTTGCTGGCTTCTATTTTACAATCTGTCGATAAGATAAAATGTCCATTTGAGATATTCATACTGGTCAGAAGATCAGCTGGACCTTAAAAAACAAGAAACATTCTTATAAATAAAATTGAATTAATATGACGTTCAGATAAGGTTGAATTTGTTTCATTGCTCCCTTTGGGATTGAAAGTTCAGGAATTAAATGGGTTATCCCACAAATTAATAAGAATAATATATATGTGGAGTAATGCACGCCATTATTTTACCTATATTAATGCAAAAACGCTGATCTCTGGTGTAACTTTCACTCTTTTAGCTTCCTTACTCACTTCTCTACAGAACTGGTATCTTCACTTTCTGTGGGTGGGCAGCAGCTCATAACATGTGAAGATGAAGCACCTGCATCTCCCAGGAGTGTTTTGCATTAGAAACAAGGTAGACAGCACTCTAAGGAAAAGGGATGTAGGTGCATGCATCCTGGCAGGTTTGGTCCAATACACCCACCAAAACACAATACACAATTTTGAAAAGATGGAGCCGACACTTCAGGTAGTAAGCAAAGTGTGAAAAACTTGAATACATATTTATTTACGCTTTCCTAACTACCTGAGGTGATGCCGCCATCTTCTCTTAAATTAAGATGTACATTAACTCCCACCTCAGATTCCTTCTCTAATGTCTAGAGAGAGAGGTATATATTTCCATGGATTTAGAAGTAAGGATAAATGAATAAATGTGTGCGTGAACTTTGTCTGGGTCCCTTCACCATGAGATCATTAAGATAGCACTGAAAGGAAGAAGAAGCTACTGAGTATGTTGGTCCACCACTGAATGCAGTAGTATGTGGACCAGCATTTTGGTCATAGAGAAAACTGTACCTCCCCCAGTCAATGAATGATTATAGCCCTGCAGAAAGAGGAAGAGCAACAGAGACTGGGCCCAGCGGTGGGGACCAGGTAAGTAGGATCACCACAGTGGGTTAGCCACTCTGGGAGGTCTGTATTGGTCTTGGATAACCTCTTTGTAGCCTTTAATACAGTTAGACTGTCCTCAGTTTACTTTCCATTACCATCTCCCACCTAGTTCTTCCACAGTGCTGCCCATACATAAAACCTGTCACAGCAATAAATCTTACACACCGCAATAAAGGTCTTTACATGGCCAAATTTCTGCCCGGTAATGAGTTTCTCTACTGTATAGTAAGTCGATCGGCCCTTGTAAGGGCTTTCACAGGGGCAGATAACTGCCTGACTAAACGGCAGCGTGATCTTTCAGACTGTTCGTATGCCCTTTGATTTACATTATTGTCAGCAATACATCGCCTGTTTACACGGGGAGATTCCAACAATAAGATCTTTTTTCCCCAGCATAAAAGATCCAATCAGATGATAAGTGTCTGCTCATAAGTCAGATGACTGGTGGGTCTTCTACATGGGCCAATGATTGGGAACAAATTTTCCAGGGGTTGATTATTGGGCGAAAGGAATAAGCCTTTAAAGTGGCTCTGTCACCAGGATCAACCCTATAAAACTAGGCATACAGCTTCCGGGTTCAGTGACGTAAACGGTGTGTGTGCAGTATATAACTTCACTGCTCTGGAGGCAGCCGAAGACATTGTGAGCATGCAGCCAGCCTCCTGGTACTCCAATAGCTTATTTGCATATTGATAAAAGTTCAAATTTTTCATGAACCTACATAAAAGAAAGGTAATATTTTAATCATGAACCCTACCAGGCTATATTCCTGGTTGTACTGGGTTGACCCTGGTGACAGAGCCGCTTTAATGATCGTGCATGTTCCGAAGTCAGTGCTGTTAACTCTATAGTTACAATACAGATAACAGTGCACTGAGCCCAGATAAGTACAGCACTATAATACGGTTTCCGGAGCTAGTGCATATTCCCGGTAGACATCCTATTCAATTTAGGGTTGTTGCGGGTATCGAAATATCGATACTTTTGTCCCGTATCGATACGATACCGGGATTTGACATTTATCGATACTAGGCTGCCCTACTGCACAGCCTAGCTTCAGAGAACATGAGCGCGCTGCTGTTAGCACGTTCACGTTCCCTCAGCAGCACAGGGGAGAAGGAGTCACTCTCTCCCTCCCCACTGTGCCGTCGCTGCTGCCAATAAGAAGAGAGACGGGCGGAGGAGGGGCGGGCGCACTGCGTCACCAATGATAGTAGAGGACCTTTCATGGGTCCAAACATAGTAAACTAACTATCAGGATATGTAGAGCGGTGCCCAGTGATCTCACTGAACATACTATTATTCCTGGGCGCGGCATCGTTCGCCCGCTGTGGCCCCCGGTATATTCCCCAGCTCTGTATGCTAATTGCTAGCATCAGAGCAATGGGGAGGAGACTGCCCTTTTTCTCAATGGGCGTTCCTTCTACCTGGCTGTAGTGCTGTCCAATCAAAGCGCAGAGCGTCACAGCCAGGGAGAAAAAAAAACAAAAAAACTCACCATCTCCCTGGCTGTGACGCTCTCGCTTTGATTGGACAGCACTACAGCCAGGTAGAAGGAACGCCCATTGAGAAAAATGGCAGTCTCCTCCTCCCTGCTCCGATAGTAGTAATTATCATACAGCGCGGGAGACAGTAACGGGGGCCACAGCGCGCGAACAGAGCGGCGCCCAGGAATAATAGTAAGTTCAGTGAGATCCCTGGGCGCTGCTCTACATATCCTTATAGTTAGTTTACAATGTTTGGACGCATGAAATGAAAGGTCGTCTTTAAAGGGCTTCTGTCAGCCCACTAAACCGTTTTTTTTTTTTTTTGTTTATTAATAATCCCTACACTGCGAGCTCTGCATACATAAGTTAAATAATCATTTTGGTCCTGTAGAATTTGATAAAAAGCTATTTTTAAAATATGCAAATTACCTTGCTACCAGCAAGTAGAGCGGCTACTTGCTGGTAGCAGCCGCATCCTCCGATCCTAATGATGCCCCCCTCCGCATTGTGATTGACAGGGCCAGGGAACGGAATCGTTCTCTGCTGGCCCTGCCTGTTAGCATTCAAAATCTGGCGCCTGCGCCGCGGCCGTACCTATCTTCAATCTGTGCAGGCGCACTGAGAGGCGGCCACTCGCTCTGCCGCTCCATCCTCAATGCGCCTGCGCCGATGACGTCACATCTACACCCGGCGCAGGCGCATTGAGGAGCGAGCGGCCGCCTCTCAGTGCGCCTGCGCAGATTGAAGATACGTGCGGCGCAGGCGCCAGATTTTGAATGCTAACAGGCAGGGCCAGCAGAGAACGATTCCGTTCCCTGGCCCTGTCAATCACAATGCGGAGGATGTGGCTGCTACCAGCAAGTAGCCGCCCTACTTGCTGGTAGCAAGGTAATTTGCATATTTTAAAAATAGCTTTTTATCAAATTCTACTGAACCAAAATGATTATTTAACTTATGTATGCAGAGCTCGCAGTGTAGGGATTATTAGTAAACAAACAAAAAAAAAACGATTTAGTGGGCTGACAGAAGCCCTTTAACCTTTAATACAGGAGGCAGGTGACGGCAGCAGAATCACATAGCCGGCACCCTGCCTCTGGGCTGCGATCTGCTCCAGTTAACCCCTCAGGTGCAGCACCTGAAGGGTTAACTGCCACTGATCTGCTGCCGGCACCCGCCTCTTGTATTAAAAGTTAATTATTATTGGTGGCGCAGTGCGCCCGCCCCCACCATATCAAAATCATTGGTGGCAGTGGCCACAGGGTCCCCTTCCCTTCTCATTGGTGGCAGTTCTGATTGGAGCCCCAGCATTGTAATCCTGGGGCTCCGATCGGTTACCATAGCAGCCAGGATGCTACCAAAGGACTCCACTGAGCTGTCTGGAGCGGAATCTGCTGCATCCAGGTCGAGATTACAGTTGTGTTCAAAATTATTCAACCCCCAATGCTGTAAAGGGTTTTAGGGAATTTAGTGTACATTTGCAATTGTGTTCAGAATGAAATCTTACAAGGACTTTTTAAAGAACCAAATGCAACTAAAATGACATCAATTGTTTTTGTAATACAGTATTAAATGTTTTTTTTTGTGATTTCTTCATTGACACAATTATTCAACCCCTTAAAGACTACCACTCCTAAGAACAGAGGTTCATTCAAGTCTTTTCGATCAGGTATTGAAAACACCTGTGGATGTCAAGGAGCAGCAATCAAGCATAATAAGCACCAATTAGGCAGATTTAAAAGGACTGTGATACTCAGCTCCTTCTAGACATTTACTGGTGTGTTTACAAACATGGTGAAGTCAAGAGAATGGTCCAGGAAGACAAGAGAAGAGGTGATTTCTCTTCACAGGAAGGGCAATGGCTATAAGAAGATTGCAAAGATGTTAAACATACCAAGAGACACCATAGGAAGCATCATTCGCAAATTCAAGGCAAAGGGCACTGTTAAAACGCTACCTGGTCGTGGCAGAAAGAAGATGCTGACTTCGACTGCTGTGCACTACCTGAAGCGCAAAGTGGAGAAAAGTCCCCGTGTGACTGCTGAGGAACTGAAAAAAGATTTGTCAGATGTGGGTACTGAAGTTTCAGCTCAGACAATAAGGCGCACACTGCGTAATGAAGGCCTCCATGCCAGAACTCCCAGACGCACCCCCTTGCTGTCTCCAAAGAATAAGAAGAATCGACTGCACTATGCCAAAAGTCATGTGGACAAACCACAAAAGTGTTCTGTGGACTGATGAAACAAAATTAGAACTGTTTGGGCCCATGGATCAACGCTATGTTTGGAGGAGGAAGAACAAGGCCTATGAAGAAAAGAACACCTTGCCTACTGTGAAGCATGGCGGGGGGTCAATCATGCTTTGGGGCTGTTTTGCTTCTACAGGTACAGGGAAGCTTCAGCATGTGCAAGGTACCATGAATTCTCTTCAGTACCAGGAGATATTGGATGAAAATGTGATGCAGTCCGTCACAAACCTGAGGCTTGGGAGACGTTGGACCTTTCAACAGGACAATGATCCCAAGCATACCTCCAAGTCCACTAGAGCATGGTTGCAGATTAAAGGCTGGAACATTTTGAGGTGGCCATCGCAGTCACCAGACTTAAATCCGATTGAGAACCTCTGGTGGGACTTAAAGAAAGCAGTTGCAGCGCGCAAGCCTAAGAATGTGACTGAACTGGAGGCTTTTGCCCATGAAGAATGGGCGAAGATACCCGTAGATCGCTGCAAGACACTTGTGTCAAGCTATGCTTCACGTTTAAAAGCTGTTATAACTGGAAAAGGATGTTGTACTAAGTACTAAGATTGAATGTCACTTGGGGGTTGAATAAAACTGATAATGATGTGAGCACAGAAAATACATTTGTGGTTATTTCATTATAAATGTTATGTTATATTTGTCTGACTTACAAGTGCCTCTTTGATTTAATTGTAAACAAGATGACTGAAATTATCAAAATCAATGTCAAACTGGCCAAAACACTCAATTTCAGTGGGGGTTGAATAATTTTGAACACAACTGTAAATACAGAATCTGCTGGTAATGTAAACCACTTTCTCCATTCTACTCTGTAGGACATATTATAAATGGCTTTAGTTAGAGAACCCCTCTAAAGAGGATGTCTCCCAAAGAGAGCCACCCTGGCTAACATCAGCTGTTAATGTCAGGAGAAATTACAGCTGGTAGTACATTTCCCTGGCAGCAGCAAAGGGTATTATTGCACCCAATTGTTCAAATGAATGGTCATCCTTGTAATACTTGGATGGCTAGGTCCTCCAGGATGGGAGACATACTCAGTGGTTCCCCATTCAAGCTCACAGAGAGGGGTCTGATCAATCACTTTTTAGGAATCCATATGTTGTAAGGGGACATCTGCATAGGAGTTTTCTTTACAACAGAACCCCTTTAATGTGTACTGACAAACTCACCAGAGATTATATCAACAGGACTTTCCTCTTCTTTTATTTGTCCACCTGTCATATATATCTCCTCATTTTCTTCGTCAACAACTTCAACTTTAAGATGAACCAGATTTTCGATCTAAATATACAAGAGAAAATGTAAAAAAAAACAGACACACAAAGCCTCACAATAGACCATTTACCTGTGATGGCTAACCTCCGGCACTCCAGCTGTGGTAAAACTACAACTCCCAAGATGTACACTTGCTTGGCTATTCTTAGAACGCCATCGAAATTAATGGAGCATGCTGGGAGTCGTAGTTTTACCACAGCTGGAGTGCTGGAGGTTAGCCATCACTGCCATATACTGTAGGTTTTCTGACATTTGACACTACCCTAGCCAATCTACCTGTTCATCCTGTGGGACACGAACGCCCTCCTTTGGACAGTTTTGGGAATACAGAGGACTGGGACATCTCTCTGGTGAATTTTTCTTACTGGATCCATCTGTAGGAGACAGACAGAGACTGAATACATTGTGTATGTATGATCAAATGATAGCGTTACCCTCAAAACTTCTCTCTCCTTTACCATTAAAGTCTTTTGTTCCCAGTGATATGGGCGGAAGGTTGTTCTCCATCATGACGTCTTCATACAAATCCTTGTGTTCTTCTAAATACTCCCACTCCTCCATGGAGAAATAGACAGTGATATCCTGACATCTTATAGAAACCTGACACACACAACGATACAGTCATCATCTAGACACAAGGGGGAGATATCCCCTGTACTGCCGGAGGATACAACTAATTTATGACTATGCTCAGGCCTTGTCACATAATAGGCGCATCCTCCAGGAGTCCGTGCACCTAACCAGAAATCTACAGCAGCTCTTAGGCTACTTTCACACTAGCGTTTAGGTCAGATCCGTCTGGTATGTGCCCAGACGGATCCGCACCTATAATGCAAACGCTTAGATCCGTTCAGAACGGATCCGTTTGCATTACCATGAAGAAAAATAAAAAATAAAAATTTTTTGTTCATGATAATGCAAACGGATCCGTTTTGACTTTACATTGAAAGTCAATGGGAGACGGATCCGTTTGAAAATTGAGCCATACTGTGTCAACTTCAAACGGATCCGTCCCCATTGACTTACATTGTAAGTCTGGACGGATCCGTTTGCCTCCGCACGGCCAGGCGGACACCCGAACGCTGCAAGCTGCGTTCAGGTGTCCGCCTGCTGAGCGGAGCGGAGGACAAACGGAGCCAGACTGATGCATTCTGAGCAGATCCGCATCCATTCAGAATGCATTAGGGCTGGACGGATCCGTTCGGGGCCGCTTGTGAGCCCCTTCAAACGGAACTCACAAGCGGAGCCCCGAACGCTAGTGTGAAAGTAGCCTTAGATGCCATAGATTTCTGGCTTCATTTGCTCCAGAAACTTGGCGTAAATAAAAATAAATGTTGCAGCTGCTGGCCATGCTCCCTTGGTGGCATAAAAACTGGGAGATGCAACAATTTTTTAAAAAGTCGCAAACACATAGTTTACGACTTTTTAACCCCACTCTTGTGTTACTGTATAATGTCCCAGCATTCCCAGCGGCGCTCACCTCTCCAGTCAGCAGCTCAATGATCTTGTTGGTGAGGTCTAGGATCTTCTGTTGATGGTTTCTCTCATGTATCAGTGACTGAGTCGAAGGCTCCAAAGTGGGACTCTGGGTCTTTCTCCAATCTCCTGACACATGATGTTGGCTGCGGGGGTTCACACTCTCTCCAGATTTCTTTGTCACTACTGTGCAGTCCTATATATTGAGGTAGATCCTAATGAATATTCACAGAATCCATCACCTCTTCAGCCATTTCCATGTGTTTAAAATAGGGATGGATAGTGATTTTACACACGTGGACAAAATTGTTGCTACCCTTCCGTTAAAGATGGAAAAACCCACAGTAGTCACTAAAATAACTGAAAATGACAAAAGTAATAATAATTTAAATTTTACTGAAAGTCAACTGATGAAAATGAGACATTGCTTTTGAATTGTGGTTCAACAGAATTATAAAAAAAATAAAAATTATGAAACTGGCCTGGAAAAAATGTAAAATAATTTGACCATAGGGTCATATTACACTCAAGTATGTCCTGTAATTAGAAAAAATTCACAGGTGTCTTCAAATTTGTAATCAGTCAGTCTGACTATTTAAAGGATGGAAAGTAGTCACTGTGCTGTTTGGTATCATGGTGTGTACCACTCTAAGCATGGACCAAAGAAAGCTAAGGAGAGAGTTGTCTCAGAAGATCAGAAAGGAAATTCTAGACAAACATGGTAAAGGCTATAAGACCTTTATAAGACCCACATATTATTCATAAGTATAAGGTCTACAGGACTGTAGCCAACCTCCCTGGATGTGACCGCAAGAGAAAAATTGATGACAATTTGAAGAGACAGATTAATACGAATGGTAATCAAATAGCCAAGAACAACTTCGAAAGAGATTAGAGGTGAACTCCAAGGTCAAAGTCCTTCAGTGTCAGATCGCACCATCCATTGCAGTCTTAGGCTACTTTCACACTAGCGTTCGGGGCTCCGCTTGTGATCTCCATTTGAAGGGGCTCACAAGCGGCCCCGAACGCATCCGTCCAGCCCCAATGCATTCTGAGTGGACGTGGATCCGCTCAGAATGCATCAGTCTGGCGGCGTTCAGCCTCTGCTCCGCTCAGCAGGCGGACACCTGAACGCTGCTTGCAACGTTCGGGTGTCCGCCTGGCCGTGCGGAGGCAAGCGGATCCGTCCAGACTTATAATGGAAGTCAATGGGGACGGATCCGTTTGAAGATGACACAATATGGCTCAATCTTCAAACGGATCCGTCCCCCATTGACTTCAATGTAAAGTCTGGACGGATCCGCTCAGGCTACTTTCACACTTAGAAATTTTTCTAAGTTATAATGCAGACGGATCCGTTCTGAACGGATGCAAACGTCTGCATTATAGGAGCGGATCCGTCTGATGAAACATCAGACGGATCCGCTCTGAACGCAAGTGTGAAAGTAGCCTTAGCCAAAGTGGACTTAACGGAAGATGACCAAGGAGGAAACCCCTGTTCAAAACAAATCATAAAAAAACGAGACTGTAATTTGCCAAAATGCATCTTGACAAGCCACAAAGCGTCTGGGAGAATGTCCTTCTGACACATGAGACAAAATTGGAGCTTTTTGGCAAGTCACATCAATTCTATGTTCACAGAAGCAAAAATGAAGCATACAAAGAAAAGAACATTGTACCTACTGTGAAACATGGAGGCTCAGTTATGTTTTTGGGCTGCTTTGCTGTATCTGGCACAGGGTGTCTTAAATCTGTGCAGGGTACAATAAAATCTCAAGACTATCAAGGCATTCTAGAGTGAAATGTGCCCAGTGTCAGAAAGCTTTGCCTCAGTCGTAGGTCATGGGTCCTCCAACAGGATAATGACCCAGCTAAAAACATCCAATGGCTAAGATCAAAGCATTGGACTATTCCTGATCTAGTTCCTATTGAACATCTGTGGAATGAGCTGAAACATGCAGTCTGGAGAAGGCATCCTTCAGCCCTGACAGCTGGAGCAGTTTGTTCATGAAGAGTGGGCCAAAGTACCTGTGGACAGGTGCAGAGGTCTCATGGAGAGTTACAGAAAATCGCTTGATTGCAGTGATTGCCTCAAAAGGTTATGCAACAAAATATTAAGTTAATGGGGACCTGTCACCGGGATTTTGTGTATAGAGCCGAGGACATGGGTTGCTAGATGGCCGCTAGCACATCCGCAATACCCAGTCCCCATAGCTCTGTGTGCTTTTAGTGTGTAAAAACAAACCGATTTGATACATATGCAAATTAACCTGAGATGAGTCCTGTCCCTGACTCATCTCACGTACAGGACTCATCTCAAGTTATTTTGCATATGTATCAAATAGGTTTTTTTACACAATAAAAGCACACAGAGCTATGGGGACTGGGTATTGCGGATGGGCTAGCGGCCATCTAGCAACCCATGTCCTCAGCTCTATACACAAATCCCGATGACAGGTTCCCTTTAAGGTTACCATCATTTTTATCCAGGCCAGTTACAGTCATGTGAAAAAATTAGGACACCCTTTGAAAGCATGTGGTTTTTTGTAACATTTTTAATAAATGGTTATTTCATCTCCGTTTCAACAATACAGAGAGATTAAAGTAATCCAACTAAACAAAGAAAACTGAAGAAAAGTCTTTTCAAGATCTTCTGTAAATGTCATTCTACAAAAATGCCTATTCTAACTGAGGAAAAAGATAGGACACCCTCACATGTATTCCCTCTTAAATTGGCTCAGATCTCACACAGGTATATCACACCAGGTGCACATAATTAGTAGATCGTTACTCTGCATGTTGAATGAGGCTTGCCCTATTTAAACCTCAGACATTTAGTTTGGTGTGCTCCTGACTGTTGAAGTGAGAGTGAGCACCATGGTGAGAGCAAAAGAGCTGTCAGAGGACTTCAGAAAAAAGATTGTAGCAGCCTATGAGTCTGGGAAGGGATTTAAAAAGATCTCAAAAGATTTTGAAATCAGCCATTCCACTGTCCGGAAGATAGTCTACAAGTGGAGGGCTTTCAAAACAACTGCCAACATGCCCAGGACTGGTCGCCCCAGCAAGTTCACCCCAAGAGCAGACCGCAAGATGCTAAAAGAGGTATCCAAAAACCCTAAAGTGTCATCTCGAGAACTACAGCAGGCTCTGGCTACTGTTGATGTAGAAGTACATGCCTCTACAATCAGAAAGAGACTGTACAAGTTTAACTTGCATGGGAGGTGTGCAAGGAGGAAACCTTTGCTTTCCAAGAGAAACATCGAGGCCAGACTGACATTTGCCAGCGATAAAGTTGACAAAGACCAGGACTTCTGGAATAATGTTCTTTGGACAGATGAGTCCAAAATTGAATTATTTGGACACAACAGCAGAGGACATGTTTGGCGTAAACCAAACACAGCATTCCAAGAAAAGAACCTCATACCAACTGTGAAGCATGGAGGTGGAAGTGTCATGGTTTGGGGCTGCTTTGCTGCAGCAGGACCTGGTCAGCTCACCATCATAGAATCCACGATGAATTCTACTGTGTATCAGAAGGTGCTTGAAGAACATGTGAGACCATCAGTTAGAAAATTAAAGCTGAAGCGGAACTGGACCATGCAACATGACAATGACCCAAAACATACTAGTAAATCAACCAAAGATTGGCTGAAAAAGAAGAAATGGAGAGTCCTGGAATGGCCAAGTCAAAGTCCAGATTTGAATCCCATTGAGATGCTGTGGGGTGACTTGAAAAGGGCTGTACGTGCAAGAAACCCCTCAAACATCTCTCAGCTGAAAAAGTTCTGCATTGAGGAGTGGGGTAAAATTTCCTCAGACCGATGTCGAAGACTGGTAGATGGCTACAAGAACCGTCTCACTGCAGTTATTTCAGCCAAAGGAGGTAACACTCGCTATTAGGGGCAAGGGTGTCCTATCTTTTTCCTCAGTTAGAATAGGCATTTTTGTAGAATGACATTTACAGAAGATCTTGAAAAGACTTTTCTTCAGTTTTCTTTGTTTAGTCGGATTACTTTAATCTCTCTGTATTGTTGAAACGGAGATGAAATAACCATTTATTAAAAATGTTACAAAAAACCACATACTTTCAAAGGGTGTCCTAATTTTTTCACAAGACTGTACATTAGTTTATTTATTTTTTTATATTCTGGTGAACCACAATTCAAAAGCAATGTCTCATTTTCATTAGCTTTTTTTTATTTATTTTTTTATAATTATTACTTTTGTCAGTGTGACGTTTTTTTAGTGACCATTATGCGTTTTTCTTTCTTTAATGGAAGGGTACCAACAATTCTGTCCACATGTGTATCTGACATCATCTCTTACCTCTCCCGTTAGCAGGTAGATTATCTCCAAGGTGAGATTCAGTATCCTCTCTTTCATCCTACGCCTATCGGGGTCCATCCTCATTGGGTCAATCAGGGGGAGAAGTCAGAATCAGATTACAAGAAGAACCCACCAGGAAAGGTTCTGGATAGTAGATAATATGAATAACTTGATGCATAAAATATGCGGGATGTACGGTACATGCCTAGTTTGAATGCAGCTCATATGCACTCTCAACAGGAGAGTATACAGATGGGATCCAGTGGGGGAGATTTATCAAAACTGGCTGAGTTGCCCATAGCAACCAGATTCCTCTTTTCATTTTTTAGAGCTCCTTTGAAAAATAAAAGGTGGAATCTGATTGGTTGCTATGGGCCACTAAACCAGTTTTCTTTTACACCAGTTTGAAATCTCCCCAGTGACTTTTGGGTAGGTTTCATACACGGCGTCTAAGACATAGTCCTCCTCCACCAATTGGGATGGTTGATCAGTAAAAAATGACTCTGTGAGGTTCAGCCCTTGAAGGTCGGGGGGTTCTCCACCAGGCAGGTCTACATACACACTTTTAGATCATTTATGACTATTACTGAAGTGATCATCAGAAGAATATACCAAGTGCTATGCCAGGTGTGTGTTAGCTTCCCTGCTCCATTACAAGGAGGAATAAGTGTCCATCAGAAAGTTCTCTAACTATATGTTCCATGACGCTTAGGGCTCATGCATACGGCCATTCTGTGCAGATTCCGCAGACTGATCCAGACACATCTGTTCTATTTTTTGTGGTGCGGCGCTACTGAGAGAAATCCCATGAAAGCACTCCATAGTGCTTCGTAGGGTTCCGTGCCTCCGTTCTGCACCGGACCTTCCGGATTGCGGACTCATTCAAGTGAATGTGTCCGCATCTGTGATGCGGGGTGCGCACGGCTGGTGCCCGCATATTGCAGACCCACTATTTGCGGGCTGCAATACAGGCACGAGCCCTTAAAAAGGTTTTTTTTCACTTCAACAAATGGCATTTATCATGTAGAGGAAGTTAATAAAATCCACTTACTAATGTATTATTATCCATATTGCTTCCTTACTGGCTAGATTCATTTTTCCATGACGTTATACACTGCTCATTTCCATGGTTACAACCACCCTGCAATCCATCAGCGTAAGCGTGCTTGCATACTATAAAAAAAAAAAAAAAAGCACCAGCCTATGTGAGCTCCCAGGGTCCCCATCAACAGAGGGGCCGGCGTTTTTTTTCCTATAATGTGCAAGCATGACCACTGCTGATGGATTACAGGGTGGTCATAACCATGGAAATAAGAAATGTATAATGTGATGGAAAAATGAATCCAGCCAGAAAGGAAGCAATATGGATAATAACAATACATTAGTAAGTGGCTTTTATTAACTTCCTCTACATGATAAATGCCATTTGCTAAAGTGACAAAACCCCTTTACTATGGCTGACTTCACTCTTGGATGCAGAGCACAGTTACGAAGCCAGGGACACATGGAAGAAGGTTCATTACCATATTATATATAGTCACCCCTGGGCAAACCGTTACTGTATCGTCTACTGAAGATGCACTAATCCTGGGCAGCTTTGGGTGCCACGTACAGAATAGAGACACGGATAGATAATGATCACCTGCAGGTCCACCTAGTAAGCTACATCTATGGTGCCATGTATAAGGTCTCATGCACACGACCGAATCCATTTTGTGGTCCACAAATCACAGATATACAAGATACAGACGCGGTCCGTGGTATATATATTTTTTTAGATATATTTTTTGACTTCTTGCGGAATGGGCATACGGATGATCTGGGTGATTGCCACATCTGTATATCCTATACTTGGCTGCAAAAGTTACTTGGACCCTATACTTGGACCCCTTGAAGTTGGACGCAACACGGACTGCAAAATACATCCGGATGTGTGCATGAGGCTCTAATGGGAGATCCGATGCCCGACACCACAGAACAGATTAGTGCCAAGTTTTAGCACACAAACAGGAAGCCATGACAGGAAACACTAGCTTCATCCCGCAAGACCTCTCCATGTTATACTTGTATCCTCTGCCTACAATATAATGAGTAGGTGGAGGATACAATGCTGTATGTGGTGCAGTGTGGTAGTCACTGGCTGCTTCCTGCATACTGCCCTGTGTATGATATAGTATATTGGGTCTGACTATAGGATTGCATGTTCTGCATACAGCAGCCACAACACTACATATATGATGCGCTGATTATTACCTCTTTCACTAGACACCCGGCTCTCTGACGAGGAACTGGAAACAGCAAGGAGGATAATCCAGGACGTACCTAGAGTCATCCCACTGCAGCCAATCAACAAAGGACTACAACAACATGGCCGCCGCGACCCTGTTCTCTGTGTTATTTTCAAAATATAAGCATATAGGAAGAGGACAGTGAACTGAGATTACCAACACGTATCTTTCTACTTAGCAGGCAGACATAGGGGAAGGCGATGAGGGAAAACGGAGTCAGCGAACGATCTCGTTCCAGACCACAACAATATGGAGGCCCGTTCCCTTGAAAGTAGTAGATGATCACGTGACAAAGAGATACGGATTTTATGTCAGTGGAAGTAAGAGAGGCGTGGAACGCAGAAACAGGAAGTATTGAGTAGTAGTTTCCAGTGGGGATATTGAGGGGGTTTGCTGCGGAACATGTAATATGTCATGTCTGATTAATACTTCTCTGTGTCTGTCTGTGTAAGACAAAGAGCAGAGCTTTGCGGCAGTGTCTATTGTAATGCAGGAGACGCAGACTCTGGTGTCACGTCTGTTATAATACAGGAGGCGCAGACTGTGGTGTCCTGTCTGTTATTATACTACAGGAGGAGCAGACTGTGGTGTCCTGTCTGTTATTATAATACAGGAGGAGCAGACTCTGGTGTCCTGTCTGTTATTATAATACAGGAGGAGCAGACTCTGGTGTCCTGTCTGTTATTATAATACAGGAGGAGCAGACTGTGGTGTCCTGTCTGTTATTATAATACAGGAGGAGCAGACTCTGGTGTCCTGTCTGTTATTATAATACAGGAGGAGCAGACTCTGGTGTCCTGTCTGTTATTATAATACAGGAGGAGCAGACTCTGGTGTCCTGTCTGTTATTATACTACAGGAGGAGCAGACTCTGGTGTCCTGTCTGTTATTATAATACAGGAGGAGCAGACTCTGGTGTCCTGACTGTTATTATAATACAGGAGGAGCAGACTGTGGTGTCCTGTCTGTTATTATTATACAGGAGGAGCAGACTGTGGTGTCCTGTCTGTTATTATTATACAGGAGGAGCAGACTGTGGTGTCCTGTCTGTTATTATAATACAGGAGGAGCAGACTCTGGTGTCCTGTCTGTTATTATAATACAGGAGGAGCAGACTGTGGTGTCCTGTCTGTTATTATAATACAGGAGAAGCAGACTCTGGTGTCCTGTCTGGTTATTATAATACAGGAGGAGCAGACTCTGGTGTCCTGTCTGTTATTATAATACAGGAGGAGCAGACTCTGGTGTCCTGTCTGTTATTATAATACAGGAGGAGCAGACTGTGGTGTCCTGTCTGTTATTATAATACAGGAGGAGCAGACTGTGGTGTCCTGTCTGTTATTATAATACAGGAGGAGCAGACTCTGGTGTCCTGTCTGTTATTATACTACAGGAGGAGCAGACTCTGGTGTCCTGACTGTTATTATAATACAGGAGGAGCAGACTGTGGTGTCCTGTCTGTTATTATAATACAGGAGGAGCAGACTCTGGTGTCCTGTCTGTTATTATAATACAGGAGGAGCAGACTCTGGTGTCCTGACTGTTATTATAATACAGGAGGAGCAGACTCTGGTGTCCTGTCTGTTATTATAATACAGGAGGAGCAGACTCTGGTGTCCTGTCTGTTATTATAATACAGGAGGAGCAGACTGTGGTGTCCTGTCTGTTATTATATTACAGGAGGAGCAGACTCTGGTGTCCTGTCTGTTATTATAATACAGGAGGAGCAGACTCTGGTGTCCTGTCTGTTATTATAATACAGGAGGAGCAGACTGTGGTGTCCTGTCTGTTATTATAATACAGGAGGAGCAGACTCTGGTGTCCTGACTGTTATTATAATACAGGAGGAGCAGACTCTGGTGTCCTGTCTGTTATTATAATACAGGAGGAGCAGACTCTGGTGTCCTGACTGTTATTATAATACAGGAGGAGCAGACTGTGGTGTCCTGTCTGGTTATTATAATACAGGAGGAGCAGACTCTGGTGTCCTGTCTGTTATTATTATACAGGAGGAGCAGACTCTGGTGTCCTGTCTGTTATTATAATACAGGAGGAGCAGACTCTGGTGTCCTGACTGTTATTATAATACAGGAGGAGCAGACTGTGGTGTCCTGTCTGGTTATTATAATACAGGAGGAGCAGACTCTGGTGTCCTGTCTGTTATTATAATACAGGAGGAGCAGACTCTGGTGTCCTGTCTGTTATTATAATACAGGAGGAGCAGACTGTGGTGTCCTGTCTGTTATTATATTACAGGAGGAGCAGACTCTGGTGTCCTGTCTGTTATTATAATACAGGAGGAGCAGACTCTGGTGTCCTGTCTGTTATTATAATACAGGAGGAGCAGACTGTGGTGTCCTGTCTGTTATTATAATACAGGAGGAGCAGACTCTGGTGTCCTGTCTGTTATTATAATACAGGAGGAGCAGACTCTGGTGTCCTGTCTGTTATTATAATACAGGAGGAGCAGACTCTGGTGTCCTGTCTGTTATTATAATACAGGAGGAGCAGACTCTGGTGTCCTGTCTGTTATTATAATACAGGAGGAGCAGACTCTGGTGTCCTGTCTGTTATTATAATACAGGAGGAGCAGACTCTGGTGTCCTGTCTGTTATTATAATACAGGAGGAGCAGACTCTGGTGTCCTGTCTGTTATTATAATACAGGAGGAGCAGACTCTGGTGTCCTGTCTGTTATTATAATACAGGAGGTTCAGACTCCGGTGTCCTGTCTGTTATTATAATACAGGAGGAGCAGACTCCGGTGTCCTGTCTGTTATTATAATACAGGAGGAGCAGACTGTGGTGTCCTGTCTGTTATTATAATACAGGAGGAGCAGACTGTGGTGTCCTGTCTGTTATTATAATACAGGAGGAGCAGACTGTGGTGTCCTGTCTGTTATTATAGTACAGGAGGAGCAGACTCTGGTGTCCTGTCTGTTATTATAACACAGGAGGAGCAGACTGTGGTGTCCTGTCTGTTATTATAATACAGGAGGAGCAGACTGTGGTGTCCTGTCTGTTATTATAATACAGGAGGAGCAGACTCTGGTGTCCTGTCTGTTATTATAATACAGGAGGAGCAGACTCTGGTGTCCTGTCTGTTATTATAATACAGGAGGAGCAGACTCTGGTGTCCTGTCTGTTATTATAATACAGGAGGAGCAGACTCTGGTGTCCTGTCTGTTATTATAATACAGGAGGAGCAGACTGTGGTGTCCTGTCTGTTACTATAATACAGGAGGAGCAGACTGTGGTGTCCTGTCTGTTATTATAATACAGGAGGAGCAGACTCTGGTGTCCTGTCTGTTATTATAATACAGGAGGAGCAGACTGTGGTGTCCTGTCTGTTATTATAATACAGGAGGAGCAGACTGTGGTGTCCTGTCTGTTATTATAATACAGGAGGAGCAGACTGTGGTGTCCTGTCTGTTATTATAATACAGGAGGAGCAGACTCTGGTGTCCTGTCTGTTATTATAATACAGGAGGAGCAGACTGTGGTGTCCTGTCTGTTATTATAATACAGGAGGAGCAGACTGTGGTGTCCTGTCTGTTATTATAATACAGGAGGAGCAGACTCTGGTGTCCTGTCTGTTATTATAATACAGGAGGAGCAGACTCTGGTGTCCTGTCTGTTATTATACTACAGGAGGAGCAGACTGTGGTGTCCTGTCTGTTATTATAATACAGGAGGAGCAGACTCTGGTGTCCTGTCTGTTATTATAATACAGGAGGAGCAGACTCTGGTGTCCTGTCTGTTATTATAATACAGGAGGAGCAGACTGTGGTGTCCTGTCTGTTATTATACTACAGGAGGAGCAGACTGTGGTGTCCTGTCTGTTACTATAATACAGGAGGAGCAGACTGTGGTGTCCTGTCTGTTATTATAATACAGGAGGAGCAGACTGTGGTGCCCTGTCTGTTATTATAATACAGGAGGAGCAGACTGTGGTGTCCTGTCTGTTATTATACTACAGGAGGAGCAGACTCTGGTGTCCTGACTGTTATTATAATACAGGAGGAGCAGACTGTGGTGTCCTGTCTGTTATTATAATACAGGAGGAGCAGACTCTGGTGTCCTGTCTGTTATTATAATACAGGAGGAGTAGACTCTGGTGTCCTGTCTGTTATTATAATACAGGAAGATCAGACTCCCCCCAAATACGCCAAAACACCTATATGTGCTCATAAAATGATGTATGGGCGCATGGCATAACAGCCAAACAAAGCTCAAAATCTATTACGCAGAATCTGGAGTTTACAGAAACACCCCATATGTGCTCAAAAACTGATGTATGGCCGCACAACAGGCTTCAGAGTGGAAGGAGCACCATATGGCTTTCGGAGAGCGGATTTAGCTGTAATGGTAATTGGGAGCTATGTCGCATATGAAGACACCCTGAGGTGGCCTAGAGTGGAAACCCCCAAAACCCCTCAAGGAATATTTCAAGGTGTGTAGTGAGCACTTTGACCCATCAGGCGTTTCACAGAATTAGTAAACGCTTGGCTGTGAAAATGAAAAATGACAATTTTTTGCAGAAAAAGTTGCTTTACACCCACATTTTACACTTTCACAAGGGAAAACGGGACAAAATTCACCCAACATTTTGTTCCCCATTTCCCCCCGAATATGCCAACAGCCCATATATGCTAAAAAAAAATGATGTATGGGCACATGGCAGGGTTCAAAAGGGAATTAGCGCCATAGGGCTTTTGGAGGACAGGTTTTGCAGGATTGGCTTTTGGGAGCTATGTCGCATATGAAGACACCCTGAGGTACCCCTAGAGTGGAAACCCCCAAAAAGTGATCCTCCTTATGGAAGCTACACCCCTCAAGGAATATTTCAAGGTGTGTAGTGAGAACTTTTCCTCAAAGGTGATTCATGGAAGCTGCCTAAGAAACATTTTGTTAATATAGATAGGGTGTTTACTCCCTTTTGTGAAGTAAGTCATGTCGTAGAATAGCGAGACAAACCCTTTAGGCACCTTACGTGCAAGGGGGTCTAGCACTGCCTAACCTCTCTATGTATTATGCGGCGATACAGTTAAGCTATGTGGCATGGTGGATTAGGGCGGACGCGAGTAATCCAGCAGTAGTGTTGGAGGCGGCATTAGTGGGGTCCTATGAGGCTCTTACAAATCTAGCATATAGGAAAGGAGTTGTCTCTACCAAACACTATACACTGACGATGGCTGCCACGTTGGCAATTTGGGTTAAGTGGATGAAGGTGCGCATGCGCAAAGAGATTGGGGACAGCCAGGGCCGGCTCTATCATAAGGCAGCCCAAGCGGCTGCTTGAGGGCGCAGAGAAGGGGGACGGGTGCCGGGGCGGAAAACAATTAACTTGCTAACCTAAACTTGCCCCCCGGCCCTCACTGTCTCAGTCACAGAGCGAGCGGCACGCAGCTGACAGGCTGAGGCAGCAGCCGCAGCAACACAAAACACTAGAGGCTGGTGGGAACAGTGTTTTTTTTTTTTGATTTTTTTTAATACCGGACTGTTACTTTACTGCCACGGGGATGGGGGGCTATTGGCGCCATGATACTGGCACATGGAGGGGGGAAGAGAGAGGCACTTGATACTGGCACATTAGGGGACATGGGGGAGAGGATGGCACTATGATATTGGCACATGGGGGGCAAGAAATGGACATGAATCATGAGGGTCAGAAATGTGAAATGATGGGGGGGAGCAAGAAATGGACATGAATCATGAGGGTCAGAAATGTGAAATGATGGGGGGGGGGGGGGGGGGGGCAAGAAATGGCCATAAATCATGAGGGTTAGAAATGTGAAATGATGGTGGGAGGCAAGAAATAGACATGAATCACGAGGGGCAGAAATGTGAAATGATGGTGGGGGCTAAGAAATGGACATGAATCATGAGGGGCAGAAATGTGAAATGATGGTGGGGGCTAAGAAATGGACATGAATCATGAGGGGCAGAAATGTGAAATGATGGTGGGAGGCAAGAAATAGACATGAATCATGAGGGGCAGAGGGGCAGAAAAGCGCCAAAATGTAAATTCGCTTGTGTTGACAAAAATCCTTGCACCGGCCCTGGGGACAGCTGGTCGCCTTCCCTACCACTATGGAGAAATAGAGACTTATGTGAATTGTTCTCATTAACTGACTTTGAATTTTGGCCCCGGAAAGGGTTGCTTTATCTCACACAACTTTACAACAGGGGTTCATTCAGGTCCTTTAATAGCCTAAAACAGGAATTTAGCTTGCCCCAGCACTGTTTATATAGATATTTTCAGCTTCGACATACTTGCCATGCCCAATTTGGGAAAGATCCGGTGAAGCTGTAATGTGGTCCTATAGAGGCGGTAGTAAGGAGGGCTCAATTGACAAAACCAGTTTCGACTCTGTCTGCGACATTGCTGGCTGAGCAGGACTCCCCTCTAGACAAGTCTTTTGTCAAGTGGAGATGTGATATTAATGACCTGGATGATTCGCATGTGAAAGAGTCATACGTGGAGATCCACAGTCGTTAGCGCTAGAGACCAACTTTTTCAGGTGAAATGGTTACACAGGGTGCATTATACACCAAGGAAATTGTTTAAGATGTGTAAATTGCCCAGCCCTCAATGTACACAATGAAAATGGATGTTTTATGCATATGGTATGGCATTGTCCGATCATTCAAAGTTTCTGGAGGGTGATCCATACATATATTAATGCTAAGATCGGTTTTCCAAATATTTGCACGCCATCAACAAGTCTATTGGGACTAATTAATGATGTTATTCCCACCAAATTTGGTAGGCAATTGTACAGACTCCTATTGTTTTATGCTAGGAAAACTATACTCCCCCAATTGGAAGCCCCCTATGAGTCCAACTATGCAACACTGGGTACAATTAATTAATTCAAATCTGGAGGTATATACCGTACATTTGTGTACGAACATGGAGGACCTCCTGACCATCTCCTGAAAATATGGGATCCGTGGATTAATGCCCAAACAATGTTAGCTTAAAGATACAGAAGTATTTTTCTCGGACCGATGGGGGAGTGGATGTACAGTATGTGTGTGTGAATGGAGTATCCTGGTGTGTCATTGAAATGGTGCAGATTCAGTGTCATGTATTCAGAAGGATTTTCTTTGCTTCATGCTTTCTCTTGCAAACATGATTGGATTCTGTGATATTGATGTTGATTCAATAAGACGCAACAGGCTGAATGTAATGGTTTACATATACGTGTAATTGTATTTGGAGCATATGTATGCTCTTTGAAAATTTCAATAAAAAGACACTACTAAAAAAGAAAAAGATTCATGGAATTGGCTGTGAAAATGAAACATTTTTTCCAGAAAAATTGAGTTTAGGCCCAAATTTTTCACTTTCACAAGGGGGAACTGGAGAAAATGCATCCTCTAATTTATTGCCCATTTTCTCCTGACTACAGCAATACCCCATATGTGCTCGTATACTGCTATATGGGCATACCACAGGGGTCACAAGGAAAGGAGCACCAAATGGCTTCTGGAAGACAGATTTCTCCGGAATAATTGACAGGCGCCATCTTGCAATTGAATACACCCTGAGGTACACCTAGAGTGGAAACCCCCAAAAAGTGACCCCATTCCGGAAACTACACCCCTAATGGAACATTTCAAGGTGTGTAGTGAGCACTTATCAGGCGATTCACAGAATTGGAAAACGCTTGGCTGTGAAAATTAAAAATGAATTTTTTTTCCAGAAAAAGTAGTTTTACACCCACATTTTTACTTTCACAAGGGGAAACAGAACAAAATGCACCCCACATTTTGTTCCCCATTTCTCCCTGAATACGACAACACCCCATTTGTGCTCAGTAAATGATGTATGGGCGCACAGCAGGCTTTAGAGTGGAAGGAGCAGCGGATTTAGCTGGAATGGTAATTGGGAGCTATGTCGCATATGAAGACACCCTGAGGTGGCCTTACAGTGGAAACCCCCAAAAAGTTACCCCCTTTTGGAAACTAAACCCCCTAAGGAATTTTTTTAAGTGGAGTAGTGAGCACTTTGGCCGAACAGGCGTTTCCTAGAATTTAGAAACACTTGGCTATAAAAATGAAAAATTGAATTTTTTTCATGAAAATGTCGCTTTAGGCCCACATTTTTAAATTTTCCAAGGGGCAAAAGTAGAAAATGCACCCACAATTTATTAACCGTTTACTCTTGAATATGGCAACACCCCGTACTTGTTCGTAAACTAATATATTGGCACAAAGCATGGTTCAGACGCAAAAGAGCGCCATATGGTTTTTGGAGGACAGATGTTGCTGGAATGGTTTTTAGGCACAATGTTTCACTTGAATAGATCCAGAGGTACCTCTACAGTGGAAACCACCAATAAGTGACCACATTTTGGAAACTACTCCCACTAGAGGTGTAGTGGATTTTTAGTTTCATTATAATTTGTACATTAAATTTAGTTGGAATAAATTAGACAAGGTGGACTAAGATTTTTCAAAAATATAAATTCTCACTGGGCAACAGGAAAGGATAAAAAGGGTTTCATGAAAGTAAAAGTATAAAATTATACATCAAAAGTAGTATGGTAAAGATTAAAGCATCTTTTCATACAAAGGCCAGGTTTTGATGGACATGTTTTACATTGATAGCTGGTTTCCTTTCTTATTCCAATTTTGTAAAGTACAAATGCATTATATAATGCAACCTGTGTAAGGTGCACCACAAGTTTTTTATACCATATCTTGGATTTTGGCATGGCACTGTAGGGTTTGAGTACCTGGTCTGACAAGTCTACCCCACCCATAAATTTATTATATTCTTGATTGTGCACACTGGTTTAGGGGTTTCAGGGCCAGTATCTCTAACAGGTGCAAGGGTGCTGATGTCACTATGTATTGTGGTTAACATAAGTACATCTCTTTTGTCTTTATATTTAACGCACAATAAATTTTCCCTACAAAGTGCTCTGCTCTCTCCCACCCTAATAATTTGCCCCAGCAGCGTTTTTGGGAGGCCTTTTTGGTTCTTTCTTATTGTGCCACATGCCACCGTACTTCTGTTAGCAAGGCACTTAAAAAGTGATATATTGGAATAAAAGTTGTCAAGATACAGGGGGTATCCTTGATCCAGCAATGGGTGAACCAAATCCAATTTAATTTTTCCGCTTATTCCAAGGGTGGGGGGACATTCTGGGGATTCTATTTTAGAATCCTTCCCCTCGTATATTTTAAAGCGATGTGTGTAGCCAGTTTCACAATTTATACATTTTGATGCCGTATCTTGCCCTCTTGTTAGGCAAGTACTGTCGAAAATGCAGCCTTCCTTTGAAGTTCACTAGGGATTCATTGACAGCAATGTGTTTTTCAGGGGTATATAATTCTGCAAACATAGAATTTAAATGGGTGATTATGGGCCTTAATTTATACAATCTATCAAAATTGGGATCATCTTGGGGTGGGCATCTGGTATTATCATTGTAGTGTATACATTTCATGATGGCTTCAAATCTCCTTCTAGACATGGCTGCACTGTACATTGGGGAGTAGTAAAGTATGTCTGTACTCCAGTATGCTTTTATAGATGTTTTTTTTTTTTTTTTTTACCAGGCCCATACTTAATAAAATACCCCAAAATGTATGCATCTCCCCAGTGTCGGTAGTGGTCCATTTCTGGGCATGAAATGTTGTAGAATTCATGGCAATAAATTGGTTTGCGTACAAATTGGTTTGCACAACCATCAATTAAATTTAATTATCAGTAATGAAAAGCTTGAAAAAATCAACTTCTCTAAACCCAGTTGTATTAACTTGTATAACCGCATCAGCAGTAAAGTCGGGTACCTGGGCCACATAGTTATCTGGGGGTGTCCAAATAGGTGCACTTGATTGGGTTAATGACTGATCATCAACCCTTTGGCGCCTTCTTGGGGGTTCATCGGATTCATTTGAATGATGATGATAATGCAATAAAATTCATTTCACCTTCACTTGCAGACTCAGTGTCTGAACAAATCATGGCGTACACCTGCTCTGCAGTAAACCGCATCTGATGCGCCATAATTGAATTTTAGTAAACAACGTAACAGTCCAGTAACTGTAGAAGATGAAATAGTACCTTTTTGGAATATAAAAATAAAAAAATAACTGAAATATTTTTAATATATAAAGCAAATTTGCTCCAAAAAAAAAATAGGAGCGGAATTGGGCTCACTGGGTCAGTGGTGGCTGTGGTTGGTGTCGATGGCAGAAAAAAGCCCACTAAGAATATGTATTGCTTGGTGTAACTTTGTCAATAGGTCTGTGTGTACCCAAGAAAATAACTGAAAAACTGTAACTAAAAAAGATTTTATTTAGGAATGGGTTAGGGTTCACTCGGTCAGTGACTGATGGCCGTTAGCCAATGTAGATGTCAATGGGAAGGGGGGTGAGGGGGAGGCCCCCTTAAAAAAATGTATAGTTCTTGATGCGACTCTGATAGGGGTGCTGGGCGTACCTACTAAAATAACACTAAAACTGTGTCAGTGACTGGCGGCCGTTGGCCTGTGCGGATGTCGATTGGGAGGGGGGATATGTAGTTCTTTCTGCGACTGGCAGGAGCACTGGGTGTACTGGGGCTTACTGGGTTGGGGACTGGTGGATGCTAGCCAGTGAGGATGATGATGGGGGAATAAAGGGTCGCTAACAAAATTTTAAAACTAAACAACACTAAATATATATTTTTTGGGGGGGAAAATATTTGCTATCACTGAAGCCAACTACCTAAAACATAACTTTTAATCAAAATATATTAAAAATACACATAGGGGTCCCTCACGTGGGGACTGGTACACATACAAACAGACAGTAAGACCCAATTTAAGGACCAGGTGGGGGAAGATGTTAATAGTGGTGCACCAGGGACAGAACCATATAGGTCCCTAATATGTCCCTAGGGTATTTCTGCCCTAGTCTCTGCCCAGAGATGCACCCAGGTGGTAGGAGCACTCCGTCCCCGTACCTAGACTATCTGTCCTTAAAGTGCCCTTACAACAATCAATGACCCATATGGATGTCTGGGCCCTGCAATGTAATACAATGATTTACAATGGTTGTATTTAAAGTCTTAGTCCTAATTTCTTGACCCAAATAGATGCCCAGGCATCTATTTGGGTCAAGAAATTAGGACTAAGAATTTACACATCTACACGTCATAGGTCGGAAAGGGGTTAATGGGCGCAGGAACACAAGTTGTTCCTTGAAGAGGTAGGGCCTTTTTCTGGAGGTCCCGGACCCACTGCGCCCTTGCTGCTGGATCTCCTTCCGGAACTGGTCCCAGCAGCTCCTCCAGCGATTCTTAACTTAATCAACTTGGAATAAAAAAAGAAAAACTACATTTAACCAAACAATACAATCTTAATAACAGAGGACATCTTATGCCATGTGCTATTCTAGGGAGGACATCTTATGCCATGTGCTATGCTAGGGAGGACATCTTATGCCATGTGCTATGCTAGGGAGGACATCTTATGCCATGTGCTAAGCTAGGGAGGACATCTTATGCCATGTGCTAAGCTAGGGAGGACATCTTATGCCATGTGCTAAGCTAGGGAGGACATCTTATGCCATGTGCTAAGCTAGGGAGGACATCTTATGCCATGTGCTAAGCTAGGGAGGACATCTTATGCCATGTGCTAAGCTAGGGAGGACATCTTATGCCATGTGCTAAGCTAGGGAGGACATCTTATGCCATGTGCTAAGCTAGGGAGGACATCTTATGCCATGTGCTAAGCTAGGGAGGACATCTTATGCCATGTGCTAAGCTAGGGAGGACATCTTATGCCATGTGCTAAGCTAGGGAGGACATCTTATGCCATGTGCTAAGCTAGGGAGGACATCTTATGCCATGTGCTAAGCTAGGGAGGACGTCTTATGCCATGTGCTAAGCTAGGGAGGACATCTTATGCCATGTGCTAAGCTAGGGAGGACATCTTATGCCATGTGCTATGCTAGGGAGGACATCTTATGCCATGTGCTAAGCTAGGGAGGACATTTTATGCCATGTGCCATGCTAGGGAGGACAGCATTTTACATGTGCCATGCTAGGGAGGACAGTGTTTGACATGTGCTATGCTAGGGAGGACAGCGTTTGACATGTGCTATGCTAGGGAGGATAACATATTACGTGCTATGCTAGGGAGGATAATGTATGACATGTGCTATGCTAGGGAGGATAGCTAGAAATAAACATGTATAGAATGTCTGTCTACTTTACTTACCGAACCTCTGCCAACTCTGGCCTTGACTATTCTCCCAGATGGTACTGAAAATCTCCCCAGCGCTTTCGAGCCATGCCGCGTCCTTCTTGTACCGTCAGTGTACTCCCCTGACCGAATGTCCCAAAGACATGGCCTCTCCTCGACCAGGATGATCAGCCTTTCAAAATCAATAGACTTTTTGCCCTTTTGCATGATTAACCCCTTAAGGACCCTGCCATTTTTCACCTTAAGGACCAGGCCATTTTTAGCAAATCTGACATGCCACTTTATGTGGAAAATTTTTCAAAACGCTTTTACATATCCACGCCATTCTGAGATTGTTTTCTCGTCACATATTGTACTTTAAGACAGTGGTAAAATGGAGTCAAAAAATTTCATTTTTATTTATAAAAAAAATACAAAATTTACCAAGAAAACTTGCAAATTTCCAAATGTCTATTTCTCTACTTTTTATAATAGATAGTAATACCTCCAAAATGAGTTATTACTTTACATTCCCCATATGTCTACTTCATGTTTGGATCATTTTAAAAATGACATTTTATTTTTTGGGGTCATTAGAAGGCTTAGAAGTTTAGAACCAAATCTTAAAATTTTTAAGAACATTTCCAACCCCAATTTTTTCATGACCAGTTCAGTTTTCATGACCCCATTCTAGAAACTACACCCCTCAAGCTATTCAAGTGGATTTTACAAACTTTGTTAACCCTTTAGGTGCCCCACGGGAATGAAATTAAAATGGGAATGACATTTCAAAATGTATCTATTTTTTCTGCATCACATCAAGGGTTAACAGCCAAACAAAGCTCAAAATCTATTACCCAGAATCTGGAGTTTACAGAAACACCCCATGTGTGCTCAAAAACTGATGTATGGCCGCACAACAGGCTTCAGAGTGGAAGGAGCACCATATGGCTTTCGGAGAGCGGATTTAGCTGTAATGGTAATTGGGAGCTATGTCGCATATGAAGACACCCTGAGGTGGCCCTAGAGTGGAAACCCCCAAAACCCCTCAAGGAATATTTCAAGGTGTGTAGTGAGCACTTTGACCCATCAGGCGTTTCACAGAATTAGGAAACGCTTGGATGTGAAAATGAAAAATGAAAAGTTTTTGCAGAAAAAGTTGCTTTACACCCACATTTTACACTTTCACAAGGGTAAACAGGACAAAATTCACCCAACATTTTGTTCCCCATTTCCCCCCGAATATGCCAACAGCCCTTATGTGCTCAAAAATTGATGTATGGGCGCATGGCAGGGTTCAAAAGGGAAGTAGCACAATAGGGCTTTTGAAGGACAGATTTTGCAGGATTGGCTTTTGGGAGCTACAGTTGTGTTCAAAATAATAGCAGTCAGACATCACTAACCTGATCAATCACTGTTTTTGGTAGAAATTATATTTCTACATGGCAAATAATTTACTAGCAGGTGTAGTAGAGTAATAGAAACCCAACAGTCATGACATTCATGCTGCTGATTCTCTGTAATTCAATCACTTATTGAAAGGGGCATGTTCAAAATATTAGCAGTGTGGAGTTCAGTGAGTGAGGTCATTCATGCTTTGAAAAACAGGTGCCAATTATTGCCCTTATTTAAGGAAGGAACGCAGCAAATGTTGTACATGCTGGTTACAGTGCATTTCTCTCTGAAATTCTGAGGAAAATAGGTGGTTCCAGACATTGTTCAGAAGAACAGCATACCTTGATTAAAAAGTTGATTGGAGGTGGAAAACATATAAAGAAGTGCAGAAAATAATAGGCTGCTCAGCTAAAATGATCGAAAATGCTTTAAAATGGCAACCAAAACCTGAAAGACGTGGAAGAAAGTGAAAAACTACCATTCGAATGGATAGAAGAATAGCCAAAATGGCAACGACTCGGCCAACAATCAGCTCCAGGAAGATCTAAGAAGGTCTAACGTTGCCTGTGAGTACTGTTACAATTAGAAGACGCCTACAGTGCTGCCCATAATTATTTATACCCCAGGCAAATTTTGACTTAACGTTACTTTTATTCAACCAGCAAGTATTTTTTTTGACGGGAAATGACATAGGTGTCTCCCAAAAGATAATAAGACGATGTACAAGAGGCATTATTGTGAGAAAAAAACATTTCTCAGCTTTTATTTACATTTCAGCAAAAGTGTATGTGAAGCCAAGCTATCTGCAAGAAGCCCCCGCAAAGTCCCACTGTTGAAAAAAAGACACGTGCTGAAGAGATTACAATTTGCCAAAGAGCACATTGACTGGCCTAAAGAGACATTTTGTGGACTGATGAAAGTAAGATTGTTCTTTTTGGGTCTAGTGGCCGGAGACAATTTGTCAGACGACCCCAAACACTGAATTCAAGCCACAGTACACTGTGAAGACAGTGAAGCATGGTGGCGCAAGCATCATGATATGGGGATGTTTCTCATACTAAGGTGTTGGGCCTATTTATCGCATACCAGGGATCATGGATCAGTTTGAATACATCAGAATACTTGAAGAGGAAATGCCCTTGAAATGGATGTTCCAACAAGACAACGACCCCAAACACACCAGTAAACGTACAACATCTTAGTTCCAGACCAACAAGATTGACGTTATGGAGTGGCCAGCCCAATCCCCGGATCTTAATCCAATAGAAAACTTCTGGGGTAACATAAAAAATACAGTTTCTGAGGCAAAACCAAGAAATAGAGAAGAATGGAATGTAGTCCAATCATCCTGGGCTGGAATACCTGCCCACAGGTGGCAGAAGTTGGTTGACTCCATGCAACACAGATGTACAGCAGTTCTCAGAAACAGCAGTTATACAACTAAATATTAGTTAAGTGATTCAAAGCAAAATCTTCAAACATTTTTCAGTTTATATAGTGAACTAGCTAAAGGACCCGGCTTCGCTCGGGTATATTTAATCTATTTCATTTAATGTTTGTGTGTGTTGTTAAAAGATATCGACAGTATCCACTATACCAGTGACCTCCACAGCCCCCCACCCCTTAACACTGCCCCCCCCCCACAGTGCCCAGTCCCTTAAAATTGGACCTCCACAGCAGCCCACCCCCTTAACTTTGACCTTTACAGCAGCCTTCCTATTTAACAGTTACTTGACAGTGACCTCTTGACAGTGACCTCCAACGGGACCCGCCCCCTTAACAGTGGTCTTTAGAGCAATCTGCCCCTTAACACTGACCTCCATAGCGGACCATCCCCTTAACTGTGACCTCCACAACAGTCTGCCCCTAGGGTGGCCAGAGGTCCAGTTTTAGGCTGGACAGTCCGGCTTTCAGACTCCCTGTCCTCCATCTGGCGTAGGGCCTGGATGGATACAAGGATGTCCTTTTGAACAGCTCACTCTCATAAAGCAGCACTGTGCTGTCTGAGTGTGAGCTGCAGGAAGAAGGTCACCCTCCCTCCCACCTCTGCAGCTTACAGAAGTTGATTTTTAACTTCATTTTTTCAATCCTTGTCGGCTAAGGAGTGGGAGGGGTGTGGCCTAACCGGATCAGGGCGTGGCTTAGTGGGGGCGGGGTTTAAGTTCGTCTTTTGAGGGTGGACACATTACGGCCGGGGGGCGTGTCTGGGCTCCTTCCTGCAAGAGTGACACCCCTCTGGGCACCTTACCGGCTCATTTGCATACCAAAGAAACTGGATTTTCAGAGAATAAAAACATGTATTGCTGGAACAAAGGCACATCTTGAAATAAGGTACTAAGTGCTATTAGGCCATGGCTTTACTTCAATAGCGATTATCCTGGTGACAGATTTCCTTTAAAGCTGACCTACAGCAGTGAAGATAAATGGGTGGGTTGTTATGGAAACCTGGAGTAAAACTGTGTGTATGTGGAGACAAAGTGCCTGCAAGCTTCTATTGGCTGATAAGGGTCATGTGACCAAGCTTCTATTGGCTAATGCATTCTTTTTTTATATCTCAGGAACGGTACGTCCTAGAGAGCTGAGACCTGTTATAAAACCTTCCCGGACACCTGCTGTACCTGTGTGCCAAATTTCGTGATTGTAAATGCGACGGTGCGGATTCCTTTAGTGGACAAACACATACACTCTTAATATATTAGATGTTTGCTTTTGTAAAGAAGAATACAAACACTGCTATTTTTTTTTGAACAGTCTAATATTCACATTTCTTTAATTTGTTTAGAGGAACAACACAAATTTGATATATTTTTATTCATGTTTTGATTTGGAATAGAATGTGTAGTGTTCCCAATGCATTTGTGTGTATGGAAATAAAAGCTATTAGAATAATTTTGAGCTTTATTCACTTTTTTTAAACACACTGAATACACCCTGAGGTACCCCAAGAGTGGGGGGCAAAAGTGACCCCATTCTGGAAACTACACCCCTCAAGGAAAATTTCAAGATGTGTAGTGAGAACTTTGTCCTCAAAGGTGATTCTTGGAATTGGCTGTAAAAATGAAAGATTTAATTTCTTTCCAGAAAAATTGACTTTAGGACCAAATTTTTCACTTTAACAAGGGAGATCTGGAGAAAATGGACCCCCTAATTTATTACCTATTTTCTCCTGATTACAGCAATACCCAATATGTGCTTGTAGACTACTATATGGGCGTACCACAGTGGTCAGAAGGAAAGGAGCACCAAATGGCTTCTGGAAGGCAGATTTCTCCAGAATAATTGACAGGCGCCATCTTGCAATTGAACACACCCTGCGGTGGCCCTAGAGTGGAAACCCCCAAAAAGTGACCCCATTCCGGAAACTACACCCCTCAAGGAATATTTCAAGGTGTGTAGTGAGCACTTTGACCCATCAGGCGTTTCACAGAATTAGGCCTCATGCACACGGCCGTTGTTTTGGTCCGCATCCGAGCCGCAGTTTTGGGGTCTTAGATGCAGACCCATTCACTTCAATGAGGCATCAAAAGATGCGGACAGCACTCCGTGTGCTGTCCGCATCCGTTGCTCCTTTCCGTGGTCCCCAAAAAAATTATAACCTGTCCTATTCTTCCAGAAACTACACCACTCAAGAAATATTTCAAGGTGTGTAGTGAGCACTTTGACCCATCAGGCGTTTCACAGAATTAAGAAATGCTTGGCTGTGAAAATAAAAAATGAAAATTTTTTCCAGAAATAGTTGCTTTACACCCATATTTTTCACTTTCACAAGGGGTAACAGGACAAAATGCTCTCCACATTTTGTTCCCCATTTCCCCCTGAATACGCCAACACCCCATATGTGCTCAAAAAATGATGTATGGCCGCACGGCAGGCTTCAAAGTGGAAGGAGCACCATATGGCGGTTAGGAGAGAGGATTTAGCTGAAATGGTAATTGGGAGCTATGTCGCATATGAAGGCACCCTGAGGTGGCCCTAGAGTGAAAACCCCCAAAATGTGACCCCATTCCGGAAACTACACCCCTCAAAGAATATTTCAAGGTGTGTAGTGAGCACTTTGACCGATCAGGCGTTTCACAGAATTAGGAAATACTTGGCTGCGAAAATAAAATAAAATTCACTTTCACAAGGGGTAACAGGACAAAATGCACCCCAAATTTTGTTCCCCATTTCCCCCCGAATATGCCAACACCCCATATGTGCACAAAAAATTATGTATGGGCGCATGGCAGGGCTCTAGATACAAACAGCTAAATATGGATTTTGCTGACCTGAATTGGCAGACATGGATTTTAGGTGCCATGTCACATAAAATAAATTCCTGAGGTTCCCAGAAATGAAAAACCCCAAGAAGTGACCCCATTTCTGAAAGAGCACCCCCGTATGAACATTTTAAGTGGTGGAAAGGGTACTTTTTTAGCAAACAGGTGTCTCACAGAAGGCAGAATTACTTGAGAGAAGCATTTCAAAGCACACATTTGTAAAAATGAAAAATTACTAGCAGACGCCAATTTTTCACTTTCACAAGGGGTTAAAGGAGAAAATGCACCCCGGTGTATGTTCCCTATTTTCTCCCCATTTTGCGAACACCACTTATGTGCTCGTAGCCTGCTGTATTGGCGCACAGCAGGCCTCTAAAGGCAAAATATGGTTTTTGCAGGCCTGAATTGGCAGACATGGATTTTAGCTGCCATGACATAGAAACATAGAATGTGTCGGCAGATAAGAACCATTTGGCCCATCTAGTCTGCCCAATATACTGAATACTATGAATAGCCGCTGGCCCTATCTTATATGAAGGATGGCCTTATGCCTATCCCATGCATGCTTAAACTCCTTCACTGTATTTGCAGCTACCCCTTCTGCAGGAAGGCTATTCCATGCATTCACTACTCTCTCAGTAAAGTAATACTTCCTGATATTACTTTTAAACCATTGCCCCTCTAATTTAAAACTATGTCCTCTTGTAGAAGTTTTTCTTCTTTTAAATATTCTCTCCTCTTTTATCTTGTTGATTCCCTTTATGTATTTAAAAGTTTCTATCATATCCCCTCTGTCTCGTCTTTCTTCCAAGCTATACATGTTAAGGTCCTTTAATCTTTCTTGGTAAGTTTTATCATGTACTAGTTTAGTAGCTCTTCTCCGAACTCTCTCCAAAGTATCACTATCCTTCTGGAGATATGGTCTCCAGTACTGCGCACAATACTCCAAATGAGGTCTCACTAGTGCTCTGTAGAGTGGCATGAGCACCTCCCTCTTTCTACTGGTAATGCCTCTCCCTATACACCCAAGCATTCTGCTAGCATTTCCTGCTGCTCTATGACATTGTCTGCCTACCTTTAAGTCTTCTGAAATAATGACTCCTAAATCCCTTTCCTCAGATACTGAGGTTAGGACTGTTTCACAGATTTTATATTCTGTTCTTGGGTTTTTACGCCCCAGGTGCATTATCTTGCACTTATCAACATAAAATTTTAGTTGCCAGATTTTTGACCATTCCTCTAGTTTTCCTAAATCCTTTTCCATTTGGTGTATCCCTCCAGGAACATCAACCCTGTTACAAATCTTTGTGTCATCAGCAAAAAGACACACCTTACCATCGAGGCCTTCTGCAATTTCGCTGATAAAGTACCCCCGTACAAACATTTTAAGTGGTGGAAAGGTTACTTTTTAGCAAACAGGTGTCTCACAGAAGGCAGAATTAATGAGAGAAGCATTTCAAAGCACACATTTGTAAATGGAGGGTGGGGGGGTGGGAAGGGACAGGGACGGAGGGATCTGGAACAGCTGCAAATGAAAAAAAAAAATTGTGTAGCTATTCCAGATGTTTTTCTTCTTTCTTCTTTTCTGCAGCAAAAGGGTTACTTACATTCGCAGTGGTGGTACACCACAAGTCCCAGCAAGCCACAGCAGCACAGAAAGGCACAGAACCTCTCTGCATGCAGTCACAATCTAGAATGGCTGCATGCATGGAAGTTCAGCCTCTTCCTGTGCAGCTATAGCGCTACCATTGGCTGGAGCGTTGTTCCTGCCAATAGCAGCGCTGGCAGGGGACCTAAAACACTGGTGTCCCCTGCCTTACCTCGGATGTGACAGGTGCTGACCAGTTCAGCACAAGCCACCGTCCCCTGACCTCCTCCCGACCTGCCACGCAGTTTCTGACAACTTCCTGCGCTGCGATGTGACGGTCTCATTCATTGGCAATCGCAGCACTTGGAACTGTAGGGGGGCAGATCGGCACCGTGCTGCCCTTACCGGGCATGGCTGCCTGCCGGTAAGAGCAGCCATAGTGCCGCGATTCTACCCCGATCTTCCCCCAGAGCCCCACAGACCTCATGAAGTACATATACGTCATGGGTCTTTGGAGTCCCGTCCAGATATGACGTACATGTACGTCATGGGTCCTTAAGGCGCCGCCTCCTAGCTAATTTATTCACTTCACTTGCCTCTGTGTAATCTCGTACTGGCAGAGGCATCGTTGAGCGAAGTGCGCATACGCCGTCTTCCAGCGCACCTCATTCGACGATGCCTCTGCCTGTGCGAGATTAAGGGCCCTTTCACACGGGCGAGATTTCCGCGCGGGTGCAATGCGTGAGGTGAACGCATTGCACCCGCACTGAATTCGGACTCATTCATTTCTATGGGGCTGTGCACATGAGCGGTGATTTTCACGCATCACTTGTGCATTGCGTTAAAATCGCAGCATGCTCCTCTTTGTGCGTTTTTCACGTAACGCAGGCCCCATAGAAATTAATGGGGTTGCGTGAAAATCGCAAGCATCCGCAAGCAAGTGCGGATGCGGTGCGATTTTCAAGCACGGTTGCTAGGTGACGATCGGGATGGGGACCCGATCATTATTATTTTCCCTTATAACATGGTTATAAGGGAAAATAATAGCATTCTGAATACAGAATTCATAGTACAATAGAGCTGGAGGGGTTAAAAAAAAAATAATAAAAAATTGAACTCGCCTTAATCCACTTGTTCGCGCAGCCGGCATCTCTTCTGTCTTGTGAGGAATAGGACCTTTGATGACGTTACTACATTCATCACATGGTCCGTCACATGATCCATTACCATGGTAAAAGATCATGTGATGGACCATGTGATGAGCGTAGTGACGTCATCAAAGGTCCTATTCCTCACTAAAGAAGACAGGAAGAGATGCCGGCTGCGCGAACAAGTGGATTAAGGTGAGTTAAATTTTATATTTTATTTTTTTAACCCCTCCAGCCCTATTGTACTATGCATTCTGTATTCAGAATGCTGTTATTTTCCCTTATAACCATGTTATAAGGGAAAATAATACAATCTACACAACCTTGAACCCAAACCTGAACTTCTGTGAAGAAGTTCGGGTCTGGGTACCACAGTCAGTTTTTTATCACGCGCGTGCAAAATGCATTGCACCCGCGTGATAAAAACTGAACAACGGAACGCAATCGCAGTCAAAACTGACTGCAATTGCGTACCTACTCGCGCGGGTTTGCCGCAATGCACCGGGACGCATCCGGACCTAATCAGGACACGCTCGTCTGCAAGGGGCCTAAGGCGCTACTCTGCAATTACACAGAGGCAAGTGAAGTGAATAAATTAGCTAGGAGGCGGCACTGGACGGGGAGTGGATCTGTGGATGACATTTATATGGGGATCTGTGGATGACATTTATATGGGGATCTGTGGTGGATGACACTTATGGGGGATCTGTGGTGGATGACACTTATGGGGGATCTGTGGTGGATGACACTTATGGGGGATCTGTGGATGACATGGTATGTAGCTGGAGGGAGAAAACGTGGCCTTACCACAATGAAGAGTATAGTCTGTATAAAAAGGTGGCCGACAAAAAAGGGGCGGGTCAAAGGGCATGGTCAATAGGCGGAGTCAAGGGGGCGGCAAAATGAGCTTTTGCCTAGGGTGGCAAAAATCCTTGCACCAGTCCTGAGTCCAGAATATAGAACATGCTACGATTTTCACGCAACGCAGAAGTGATGCGTGAAAAACAACGCTCATGTACATAGACCCATTGAAATGAATGTGTCAGGATTCAGTGTGGGTGCGATGAGTTCACGTCATGCATTGCACCCGCACGGAAAACTCGCTCATGTGAAAGGGGCCTTACAGTTTAAGTATATATGCTTTCAAATGTATCCTGAACAATTAAAATCTAAAACAGTAGAACAAATTATTCTGAACTAATTAAAAAAAAAATGTAGCAATTCAAAACACATTTTAAGCCCAATCTTGGTGTCTTACATCTTATTGTAGAATAGGAAGGTCATGGCCACATCGCAAGAACACTAGAGATCTGCACCAAGTAGTCTCTCTGGGATCGGAATTGAATCCTCTCATGTTAAGTCCTTCCTCTGCATACCATGCCCCTCACCTGTACCCTAATGTCCACACCTGTCACCACCAGAGCCAATAAAATCTGAGGAGAACTTCATAGCTGATCACCTAATGTGGTTCATGAGCATCATGGCACAGCTACTATTTCTAAATCAATTGACATTGGCAAGGCACCCAACCAAGAGCCAGCTAAACAGTCTACATGCATTTCCCCTTTGCTTTTTTGCTCAGTGGCTTATATGTAGCACTAGCACAGGGATCTGCAATCAGAAACAACTCCCAGAATTGTCCTTTCACTTCTATGTGAACAGCCAAGTAAGCGTACATGCTGAGAGTTGTAGCTTCACAGCAGCTAGAGTGCCAACGGTTGCTGATCCCTGCACTAAACCAGTATAAATAGACCCTATCAGGGGAGGGCAAAACTTATTAGAGATATTACTGAAAACTTGGCCATTCGGCTAACTTGCCCAACTTGCCCCTAACCTTTATGGGTAACGGGCAGAAATGGTAAGGACGCAGTGAAACTAACTTATAAAGCCAACTATTCTCCTCCCTATTAACCCTATAGGTTACTCAGTTAATAGTAACCCCCACCACGAGGGGGAGATTGGGACAAATAGATCCTCCAGAGAGAGTGCTGGTGGATTTTTAAACTCAAAACCACCCAACCCCTCGGCCTGAATGACCAATTACAGTATGGCTGTTTCCTGTGACCTCCCCTATAGGTCAGCTCACTATTTATACATTACTAGTATACAGCTGCCCTAAGCGCGGTTATCTGCTGTGTGGACCATGTATAGTTTGTCTGTACCCTTCTCTTCCCTCTTATTACATGCTTTGGGAGTCTATCCCCTATCATGCTCATTTCCATAAACTGGCCCCCATTGGTGTCCCCACATATGGCGGATACATTATGGGCTGATTCCTCCTGGTGCAGATCAGCTCCTTCTGTGGGCCACCCTGCGCCACATCATTATATTCGCAGGTGGATGACACACTTCAGCTATGCCCCCTGTTTGATTGTTCTATTTCCAACCTGTAGCGGCTATTTGCCGACATTTCCCTCTGAGTGTTCAGGTTAACGCCTGTTTAGCTTATATCGCTATTATTTCTACTTATACCCGTCACCGGACTGCCAATCAAGTCCCCTTTCCTGGTCCCTTGCTGGAGAGGATTGTTATTTTCTTTCCCCCAGCACCGGTACGTATGTTGTTGCAGGGGCTGGACTATTACATATAGCAGCCACTCCCATACCTACCGCTGGACAGCTCCTGCAGCGATCCGCCACGGTCACGCCCCCATCACATGACCTGTATGGGACGGCGTGACGTGGTGAGTCTGCGCTGCGATGTGGCTGCCAGCTCTTTCATCTGCGCATGCGCAACCAAAGACGCGCCCGTCCGCGTCACGTGACACCTATCTAGGCACGTGAGCGCCGGCTGCGCCTACTGCGCATGCGCCTAGTACCTCTCCACCTCACATTTAAATCCTTCAGCGCGCCTTTATGCGCTGACAGACGCTGGCAGATGATCGGCACCTATATCCGTAGTGCCGCATCTAATGATGAGAAGTCACATGATCCTCACGCCAAACAGTGAGTAATACTATCTAACATGCCATTGTACTGAGTGCCATGCTATGCAACTGTATTTAGGTAATGTGCGCCCCAGACTGATTATACCACTTTGTATGTGTTTCTTTCACTTTGTAGGATTCTGGGTCATCTAGGATTATCTAGTCCCGCTAAGTCTGCGCCATCCTGGTACTCTCGTACTCCCTCCCTCCCCTCCCCCATTTCTGTTTTGACCATACAGATAGGTAGCGAGTGGGGAGGCATACTGTACCCTCTACCCCTGTCCCCTGACGAGTTGTGAGGTTTGCCATAGGCAATTACCTATAGTTCCTTCACCATAGGATACATATAGCATCTTTTAGTCTCCAACGAAACGCGTAGGGACATAGAGTATCCATTTATACTAGTGTATAATATATTGCACATCTATCCACACTAGCGTTTAATCCCCCTCCCTCTTTTTCATTGGCTGAACCAGGCCATTGGAGCCCCACAGGGCCCTCTCCCCTGTCCTCACAGGGCTATTTAGGGTCATTGTTTTTAGGGCTAGGTTCCGGACGGGGCCACCCCTTGCGGGGATTGGACCCCGTAGTAGTAGGCACTTTAGGGCAGCTTTAGGCCTAGTAGGGTAACACCAGGGACAGTTTCTTCCCTGTGGCCCTCCTGCATAAAGTGACCACCACTGGGGGACGCATCCATACGCGAGAACACCTCCCTTTAGGGCATTGGACCGGCTGGTCCTCTTGCCCAATTTCCGGTAAGACCTACCCTTATTTTTGCCTCTATGGCATGTTTATAGACCACGGCACATGCCACGGTCTTCATTATTATTGTTATTTTGTTCACGCTTACTGGTCATAACACTTGCGCCCCGTTTCATCCTGGGACGCTTCTGTCTATTTGACCATTGGGTGACCTGCCACACCAGGTCCCCTGTTTTTCTGTGTCTGTGTTTTGTTTGTCAGGTAGGGGTCCATTTCCCAGTTGGGATTCATAATCATCCTATTAAAAGTTAGGTTTTAACACGTTACTACCCCTTTTTCTACATTTTCTTGTCTATTTACGAGTAGTTTAGTTGGGGGGTGCTTATGCACTACCCCCAAAGGACCACCCTTCATTATTACTCAGTTAATAGGGAGGAGAATAGTTGGCTTTCTAAGTTATATCTGTAAAGAATAAATCAAGGCAACTGGACTTAATGTAGATTTCTTGAAAACATTTCACTCGTTCTTCGAACGAGCTTTCTCAATTCTGAGTGACTGTACAAGAATTCTCTGGGAATAAATATGTAACTGAATCAACATCTGGTAATTATACCCAGCATGCGGTCAGAGGTCATTATACCCAGCATGGGGTCAAAGGTGTTGATTCCATTATCCTAATTGGAGTCAGTAGGTGATAATGACCTCCCAGAAAAAGGTGTCAAGACAGCATTGTATGTGGCAGACAATAGATGTCTAACAGATATACCATGACCTGGATAAATGAGAACCTTCACAGACACTTTATAAGTTAGTTTCACGGCGTCCTTACCATTTCTGCCAGTTAACCCTGATGAAGCCAGTGTAGCTGGCGAAACATGTTGGGGGGCAGTGGTTAGGTTTTAGGTGCCACACTGATGCTAGTTATATGTTTATCCAGTCAGTGAAGTGAACTGAATTGTGAGTCAAATAAGCATTATATGCAGCATAATAGGTATTATACAGGTAGTGCACTCCTGCTATTCCTAGTTGCATCCATTGAAGGAAATGCAATTAGCCTGGCGATTTTTAATTTGAACGCACATTCAGTATTACCACATCTTAATATTATTGTAATAAAGGTGGTTTTTCTATTACTGTAAAGGTTAGGGGCAAGTTTAGCCAAATGATCCCTGCACTAGCACATATTCTCCATGCTGGGCACATCCTTGCTGACTGCTACTTTCCTGCAACTGTTAAAGGCTTAGAAAAACATGGGTGCTTTCTTCTAAAAAGAGTACCATCCCTGTCCATGGGTTGTGTTTGGTATTGTAGCTCGACTCCATTGCAGTCAATGGAGCAGAGCTGCAGTATTGCACACAACCAAGGGACAGGTGTGGTGCTGCTTTTGGAAGAACGCTGCCGTGTTTGTCCAATCCTGGCCAACCCCTTTATTGATTCTTTTTTGGACCCCATGTACTACTACTATTGCGATAGTGTCCTGATTTGTGAACATGAAAGACCTTCCCTGTTAGGTTATCTGCATTTGTAGAAGCCTCTTTATGTGGAGTCTTTTCAGTCATTTTACACCACCTCTGGGGCACTGTCTAAAAAGTTGCACTTAATAAATGTGCCAAGAGAACTTACTCTATTGGAGCCACGACTACTATGCTTGTGAGATTTCAAAGGTACCAAGGACAGCGTTGAGTTTTTAAAAAGTCAGCAAAATTGTTGCATTCTTAGGCCTCATGCACACGAGCGTATTTTTAATTCCAAGTCCGTTCCATTTTTTTGCAGACCATATACGGAACCATTCATTTCAATGGGTCCACAAACAAAATGGAAGGTACTCCGTATGCATTCCGTTTCCATATGTCCGTATTTCCGTTCCGCAAAAAAATAAAACATGTCCTATTATTGTCCGTATTACGGACAAGGACAGTACTGTTCTATTAGGGGCCAGCTGTTCTGTTCCTCAAAATACGGAATTCACACGGATGTCATCCGTATTTTTTGAGGATCCGTTTTTGCTGACCGCAAAATACATATGGTCGTGTGCATGAGGCCTTAGTTCAGCAAAAGGTGGTGTAGAAGTGAGTTCATTTACTGGGAGCCTACTCATTCTGGTCACTAAACACTAGGGGCTAACAGGAACATACAGTTAGTGTAGTAATACACTATTACATTCTGTGGTGTGTAATGATCAAAGTTTTGCTGGCTTTGGTGTGCTCTATCCCTCAGCGCGTTTGGGGAGTAGCAGACGTACTGGCTAGGGGCTGGCTGCTGTGGTTTTACACCCTGTTCCCTCTTTTGCTGTGTGGCTGGCGCTTCGTGACCACCACCTTTTCCTCCAAACTGCATACGTCACTCAGATGACCTTGATTCCATCTGGGGTCTAGCACCTTATCATCCTCCACATCATCTTTCACCCACTCCTCACTCCTGCCCTCCTTGCCGGTCTTCACACTGCAGAAATCTGCAGCAATGTTTCGTCATCATCATCTCAGACGTGCTACGGTGGTCCTCCCACGTCCTCATCCTCAAATATAAGTGACTAGACATTAAGCTTGTTACAATAACGGGCACTAGAACAGTAGTGCATAAACATTAGTAGGAACAGTCCATATTAAATGGCGAGGGAACTTGACCACACTGACTGGTGGCTGTGGCAGGTGACCGAGACTGGCGGCTGTGTCTGAGACTGATGGCACTGACTGGTGGCTGTGGCTGAGACTGTTGGCTGTGGCTGGTGCCCGAGACTGGTGTCTGTGGCTGAGATTGCTGGCTGTGGCTTGTGGCTGAGACTGCTGGCACTGACTGGTGACTGTGGCGGAGACTGCTGGCTGCATCTTGTGGCTTAGACTGCTGGCACTGAGTGCTGGCTGTAGCTGAGACTGCTGGCACTGAGTGCTGGCTGTAGCTGAGACTGCTGGCACTGACTGGTGGCTGTGGCTGGTGGCCGAGACTGGTGGCTGCAGCTGAGATTGCTGGCTGTGGCTTGTGGCTGAGACTGCTGACACTGACTAGTGGCTGTGGCTGAGACTGCTGGCTGCGGCTGAGACTGCTGTCTGTGGCTGAGACTGCTGGCACTGACTGGTGGCTGTGGCTGGTGGCCGAGACTGGTGGCTGCAGCTGAGATTGCTGGCTGTGGCTTGTGGCTGAGACTGCTGACACTGACTAGTGGCTGTGGCTGAGACTGCTGGCTGCGGCTGAGACTGCTGGCACTGACTGGTGGCTGTGGCTGGTGGCCGAGACTGGTGGCTGCAGCTGAGATTGCTGGCTGTGGCTTGTGGCTGAGACTGCTGACACTGACTAGTGGCTGCGGCTGAGACTGCTGGCTGCGGCTGAGACTGCTGGCACTGACTGGTGGCTGTGGCTGAGTGCTGTCTGCAGCTTGTGGCTAAGGCTACTTTCACACTGGCATTTTGGCTTTCCGTTTGTGAGATCCGTTCAGGGCTCTCACAATCGGTCCAAAACGGATCAGGTTTGCCCTTATGCATTCTGAATGGAAAAGGATCCACTCAGAATGCATCAGTTTGCCTTCGTTCCGTCTCCATTCTGCTTTGGAGGCGGACACCAAAACGCTGCTTGCCTTCGTTCCATGATTCTGACGAAACTAAGCCAAACGGATCTGTTCTGACACACAATGTAAGTCAATGGGGACGGATCCGTTTTCTATGACACAATTTGGCACAATAGAAAACGGATCCGTCCTCCATTGACTTTCAATGGTGTTCAAGACGGATCCGTCTTGGCTATGTTAAAGATAATACAAATGGATCCGTTCTGAACGGATGCATGCGGTTGTATTATCTGAACGGATCAGTTTGTGCAGATCGATGACGGATCCGCATCAAACGCGAGTGTGAAAGTAGCCTGAGACTGCTGGCACTGAGTGCTGGCTGTGGCTGAGACTGCTGGCACTGAGTGCAGGCTGTAGCTGAGACTGCTGGCACTGACTGGTGGCTGAGACTGGTGGCTGGTGGCACTGACTGATGGTTGAGATGGCTGACACTGCTGGCACTGTGACTGGTGGCTGTGGCTGTACGACTAGCACTGACTGCTGGTGCTGAGACTGCTGGTAGCGACTGGTAAGTCAGACTGCTGACAGGGGCTCCTCTCTATATGGCTGATAGTGCTGTGACTGACAAACAGAAATGGCGGCTGGGACTGACGAACAGGTGGCGCTCCGACCTGCTTGCTGGCCGCAGGTGTGGGCGGTGCAGGCGGCATGTGGAGCGCTGTGTCCTGATTGGTCGGCATGCTGATGTAAGCGATGCGGGGGGGTGTGTTAATATTAGGGTTATTCCTGCAGTATAGAAATCTTTTGCTAGAGGTAGTTGTGCATTGTGTGTGTGTATATACATTACTCTTTTTATGAGACAATGTAACCAAAAAATGGCTGTTCCGGCACAGTTTTTATTATTAGTTTTTTTTACAATCTTCACCTGACAGGGTAGATAATGTGATATTTTTATAGAGCAGGTCGTAACGATGCGGCAATACCTAATAAGTCCATATTTTTTATTTTTGGGGGGGATTTACACAAATTGCGGTGTTCACCAGACGGGTTGGATCACATACTATTTTTATAGAGCAGGTTGTTACAGACTCAGCGATGTCTAATATGTGCATTTTTTTATTTTATTTTACACAATAAAAGCATTTTTGAAAACGCCATATTTTTTTAATCTTTTGGGTGATTTTCTTAGGTAGGGTCTCATTTTTTGCGGGATGAGATGACTGTTTGATTGGTACCATTATGGGGCACATATGACTTTTTGATTGCTTGGTAGTACACTTTTTGTGATGTAAGGTGATAAAAAATGGATTTAGAAACATAGAATGTGTCGGCAGATAAGAACCATTTGGTTCACATGTACTAGTGTAGTAGCTCTTCTCTGAACTCTCTCCAAGGTATCAATATCCTTCTGGAGATATGGTCTCCAGTACTGCGCACAATACTCCAAATGAGGTTTCACTAGTGCTCTGTAGAGCGGCATGAGCACCTCCCTCTTTCTACTGGTAATGCCTCTCCCTATACACCCAAGCATTCTGCTAGCATTTCCTGCTGCTCTATGACATTGTCATAGCCATAGCCATTTTTTGGCATATTTTTATTTTATTTTTTTATGGTGTTCACCAGATGGGTTGGATCACATGCTATTTTTATAGAACAGGTCGTTACGGACATGACGATACCTAATATGTGCATTTTTTTTTACTTTATTTTATTCAATAAAAGCATGTTTGAAAAAAAATCATGTTTTTGTAGGGGCTCATTTTTTGTGGGATGAGGGGTCACAGTTTGATTGGTGCTAATTTTGGATACATATGACGTTTTTCTAATCACTTTTTATACCATTTTTTTGGGAAGTCCGGTGGGCAAAATTGCAATTCCAGCACTGATGTCGGCCATTTCAAGCAGAGTGTTAGCTGTACATTATACTGCCATCCCGAAAGGAAGGAGGGTGGTGCTGCGTGCTCTGCATCTTGAAAAGGGGGGTGTTGTATTCGGGGGGCGGGCCTTAACCCTTCAAGCATCAGGACCGCGGCATGGTAGGGGTTAAACAGTCATTTGAAGCGCCATGAGTGTCAGCGCCATGTCCTAATTGGTCGGTGCGATGCTGTGGACGGTGCGGCCGCGTGTGGAGCGCTATGTCCTTATTGTTTGCCCCGCCGCACATGTCCAGTGCAAAACTGTTGACACAGACACAGCGCACTCACACTGCGCTTTTATTATACAGGGAGTGCAGAATTATTAGGCAAATTAGTATTTTGACCACATCATCCTCTTTATGCATGTTGTCTTACTCCAAGCTGTATAGGCTCGAAAGCCTACTACCAATTAAGCATATTAGGTGATGTGCATCTCTGTAATGAGAAGGGGTGTGGTCTAATGACATCAACACCCTATATTAGGTGTGCATAATTATTAGGCAACTTCCTTTCCTTTGGCAAAATGGGTCAAAAGAAGGACTTGACAGGCTCAGAAAAGTCAAAAATAGTGAGATATCTTGCAGAGGGATGCAGCACTCTTAAAATTGCAAAGCTTCTGAAGCGTGATCATCGAACAATCAAGCGTTTCATTCAAAATAGTCAACAGGGTCGCAAGAAGCGTGTGGAAAAACCAAGGCGCAAAATAACTGCCCATGAACTGAGAAAAGTCAAGCGTGCAGCTGCCAAGATGCCACTTGCCACCAGTTTGGCCATATTTCAGAGCTGCAACATCACTGGAGTGCCCAAAAGCACAAGGTGTGCAATACTCAGAGACATGGCCAAGGTAAGAAAGGCTGAAAGACGACCACCACTGAACAATACACACAAGCTGAAACGTCAAGACTGATTTTTCTAAGGTTTTATGGACTGATGAAATGAGAGTGAGTCTTGATGGGCCAGATGGATGGGCCCGTGGCTGGATTGGTAAAGGGCAGAGAGCTCCAGTCCGACTCAGACGCCAGCAAGGTGGAGGTGGAGTACTGGTTTGGGCTGGTATCATCAAAGATGAGCTTGTGGGGCCTTTTCGGGTTGAGGATGGAGTCAAGCTCAACTCCCAGTCCTACTGCCAGTTTCTGGAAGGCACCTTCTTCAAGCAGTGGTACAGGAAGAAGTCTGCATCCTTCAAGAAAAACATGATTTTCATGCAGGACAATGCTCCATCACACGCGTCCAAGTACTCCACAGCGTGGCTGGCAAGAAAGGGTATAAAAGAAGAAAATCTAATGACATGGCCTCCTTGTTCACCTGATCTGAACCCCATTGAGAACCTGTGGTCCATCATCAAATGTGAGATTTACAAGGAGGGAAAACAGTACACCTCTCTGAACAGTGTCTGGGAGGCTGTGGTTGCTGCTGCATGCAATGTTGATGGTGAACAGATCAAAACACTGACAGAATCCATGGATGGCAGGCTTTTGAGTGTTCTTGCAAAGAAAGGTGGCTATATTGGTCACTGATTTGTTTTTGTTTTGTTTTTGAATGTCAGAAATGTATATTTGTGAATGTTGAGATGTTATATTGGTTTCACTGGTAAAAATAAATAATTGAAATGGGTATATATTTGTTTTTTGTTAAGTTGCCTAATAATTATGCACAGTAATAGTCACCTGCACACACAGATATCCCCCTAAAATAGCTAAAACTAAAAACAAACTAAAAACTACTTCCAAAAATATTCAGCTTTGATATTAATGAGTTTTTTGGGTTCATTGAGAACATGGTGGTTGTTCAATAATAAAATTAATCCTCAAAAATACAACTTGCCTAATAATTCTGCACTCCCTGTATAGGATTGGGCATCAGTGCACTCAATCTCTTCCACTTCTGGTGCAGGGCTAGGTGGATTGCCCATGGAAACCCCGCAGGCAGTCATAAAAAAGCATAAGGTCTCTTTCACACCAGCGGATCCCTTGCGTGGAATCCACTGTGTGAAAGAGTGCCAAGCCCCTTTCCAGACAGCAGAAACACGGAGCATTAACATGATTGATAATGCTCTGTGCCTCTCTGTGACCTTTTTGCTACAAAATCACGGTGACAACTTTATCTCACTGTGATTTTATAGTAAAAAGATCACAGAGAGGCACGGAGCATTATCAATCATGTTAATGTCTCTGCTGTCCGGAACGGGGCTTGGCTCTCATTCACGCAGCATATTACCCGCACGGCATCCGCTCGTGTGAAAGAGCCCTAAGTGACTGCTGCATGACTTGGGGATCAGACTGCTTGGCTGATGTGCAAGGGATTGAGGTGGAAGACAGATGCCCATGGGCCGCCGGTGCCAACTCTGCACTTTCAGTAGGGGACTTGGTGGTAGACAATGTGCAGGAATTAAAAGCCCTGGAAGCCATCCAATCTAATACTGCCTCTACTTGTTCTGGCCTCACCATTCGTACAGCGATATTTGGTCCTACAAAATGACGTAGAACCTCCTGTTGCCTGCGTACACCAGAGGAAGGTGTTTCATTTGGGCACGTAACTGGCACAGATCGACAACGTCCTCTCCCTGAAGCAGGAGCTCCACCACCATTAGCACCATGGCCCTTATTTGATGCTCTCCTCATTATTTGAGGGCACCCACAAAATTGACAGCCAGATTACCCATTCTATTTCAGTATCATGGATGCAAAGGAGGTGTTTTGCACTGCAAAAAATGGGTTTATGTCACTCACAGAATTCACAGACTGATTAACTATTCTATTTCAGTATCATGGATGCAAAGGAGGTGTTTTTTTTAACCCCAAAAAATGATTATAGGTCACCCACAGAATTACCAGCAAGATTAATAATTGTCTTTCTGTTTCACTGGTGCAAAGGAGGTGTATTGCACCCACAAAAATTAGCTATAGTTCACTCACAGAGTTAACAGCCAGCTGTGTCCTGCCCCCACAATAATTAGAGCAGAATGGCTACGCAAAACATGATCCAGAATTTATACAGGCCAGGTCACGTGATGCACTGGCCAATCACAGCCATGCCAAAACTAGTGTGATGGCTTCCAGGTACCCACAGCTCAAAAGCTTGTTGATTGGCTGCGCTGCAGCCTTTCAACAAGCTTTATTTAGCATCTGAACACCAAACTCAAGCCCGGACTTCCGTTTATGAAAGACATAAAAAATAATTTGACCTCGAATAACCGCTTTAGAAGCCGCCCAGAATAGATTAATGTCTTCCTCATGGCTCTTATTGTCGGATGCATAATATATGGTGTATTTAACATCGTCATCATCCCTGTCTGCTTTACCCACTCAGATTCCTCCTCCTCTGCTCCATTGTCAGCTATCAATAATGGGATTCGTGACCAGGAAACAACTCTACACACCCAGCAAGCCACTGATGCGCAAGATTAATTCCCACTTGGCCATGTTGCTGGTGGTGCAGTTGCTCCCATACCATCCTGCCTCGCTTGTACTCTCACGTGGCGGACAATGTGAGCCACTCCCTGCGATTTTCACTTTGCAGAAAGGTTCTCTCCGTGGTGGACACCTGGAGCATCACTTATAGCCAGGGATAGCACATGTTTTTCACAGCCCATTGAGTCAATTATTTTTTTACTGCAGCAGCGGGGCAGCAACGAAGCCAGGTCCTTTTGAACCCCCACCACTATTGTGTCGGCTTGGCTCCCGCACCATCACTCATCCTCCTCCTCCACCTTCTCCGCCATGGACGCTCACCCGTCCACAACAGTAGCAGGGCACAGCGTCGTTCGCATTACCCCTCCTTCCTATCACATACTGTATGTGAAATCAAACATTACAGTGCCGTGTTGGAGCTGATTGGACTGGGCTAGTGTAGCCACACCGGCAAGCAGTAGCTAAAGTACAACAAGCAGTAAACATCCCGCTGTCTGTCACCACTCTGATTCCAACTGGGCAAGGTGGTCAGCGACAATGGGCACAACATCCTGGCCGGCCTGAACCTGGGGGAAATAACATATGCTTCCTGCGTGGCGCACGTCATCAACCTAGTTGTGCAATGCTTTCTAAAAAAGTATATTGGCTTGCACAAGGTGCTGGTAATGTCCAGGATACTGTCCAAGTATTTCAACCATTCTTATGTGGCGAGGAATGCTCTCCTGTACTGGCAGCAACAAAACAGCCTGCTGCTACACCGCTTAATCCGCAACGTGCCAACTTGCTGGAATTTCACATTGCACATGCTCAAGAGGCTGTACGAGCAGCGGAAAGCTATGAACAATGACGCTCATGTAGCAGGTGATGATGGCGGAAGAAGAACAGCTAACGCATCTTGCTGTCTGTCCCTTAGCTACTGGAACTCACAAAGGGAATCTGCCATGGAGGAGGAGGATATGGATAAGAAGCTACCATTGCAAGATGAGGAGGAGGTGGAGGAGCAAGAGGACAATGATGACGATGGCACCGGACAGGACAACTAATCATCTCATTGGGGGACAGAGCCAGAAAGAACTGGCTCCCCGGGCACGCTGGTCAGAATGGCAACCTGTATACTTACTTGCTTGCTTGTGTGGTGACAGGTGTAGCGTTGACATCAAGCAGTCTGTTGTATGTTCACTAACAAACCTCTGAGGCCTTTATAGAACAGCTGTATACTGAGAATACATTACACACAGGTGGACTCTATTTAGTAATTAGGTAACTTCTGAAGGCAATTGGCCCCATTGAATTTTATTTACAGCATAACTGTCTTTTTTTTTTTTTTGCTAGTTTATTAGGGCTAGGCATGTATACCTTAGTAGTCTGTCAATGATTGCTAAAAGATCCAATTACCTTATAATAACAGCTTTCATTAATGTCTCCTGTCCCTTTCCACTGCTCCCTTAAAAGACCATTGCTAGGGCTCATTTGTCTCCCAACTTAATGTAAACAGAAGACAGAGGGGCGGTCCTTCACACTGCATGCCTGCATTAGGCTTCAGAGTGAGGAGAAGTGTCTCTCAGTAATCCAATCTGATTGGCTGGCAGGAAGCTGCTTGCAACAGCAAGTGTGTATGGGAAGTAAGGGAAGGCAGTTTTGGCCTCGGAGAACTGGCAGAGGAGCCATCTTGAGAAGATCCTTATATTGTAGGATTCAAGACAGCCGTAACTAAGGGGAAAACTCAAGGAAAATGGTGGTATGTGAAGAAACTAAAGACTGCTTTATGCATAATGCTGCTGTAGCAGTAACATATGCTAAAATAGATTTTTTTTTTTTTTTTATGAAAACTGACAGTTATTCTTTTAAGGGGCTGAATACAAATACATGACATACTTTCCAGATTTTTATTTATACATTTTTTTGAAAACCATGCATCATTTACTTTAAACTATACACATACTTGCTACTTTGTGTTGGTCTATCACATAAAATCCCAATAAAATAGATTAAGGTTTGTAAGTGTAAGGTGAATGTGGAAAAAGTTCAAGAGGTATGAATACTTTTTCAAGGTACTGTATGTATGCTACTGTCATTTAGACATCATTTACTACTTCTGTCATTTTATTTGAGTGCTTAGGGAGGGGGGAGTAAAAAATAAAAAATTCATTCAACAACTGAAAAGAGATAACAAGTTTTCCACCTGTGAGTTCAGGGACCCGGGGGTGACATATTCACATTGTTTTATGTAAAGTACCCCTGTGCTGCATATGTGAGTGTAATCAATTCAGTAAATCCATCTGTCAGATTCTGGGGGAACAAATATATATTTTTTTGCTAACAAGTACATTTGTGCCCTGCACTGCATTTGTGATAGTGAAAGAAAATCTGTTAAATCCATCAGTTTAATTGTGGGTGAAAAAATCATATATTTTTTTCCATAAAGTACCTTTGCGGCCTGCACTGCAAATCTGATAGTTAAATATAATCAGTAAATCCATCTTTTTCACTGTGGGTGAAAAAATCATATTTTTTTTTCCATAAAGTACCTTTGCGGCCTGCGCTGCATTGCTGTGCACTTAAAAAATGGGTATATGTGCAATGAGCAGGACACTGGGTCAGTGGGGATGCTACGCAGTGGGTCAATTTATATGTATATAAGTTTGTGACGCCAGTTGCAGCTTGCGCAGGTACTGTAACAGGGCCCTTTAAGATGTTATAGCTCACGTACCAGGTGAGGAATGCCAGAGGGGGATATTGTCTTTGTATAGCAGATATGGTAGTGTCAACGGTGTCTCCTACCTGTGGTACGGCTGGACTCCTGTATCCCGGCTCACATGCAACAAATTGAGTGTGGTTAATAGGAGTAACTGAGGAATGATGGGATTCCACACAGATAATAGGGTCCAACTTGTCTTTACTTGGTGTTATGCAGCTTTGATCCATACAGCGTACAGCAATAGTCTAGGGTCCCAGCAGGTTTTGGCAATATGTGGCAGGAATTTATATGTATTCTGCATCTGATCATGTGCCTAGAGAATCTGGCAGGTATCTATCTTCTGCTCTGTCTTTAGTCTGCTTAGTTTGGGTCTGACTAGCTGGTGAGGTAATTATCTTCTCTTTGTCTTAGGATCTTTACTTACAGGACTGCTCGCAGGGTATGGTGGTTTCTTCCTGGAGATCTACACTCACCTAAAGAATTAAGCAATTTTGAGCGTGGCATGGTTGTTGGTGCCAGACGGGCCGGTCTGAGTATTTCACAATCTGCTCAGTTACTGGGATTTTCACGCACAACCATTTCTAGGGTTTACAAAGAATGGTGTGAAAAGGGAAAAACATCCAGTATGCGGCAGTCCTGTGGGCAAAAATGCCTTGTGGATGCTAGAGGTCAGAGGAGAATGGGCCGACTGATTCAATCTGATAGAAGAGCAACGTTGACTGAAATAACCACTCGTTACAACCGAGGTATGCAGCAAAGCATTTGTGAAGCCACAACACGCACGACCTTGAGGCGGATGGGCTACAACAGCAGAAGACCCCACCGGGTACCACTCATCTCCACTACAAATAGGAAAAAGAGGCTACAATTTGCATGAGCTCACCAAAATTGGACTGTTGAAGACTGGAAAAATGTTGCCTGGTCTAATGAGTCTCGATTTCTGTTGAGACATTCAAATGGTAGAGTCTGAATTTGGCGTAAACAGAATGAGAACATGTATCCATCCTCTGATGGCTACTTCCAGCAGGATAATGCACCATGTAACAAAGCTCGAATCATTTCAAATTGGTTTCTTGAACATGACAATAAGTTCACTGTACTAAAATGGCCCCCACAGTCACCAGATCTCAACCCAATAGAGCATCTTTGGGATGTGGTGGAACGGGAGCTTCGTGCCCTGGATTTGCATCCCTCAAATCTCCATCAACTGCAAGATGCTAGCCTATCAATATGGGCCAACATTTCTAAAGAATGCTATCAGCACCTTGTTGAATCAATGCCACGTAGAATTAAGGCAGTTCTGAAGGCAAAAGGGGGTCCAACACCGTATTAGTATGGTGTTCCTAATAATTCTTTAGGTGAGTGTATATGTCTGTATATGGCTGCTTTCTTTGTCCACAGCTGAGGTAAGGGACTCAGGCTGGGAAGGTTGATCTTGGGCCTCAGCCGAGGCTTGGATCCTAGGTTGGGATCCCTGTTTCTGGGAGCTCCTACCAACACAGCCTTCCCCTTTAAGGGGGGCTGGTACACACTGCCTAGAACTTTCCTTCCTCCCCCTGAAGTAGGATGTGGGAACATTCCACTCCTCCTCAGAAAGGGGGGAGCTAGCCTGGAATGGACTATTCCAGCCTAGATCTATTAACTAACCATGGTCTGCTTACATATTGCTGCCACCTGCTGGTGTACATTGAAAATTACAGCAAATATACAATACAAGCCTGGAAAATGCACATTATGGAGAGAGTGATGCAAACTTATACCAGATGACAATATACACTGCGTGCAGAATTATTAGGCAAATGAGTATTTTGACCACATCATCCTCTTTATGCATGTTGTCTTACTCCAAGCTGTATAGGCTCGAAAGCCTACTACCAATTAAGCATATTTGGTGATGTGCATCTCTGTAATGAGAAGGGGTGTGGTCTAATGACATCAACACCCTATATCAGGTGTGCATAATTATTAGGCAACTTCCTTTCCTTTGGCAAAATGGGTCAAAAGAAGGACTTGACAGGCTCAGAAAAGTCAAAAATTGTGAGATATCTTGCAGAGGGATGCAGCACTCTTAAAATTGCAAAGCTTCTGAAGCGTGATCATCGAACAATCAAGCGTTTCATTCAACAGGGTCGCAAGAAGCGTGTGGAAAAACCAAGGCGCAAAATAACTGCCCATGAACTGAGAAAAGTCAAGCGTGCAGCTGCCAAGATGCCACTTGCCACCAGTTTGGCCATATTTCAGAGCTGCAACATCACTGGAGTGCCCAAAAGCACAAGGTGTGCAATACTCAGAGACATGGCCAAGGTAAGAAAGGCTGAAAGACGACCAACACTGAACAAGACACACAAGCTGAAACGTCAAGACTGGGCCAAGAAATATCTCAAGACTGATTTTTCTAAGGTTTTATGGACTGATGAAATGAGAGTGAGTCTTGATGGGCCAGATGGATGGGCCCGTGGCTGGATTGGTAAAGGGCAGAGAGCTCCAGTCCGACTCAGACGCCAGCAAGGTGGAGGTGGAGTACTGGTTTGGGCTGGTATCATCAAAGATGAGCTTGTGGGGCCTTTTCGGGTTGAGGATGGAGTCAAGCTCAACTCCCAGTCCTACTGCCAGTTTCTGGAAGACACCTTCTTTAAGCAGTGGTACAGGAAGAAGTCTGCATCCTTCAAGAAAAACATGATTTTCATGCAAGACAATGCTCCATCACACGCGTCCAAGTACTCCACAGCGTGGCTGGCAAGAAAGGGTATAAAAGAAGAAAATCTAATGACATGGCCTCCTTGTTCACCTGATCTGAACCCCATTGAGAACCTGTGGTCCATCATCAAATGTGAGATTTACAAGGAGGGAAAACAGTACACCTCTCTGAACAGTGTCTGGGAGGCTGTGGTTGCTGCTGCACGCAATGTTGATGGTGAACAGATCAAAACACTGACAGAATCCATGGATGGCAGGCTTTTGAGTGTCCTTGCAAAGAAAGGTGGCTATATTGGTCACTGATTTGTTTTTGTTTTGTTTTTGAATGTCAGAAATGTATATTTGTGAATGTTGAGATGTTATATTGGTTTCACTGGTAAAAATAAATAATTGAAATGGGTATATATTTGTTTTTTGTTAAGTTGCCTAATAATTATGCACAGTAATAGTCACCTGCACACACAGATATCCCCCTAAAATAGCTAAAACTAAAAACAAACTAAAAACTACTTCCAAAAATATTCAGCTTTGATATTAATGAGTTTTTTGGGTTCATTGAGAACATGGTTGTTGTTCAATAATAAAATTAATCCTCAAAAATACAACTTGCCTAATAATTCTGCACTCCCTGTACATACACTTAACATTATGAAGCAGGGGAACAGAAGTTTAGTGACATACTTTGGGATGTTACATATGTCGTCCACTGAACTAAAAGAACAGGATTCAATTATTGTCCCTGGCACATATGCAGTTGTGGTGCACTGCTGTTGCACAAAATGGCCGCCGACGCCCACCTAACTAACAGACGGATAAAACTTATTTTTCTGTGTCACTGGGCTCAGGGCAGGGTACAAAAATGTTGCATTGCACCCACACAAAAAAATCGCTGTAGATCGCAGAGTTAACAAGTTCTGATATCAGATTCTTTCCTAATCTCTCCCTCACAGCAGCAGCATCCTATCCCTACACTAGTAAGAGCTGAGTGACGTGCGGCGCTATGTGACTCCAGCTTATATAGAGGCTGGGTCACATGCTGCATCAGCCAATCACAGCCATGCCATTAGTAGGCATGGCTGCGATGGCTTCTAAGGGCACACGAGTTAAATGCTTGATGATTGGCTGCCCTGCAGCCTTTCAAAAAGCGCCATTAAATTGCCGAACACCGAACTCGAACCCGAACTTTTACTGAAATGTTCGGGTCCGGGGTTAAAAAATCTTAAAGTTCGGTACGAAATCATGCTTGGTGGGCAGTTGTTGGATATGGGACCACCAATTAGGAAGAGGTTCAATGGAAGAACTTGGACCATTGGAATCAGAAGAGGAGGTCGACCCGTGTCTAGATGGGGAGTGGGATCGCCAAATCGGAGGAATACTGATATCCGCTGATGCAGGGAGAGCAGAGCTAAATAAGGACTGGATGTCCTGAGGTTCGATAGGCCTGCAAGACCTCTGAGGAAGAGGAGGTAGTCTTCTAGCGGAGGAGGCACTGGGGGAGGGTATCATGGGGGGCTGATGGCTTGCCAGTGGTGATTGTAGCGGGATAGGTGACCCCCTGGAGCAAGCCATTCATGGGGTTGGAAAATTCCACATCGTCTGCAGCCTGTAAGTGGGGGTCACCATTAGGAGGTGGTAGTGAGGTCCCAGATAGATTAATGCTGAGGAAGCCCCCTGTAGTTGCAAGGAGGTGCCTGGATCTAGATCCTCTGACCTAAGGTATTCTGCCGGCAGAGCAGTATCGTCTGCCCAGGAGGCAGCAGAGGCGGCTTGGGACTCTTGTGGCCGGCCTCCCCATGGAGCCACGTGCTGCAGGGCTTTAGGAGGTTGAGAATCCGCCAGTCCTCCAAGCAGGGGGTGCAGTGGGGAGGTAGGGACAGGTGCGCTAACAAGCGCTGCTTGAGGAGACACAGCAGGGAATACCTCGTCATCCATAGCTCGTGCTGCACGAGGCGCCGCAAGGTCAGCGCTCCTCTGTAGATAGGAGTACAGTGTCTAGGATTGAAGGGCTTCTGCGGCCTCTGGCACCTTCTTCTTCCCCATAGGGGTGTTCACTAGTTTAGCTGTATGGAGCCTGGGGTGAACAGAGCCCAGCGCTCACACCTCTGGCTGCATCGGCTTCCGGACACGCCACCGAGCACTACTTATCTAATCCGAGGACTACTGTTATTACATGTGCTCTCTAGTATCAGAGCAATGTCTTTTCCCTTTCTTTTTCTGAGATTAGTGATATTACTCCTATGTGCAGTTTACTTATAGGAACAGTCCACAAGTATAGTCACACTTTATAGTAAACTGTCTCTTTATTACTTCTTCTCTGTCATCACCCATCATCACTAATACAACTCTCATTTCACTACTTCTACCTACAGTATACTGTAAGTGTCCTCTACTACTTCTCCTATGTCTCTGCTCCTACATGACCACTACTGTAGTACTACTCTTATATCAAGAATCCTTTCCTGTTGGGTATGTCTATAATACAGACCTATAGTGCTCAGTATGAAAACTGCCATCCTTTATCAGTCTGTATAATGGAGATGAGGAAATGACATTCTCACAAGTATAAAGCGGATAAATACAGTCTGGCACTTTCTGGTCACAGCGTCACTTTACTACAGACAGAAGGATCAATGGTGAAAGGTATTTATGATAGCATCCATCTCATACTGGGCAGACTGGTAAAAACAGGACATTGCTATATATGATATTTCATCTGAGTGATTCATTCATGTCAGAAGGCATTATAGGTATTGCCAGTTTACAGTATGAAATGCAGTTGGCTGGGGGTCAGAGGTCATGTAACTGGCATATGATTGGTCACCGGTAGCACATGCCCAGTTTGATTTGAATATCAACTGCCCCTTTCAGGATTAGGGGATTCTGCTGATTTTCCGACCGAGCGAGGAGCATTTGTTGAGCCCCACAGGCACCTTTACAGGTTTCTACCCCTTGGATGCAAATGACACCATTCATTAAATAACAAATTCTTAACAACTAATAAATAAAGACAAACAATGCGTTGTGGAATAAAAATGGCCGCAATGCTTTATTAAGGGTAACCTTAAAATACATACTGTGAGGACTTCCGGTTCCGGCGCTGGGATGCGGGCGGCAGCGTGATGGAGCTCCGGTGACCTCTCACCATATATTGAATCCCGCTCGTCAAAAATCGGCAATAGGGGGCTGAGACAGGTACGTCCTGGTCCCTGAACATCCAGAGTCCATAAGTTTATGGAACGCTACCTGCTACGGAGCGGCAAAAGGAGGATCTCCGGAGGACGGGGCAGAGTCATTGAGGACATGCTCGACAAGATGGCGGACTCGCGCCCTTCTACTCCATCTCCGCTGACACAAGTGCTGCTAGAAAGCGGTATGAGTGAAGAGCAAGTTACCCAGCCAAACCCCTCAATGGACATTGATTACAAAAAGTTGGCCATAGAGGTGGCCAGACATTTAGCCCCCGATATAAGAGAAACACTCACCATAACTCTGTCTGCCTCGTTACAGCAGCTGCATGAGGCGGTCGCCCAGCATGATCTGAGACTGGAAGAACTTGAGCAGAGAGTGTCTAGGGCTGAAAATGAATCGGCTGCTTTTACTCAAAAAGTTAATGAGCTTTCAAAGCAGAATATGATTTTGTATGATCGGGTAGAGGACCTGGAAAATCGGTCCAGAAGGAGCAATCTGAGACTGTTGGGGCTACCTGAAAAGTTTAAACCGCAGACTCTGATGGATATATGTGAAAAAGAATTACCCAGGGCTCTGGGATTAGAAGGGCGCTGTAAAGTAGAAAGGGCCCACAGAATTGGTCCAGTACTAGAGGATCAGCAGAACCAGATGGGACCGTCTAGAAGTCAAGGTCCTAAACCACGTCAGGTTATTATGAAATTCCTGGACTATTGCGACAAGGAAGCCCTGCTGAGGGCATATAGGGCCAAGAAAGGTCCACTAAAGCTGCTGGGACACTCTGTATTACTTTTTGGTGACTACTCTGCAGCTGTGGCTAGGAAGAGGAGGGAGTTTAGTCACGTCTGCACTTTACTGCATCAAAAGGGACGCAGGTTTCAACTACAATACCCAGCAAAGCTAAGGGTGTTGCATCCTAATGGGTCAAGCACGATTTATCATGATCCGACGACAGCAGAAGAGTGGATTAAATCCATACAGAATCCAGGGGAGCCAGAGGGAGCAGACAAGAGGAGAGGAAGAAGCTCATCCAGAGTGGTGAACCCAAGAGATCGGGAACGGAGAAGGGAGAGAGGAGGAGAATATCCAGAGCCTGGGACTAGGGGACGAAGATCTTCAGACCGGAGAGAAGATCCCTACCCAGGGAGATGACCCACGCTTTCCATCTAATCAATAGGGGGTCTATAAGAGATCTCAAAATGCATGTGAGACTGGTATACCTGCTGGTTCAATATGGCAGCACTGTTCTGTCACTGCATATATGTTGAAGAGGGTTATGGTTATACCCGCCAAGTTATGTTAATATTCTGTATTAAGTGCAGTGCTAATGAAATGTCATATGCGGGGTGGATGATACCAGATGCAGTATAGATGGATACGGGTAAAAGCCTAATATGTTTAACGGGGAGACCTCAAGAAGTTACAGTAGGAGTGTTATTTTTCCTAGATATCTTGGTGAGAGGCAGCCTGCAACCCAGAAAAAAAGGGAAGTTATTATAAGAATTAAAGAGGTTGTATTAGAGGAGAAGGAAGACAGAGAAGCTAAAAGTTTGTGACAGTGTTACACAAAATTGTTGGTAATCTAACATTTATCTGTTTGTTCGCAAGGGATCTCTCTGGGCGCTTTCGGTGAGTGACGTGGACCCCAGACTCGGTAGGTTGGAATAGCATATATATCTGCCAAACGTATATATAATAAAAAAAAAAAAAAAAGTCCAGGGGACTGACATGAAGGTGCTAACGTGGAATATCAAAGGTTTAAAATCACCCCAGAAAAGGTGGATGGTTTTACGACACCTTAAGAAACTTAAACCAGATGTGGTTTTCTTACAAGAGACCCATCTAGAGGCGCATGATTTTGACAGAATGAAAAAGTTATGGGTGGGTAGAGTCATTGGGTCCCCGTCACTTAACCGAAAAGCGGGGGTAATAACGCTTATCAATAAGCAATTGAACTGCCAGATTATATCACAAACTACTGATTTACAGGGAAGATGGGTACATATTGTAATACAAGTGCAGAATACACAGTATAGTATGTATAATATATACTGCCCTAACACAGGGAATCCTGCCTTCCTAAAGGACCTAGAATTAAGACTGTTAGGAGACTCATGCATAAATAAGGTGGTTGGAGGTGATTTTAATGCGGTTCTAAATGGTGTAGTGGATAGGAAGAGAAATGAAGGAAAACTAGGAGGGGAGACTTCCCAAGATAAAGCGCTACAACAGTTGTTGGTGGGTGGTGGATTAGTAGATGTCTGGCGTCAAGCCCATCCTGACGAGAGTAGTTTTACTTTCTATTCACACTCCCAAAACTCCTGGTCCCGCATAGATTATTTGTTAGTGACCCACAACTTGGTACATAGGGTAGAATTATCAGATGTAGGAGACTTAGTAATCTCGGACCATGCACCGGTGACAGTAGTGGTGAGGGATGATTTCCCTAGAGGCCCTGACTTCATATGGAGATTCCCCTCGCAACTCTGCGCAAGAGAGGAGTTCTTGGAAAAGCTCTCTATTTGGTGGGAAGAATATAAAGCAGATAATGCGAATCATATTGACACACCAAATCTTTTCTGGAACGCTTCTAAAGTAGTGTTGAGAGGCAGAATCATGGGATACCTGACAGGTCTTAAAAAAAAGGCTCAAGCTCAGCTGGAAATGGCAAGCCAAAAAGTTAGGACGACCTATGCAGAGTTTAAGCAAGACCCCACAGATTCAAATAGGAAAAAATGGTTTGAGGAACGTCAAAGTTTTGAGCAGTGCATGAAAGAGAAAGAACTACTTCGTAGTTCTGAATTTGAGGCCAAGATATTTAAATATGGCAACAAGTCAGGGAGACTTTTAGCCAATCTGGCGAAAGGATTGAGACAACCGCAGTATATAAACAGCTTGAAAAATTCTGTAGGGACCACTATACATAACCCGGCAAAAATTAATTCCATTTTGGGAGAATATTATGAAAAACTGTATAAAGATGGGGATAGGGTCGACTTAAGTAACACACTTCTTGACAAAAATAGATTACCTAAGATGACTGAGGAACAACGACATATCTTGAATGCAGAGGTCACAGTGACAGAATTGCAGGGGGTGATAAAGGGGCTAGGTAACGCTAAGGCTCCTGGACCTGACGGTTATACTGGAGAGTACTACAAAGCCTTATGTACTCAGCTATTGCCGGTGTTGATGGAGGTTTACAATGACGTATTTAGGGGCGTATCGGCCCTGGATGGAACTAACCTCTCCTACATCAAATTGTTACCCAAACCTGAGAAAGACCCTTTACTGCCGGGTTCATATAGACCCATTTCTCTGATAAATGTGGACGCAAAGATTCTGTCCAAAATTATTGCAGACCGCTTGGCTAAAATGATGCCATCATTGATAGGACAGGAGCAGGTGGGTTTCATCCAGGGCCGTGCAGCGGTGACAAACATTAGAACAGTTCTTACCGTTATGGATAGGGTGCAACATGATCCGGAGAAGGGAGAGACCCCAGCCATGCTCACATTAGATGCTGAAAAAGCGTTTGACAATGTCAGGTGGGCATGGCTGGAGGCGGTCCTGGATAAAATGGAGATTACAGGGGCCTTTAGGGGAGTCTTGACGCAGATGTACCACAGGCCGCAGGCAAGGGTCTATACGCAGGGCCACTTATCCAAACCATTCGACTTACAAAAGGGGACTCGGCAGGGGTGCCCTCTTTCCCCATTGTTATTTAATCTGGCATTAGAGCCACTGGCTAGAGAGCTATGCAAGTCTGACCTATTTGAAGGGATTAAAGTCGGAAAGTCGCAAGTGAAAGCGGCATTGTTTGCCGACGATATTATTTTATTTATGTCAAAACCACAGGGACAAATAGATAATATCTTTAAAGCATTGGAGAGTTTCGGGAAATATTCTGGATACAAAGTGAACATGTCCAAATGTGAACTTCTACCGATAGGCCAAAAAAGCAGGTTGGAGGTAGATAAAAATACGGGCATAGTGGGCTCCTTGATAAAATCCCAAATCAAATACTTAGGTATAAAGATTGGACGGACGCCACATTCCATCTATCAATTAAATTACCCACCTTTGCTCAACAAAATTAAGGATGATTTAGTCAGATGGCAGAATCTACCATTATCTCTAATGGGAAATGCCATTTAATCAAAATGCTAGCAGTATCCAAATTGATGTACCCACTCCAGACCATACCAGTACTCCTAAGACACATAGATGTGAGGAATTTGGAGGGATGTTTTATAAAATTCATTTGGAATGGTAAAAAACCAAGGGTCTCATTGAGGAAGCTGAAACTGCGAAGGGAATTTGGAGGGCTAAATGTGCCTGACATTAGGGGATATAATTTGGCCTGTTTAAGTAGACACCTATTGGACTGGTTCAATGAGACTTCCCATTACTCTAATTTAAGGTTAGAAAAGCAGTTGGCGGCACCATGGGATCTAAAGGCTTTGGCTCATACCAAACTATCTCAGTTGCCACGCCTAGCCAGATGTTCATTAATACTACGGGATTCCATTATAGCGTGGAAAAATCTTAGAAGGGTATATAGATTGCCGTATCAGGTCTCGAAACACCTTCCTTTGCACAATAATCCAGCCTTTAAGCCAGGGCAGTCGGAGAGGTCGTTCCGGGGGTGGAAAGTCAAAGGTGTGAAGACGGTAGGCGATTTGTTCCATATTCAGGAGAATAGATGGGCGACTCTACAGGAACTAATAGATAAGTGGGGGCTGTCGGGATCTGATTTGTTCCCATATCTACAAGTCAAACACTATTGTAAGAGCCTGGCTACCAATATGGGTGGTGAATGGAGCAGGAATAAATTTGATACACTCATTACCTCTGGTAATAGACAATCCATATCGCTTTTGTATAGTAGTCTGCGGAGCCAATGGGAAGACACTTTTGCCAAGGGAGTGTTCGGGAGATGGGGGAACAAATTGGATCTGGAGGAGGTTTACCCAATCGTGAGAAATGGTATAGCAGCTTTACACAGGTCAGTGATGAATGAAACAATGAGGGAGACGCACTTCAAAATTATACACTGTGCCTTATATGGTTTTGACATGCCATTCAATAGCGCAAAACCAGATAGGATTGTGGCATGTCCGAGATGTTCCACCCCCAAAACTGATCTGCTACATGGGCTGTGGAGCTGCACAAAATTAGAAGATTATTGGAATATGGTGAGAACGATCTTACGAAATGGCAGTAATTCTAAAGAGGAACTCGACATCCAAATAGTAATGCTGCATGCAAGAAAACAGGGAGAGTCTAATGAAGGTGAAAATGATAATGGGCAGAATAAAGGCCTCACGGCAATGGGACATAGGATAGTTCTGGAAGCAAAGAGATGTCTGTTGTCGGCATGGCTTAAATCAGAGGTACCATCAAAGGCAGAATTTTTGAGACGTCTGAGGCATATGCTACACTTGGAGTGGCTAGAAGCAATAGGTAGAAAGGAAGCGGCTGGGAAAAAATTGTACAGGACATGGAAAAAATTCATGTTAAACTTCATGGAGGAGGCAGAATCAGTTAGAATCATGAGACCGTTCGCCCTAACAGCTTGGTACCTGCAGGAAGACATCAAAGGACGGCTAGGTAGGCTTAAAGTATGTGATCGGTAGAGATATAAGACAGGACAAGTAAGAGGAGACAAAGGGGTATCAGGAAAAGTGTATTAATGGTGATGACGAACAAGTTGGCGCTCAGAGAGATGTGTTTACCCTTGTCAGATATACTTTGATCTGTTATTATTTGTTGGATTACATGGGGGGGGGAGGGAAAAAAAAATATAAAAAATGCATAGTATTGTGTTGTCAGCTCTGAACTGAGATATGTCACCTAAAATGCATAATATAGAAGATTATGGAAATGTAATCTTTATTGTATGATGGATGATACTGTATTGATATCTTTTTATGATCATGACACAATACTAATAAACATCTTTATTAAAAAAAAAAATACATACTGTACTTTAATAAATAAATGAATCCACAATTACAACCAACAGTTCATTAAATAAACCCATTTGAAATCATAATAATCACCGAAATCCCCTCAGCAATAGCTGAGTGACACAGCCCCTCTAACAAAGCAAAGCGACGAAAGCAATAAACAGAGGGAGGGCGGGGCGACGATCCGGTCTTGAAAACTGGCCCAGAAGCGCAGCCGCACCTGCAATATAAAGACAGCGACCGCCACCAACCAGGGTCCCTGAATCCCCTCAGCAACAGCAGCGGCTCACAGGTAAATCAAACAAACCCAAGCCTGAGCGGGAAAAAGGAGAGAGAAAAAACGGGGGGGGGGTTGAAAGAGAAGCCATCCTAACAGTATACTATACATATATAAGGTGCCATTGCCCCCATGCGAAACGCTCTGGGGGGCCCGCACATTCTGCTGGACGTCTATCAGTAAGTGCTGCTCTATATACTGTACATCACACACTACACACAGGACAGTGTACTCCCATCATCTGTACTGAGCAGGACCATTCATGGTTGGATTTCATAGTACATAGCGTTCACCTCCCTCTACATTCTGTAATGTATATTCGAATGGGATTGTTTCTTCTTCATAGAATTATCTCAGATAATGGAACCTAAGTCCAGTGAATTAGGAGATAAAGAGCGGCAGGTTTCTTGTAGTGACCTCCAGTTAGGATGTTGGGGGGTAATAGCACTAAACCTTGTTGTCCTGTAGTCTTCTCTAGGGAATTAGAACCAGTTATAAGAAAATGATAGGATATTGAAGGATACAGGATATGGGAACTTACTGGGTTTAGATTGCTGCTGGAAATGGGAGAATATACAGATTTCCGCTCCGTTCAGCATGATATATGGGATCAGACAAGGAAATGTCTTCTGATTTTACAACAGGCGACTTCTGTAAAGCATTGCTAGGTCAGGAGACAACAATATGAGAACAGGACTGGGTTGGACCCATTATTTTATGTGTGGCCCCAGTTCTAATAACTAGCTATAACCCCCCCCCCCCTCCGCATCCTCTAACTCTGAACCTCACATAAGACTTAGGTGTCTATGAGAATATAATGGGAAATCTGCTCATTCTGAAGTCAGACATGAACACTACATACACATAGCAGAGCTCTATCTGTTATCTTGGAGACCTGTAAATGCTACACACTGGGCAGGATCTTACGGGGTATTCCAGGCTTACACATTTATGGTAGATCTATATGCCCCTTATTGCTGCAGGTGCCACCTATTACCAGAGTGTTTCTTTCTGTAACTGCCATACACTTTATTGGAGAGGGTTACACACGAGACAGTCAAGTGCTGGGAACTCAGCTCTTTCCATGAGATCACTTTCACACAGTAGAGATTTCATCACTATTTGGATCCATAATCTTAGGACTGCATCAAAGAAAGAAAATCTTATTAATCTATTGGTTTACAAATATGGATACAGAATAGTGATTAACCACCTCCCGACCGCCTAACGCAGGGATGCGTCCTGCGGGCGGCCGGGTTATTCCTCCTTGACGCATCTACGCGTCATCTCGCGAGACGCGAGATTTCCTGTGAACGCACGCTCACAGGAGCGCGCGTTCACAGGATCGCGAGGTAAACAAGTTGATCTACAGCCTGCCAGCGGAGATCATTCGCTGGCAGGCTGTAGATGCGATTTTTTTTAACATCAGAAATATATATTAGACGCTGTTTTGTTAACAGCGTCTAATATACCTGCTACCTGGTCCTCTGGTGGTCCCTTTTGCTTGGATCGACCACCAGAGGACACAGGCAGCTCTGTAAGTAGCACCAAGCACCACACTACACTACACCCCCCCCTGTCACTTATTAACCCCTTATTAACCCCTGATCACCCCATATAGACTCCCTGATCACCCCCTGTCATTGATCACCCCCCTGTAAGGCTCCATTCAGACGTCCGTATGTGTTTTGCGGATTCGCAAAACACGGACACCGGCAATGTGCTTTCCGCATTTTGCGGATACGCACATTGCCAGAACTATATATACTGCCCCCATAGAAATGAATGGGTCCGCAATTCCGTTCCGCAAAATGCGGAACAGAATTGCAAAAGTGTGAATGGGGCCTAAGGGTCCCTTATCACCGCCAGTTAGTTAGCCACTTGTTAGGTAGTTAGTGCCCACCGCACCACAGTCACTGATTAGTCGCTGATTAGCGTCATCGCTGTCGCTAATCAGCACTAGTACTATATAGTATCTGTAAGTTATCAAGACTGATCGCAATCAGATCTATATCAGTACATTAGGGTCACCTTAGGCTCTACAAAAAACGCAGTGTTCGCCCGAACAGGCCTGATCTTGTGCACACACTTGCATTCAGGCCGCCCCACTGCAGTAACAGAAATGTTTTTTTTCTGATCACTGTAAAATCGCTGCGGCGCTATAAAGATTACTTTTGAGCTTTTTGGATCTTTATTAGCGATCGCAGCTTTTTTTTTGCACATTTTTTGGCAGAGATTTTTTCATCCACATTGATCGATGCGAATTAAAAAATCTGTGCCATTCATTTTTTCTTTCAGCCCAGAGGCTGAACGAAAAAAAAGAATCTCATTACCCGTATGCTCAATATAAGGCCTCATGCACACGACCGTGCCGTTTTTTGCGATCCGCAAACCGCGGATGCGCAAAAAACGGAAGGCGCCCGTGTTGACTTCCGCAATTTGCGGAACGGAACAGGCGCCGGCAATATAAATGCCTATTCTTGTCCGCAAAGCGCGGACAAGAATAGGACATGTTATATTTTTTTAGCGGGTCCGCATGAATGGGTCCGCATCCGAGCCGCCGTTTTGGAACCAAACAACGGTCGTGTGCATGAGCCCTAAGGAGAATAGCAGAAACTCCTAATGCTGGCCATACATGTAATGATTGTGGAGACCCTCAAATGCCAGGGCAGTACAAACACCCCACAAATGACACCATTTTGGAAAGAAGACACCCCGAGGTATTCGCTGAGGAGCATATTGAGTCCATGAAAGATTGAACTTTTTGTCACAAGTTAGCGGAAAGGGAGACTTTGTGAGAAAAAAACAAAAAAAATCAATTTCCGCTAACTTGTGCCAAAAAAATAAATCTTCTATGAACTCGCCATGCCCCTCACGGAATACCTTGGGGTGTCTTCTTTCCAAAATGGGGTCACATGTGGGGTATTTATACTGCCCTGGCATTTTAGGGGCCCTAAAGCGTGAGAAGAAGTCTGGAATCCAAATGCCTAAAAATGCCCTTCTAAAAGGTACTCGTTGGACTTTCGGCCTCTTTGCGCATCTTGGCTGCAAAAAAGTGTCACACATGTGGTATTGCCGTACTCAGGAGAAGTAGGGCAATGTGTTTTGGGGTGTCTTTTTACATATACCCATACTGTGTGTGAGAAATATCTCTGTAAATGACAACTTTTTACATTTTTGTTATACAAAGTTGTCAATTTACAGAGATATTTCTCTCACCCAGCATGGGTATATGTAAAAATACACCCCAAAACACATTGCCCTACTTCTCCTGAGTACGGCGATACCACATGTGTGACACTTTTTTGCAGCCTAGGTGCGTAAAGGGGCCGAAAGTCCAACGAGCACCTTTAGGCTTTACAGGGTTGCTCACAATTTAGCCCCGCCCAAAATGCCAGAACAGTAAACACACCCCACAAATGACCCCATTTCGGAAAGTAGACACCCCAAGGTATTCATTGAGGGGCATAGTGAGTCCGTGGGAGATTTTTTCTTTTTTTGCCAGAAATTTGCAGAAATGGAAACTTTATTTATTTATATTTTTTCTCAGTGTCATTTTCCGCAAACTTGTGAAAAAAAAAATAAATCATACATGAACTCACCATGCCCCTCCGCGAATACTTTGGGGTGTATTCTTTCTAAAATGGGGTCACTTGTGGGGTATTTATACTATCCTGGCATTCTAGCACCTCAAGAAAAATGACAGGTGCTCAGAAAGTCAGAGCTGCTTCCAAATGCGGAAATTCACATTTTTGTACCATAGTTTGTAAATGCTATAACTTTTGCGCAAACCAATAAATATACACTTATTGGATTTTTTTTTATCAAAGACATGTAGCACAATAAATTCTGACACAAACTTATAGAAATGTAATTATGTTTGAACAATTTAACCAGAGAAAGTAAAAAATACAAAAAACGAAAAATCTTACCAGCAATCAAATACCACCAAAAGAAAGCTGTATTTGTGAGAAGAAAAGGAGGTAAAATTAATTTGGGTGGTAAGTTGTATGACCGAGTAATAAACCGTGAAAGTAGTGTAGTGCAGAATTGTAAAAAGTGGTCTGGTCATTAAGGGGGTTTAAGCTAGGGGGGCTGAGGTGGTTAAATCTGCACTATGTGGCCAAACTTCCTTAAACGTCAAAGAGAGGGCAGAGAGTAAGCAGAGCCATCTCTTCATTTACGTCTATGGGGAAAGCATCTTATATTAATAGACATACAGGGGTGACTAGATTCTTAAAAATGCATAAAAGAGGTGCTGTATGATGAGCTATTGGAGGGTGGCTCATAATTGGCTCTTATATATGTACCTTCTACAGCACAAGTCCATCAGGACCTGATACAGAAAATATATGAGAAAGTTCACATGGACATATGTTGGTCGGTATTTTGTGTCAGTATTTGTAAGCTAATATCAGGAGCGGCTCCAAAACACGGAAGATCTTTCCATTATTCTTTTTCTTTGTATCTTCCATTCTTGGTTTTGGCTGATACACAATACTGAGCAAATACTGACGGTGTGAAAGTGGCCTTAAAGGGAACCTGTCACCTGAAAAACGCATATTAAACCGACCACAGTACCTTACAGTATCTCCCAGTGTGTTGCTAATCATGTTTTTCTTGCCTCTTTGTGTTTCTTCATACTTGTTAAAAACGATGTTTAAATGTCGGTTGGCGCTGTCTCCGAGTCAGGCTTGGAGTCAAGGGGGGCAGCGGCCTAGGCGTCTCCAATCCTGCTCTCCCCGCCTCCCGCCGCCTTGATTGACACGCCGCATCTCAGTGCCGGGGCTGCGCTCTCAGCCCGCATGCGCAGTAAAGGGCTGCTGTAGCGGGATCCCGGCTCCGGCTCGTACACTCAGCCGGCTTCAGTCTCGCTACAGCGCATGCGACCGCCAGCCTTACATACTCGCGAGTGTGTAAGGTTGGCGGGCGCATGCGCTGTAAGCCGGCTGAGTGTATGAGCCGGAGCCGGGATCGCGCTACAGCAGCCCTTTACTGCGCATGCGGGCTGAGAGCGCGGTCCCAGCACTGAGATGCAACATGTCAATCAAGGCGGCGGGAGGCGGGGAGAGCAGGATTGGAGACGCCTAGGCCGCTGCCCCCCTTGACTTCAAGCCTGACTCGGAGACAGCGCCAACCGACATTAAAACATCGTTTTTAACAAGTATGAAGAAACACAAAGAGGCAAGAAAAACATGATTAGCAACACACTGGGGGATACTGTAAGGTACTGTGGTCGGATTAATATGCGTTTTTCAGGTGACAGGTTCCCTTTAAACTGCTATTTTTCCTATATAACACATTCATATCACTGTTTTTAACTCTTTAATATCTTGTTATATTTCATTCAACTTGTATGTAGATGGAGAGCGACAATAGTATAGTTTCATTTCTCCTTTACACTGCGTGCAGAATTATTAGGCAAATGAGTATTTTGACCACATCATCCTCTTTATGCATGTTGTCTTACTCCAAGCTGTATAGGCTCGAAAGCCTACTACCAATTAAGCATATTAGGTGATGTGCATCTCTGTAATGAGAAGGGGTGTGGTCTAATGACATCAACACCCTATATTAGGTGTGCATAATTATTAGGCAACTTCCTTTCCTTTGGCAAAATGGGTCAAAAGAAGGACTTGACAGGCTCAGAAAAGTCAAAAATAGTGAGATATCTTGCAGAGGGATGCAGCACTCTTAAAATTGCAAAGCTTCTGAAGCGTGATCATCGAACAATCAAGCGTTTCATTCAAAATAGTCAACAGGGTCGCAAGAAGCGTGTGGAAAAACCAAGGCGCAAAATAACTGCCCATGAACTGAGAAAAGTCAAGCGTGCAGCTGCCAAGATGCCACTTGCCACCAGTTTGGCCATATTTCAGAGCTGCAACATCACTGGAGTGCCCAAAAGCACAAGGTGTACAATACTCAGAGACATGGCCAAGGAAAGAAAGGCTGAAAGACGACCACCACTGAACAAGACACACAAGCTGAAACGTCAAGACTGGGCCAAGAAATATCTCAAGACTGATTTTTCTAAGGTTTTATGGACTGATTAAATGAGAGTGAGTCTTGATGGGCCAGATGGATGGGCCCGTGGCTGGATTGGTAAAGGGCAGAGAGCTCCAGTCCGACTCAGACGCCAGCAAGGTGGAGTTGGAGTACTGGTTTGGGCTGGTATCATCAAAGATGAGCTTGTGGGGCCTTTTCGGGTTGAGGATGGAGTCAAGCTCAACTCCCAGTCCTACTGCCAGTTTCTGGAAGACACCTTCTTCAAGCAGTGGTACAGGAAGAAGTCTGCATCCTTCAAGAAAAACATGATTTTTATGCAGGACAATGCTCCATCACACGCGTCCAAGTACTCCACAGCGTGGCTGGCAAGAAAGGGTATAAAAGAAGAAAATCTAATGACATGGCCTCCTTGTTCACCTGATCTGAACCCCATTGAGAACCTGTGGTCCATCATCAAATGTGAGATTTACAAGGAGGGAAAACAATACACCTCTCTGAACAGTGTCTGGGAGGCTGTGGTTGCTGCTGCACGCAATGTTGATGGTGAACAGATCAAAACACTGACAGAATCCATGGATGGCAGGCTTTTGAGTGTCCTTGCAAAGAAAGGTGGCTATATTGGTCACTGATTTGTTTTTGTTTTGTTTTTGAATGTCAGAAATGTATATTTGTGAATGTTGAGATGTTATATTGGTTTCACTGGTAAAAATAAATAATTGAAATGGGTATATATTTGTTTTTTGTTAAGTTGCCTAATAATTATGCACAGTAATAGTCACCTGCACACACAGATATCCCCCTAAAATAGCTAAAACTAAAAACAAACTAAAAACTACTTCCAAAAATATTCAGCTTTGATATTAATAAGTTTTTTGGGTTCATTGAGAACATGGTTGTTGTTCAATAATAAAATTAATCCTCAAAAATACAACTTGCCTAATAATTCTGCACTCCCTGTAGATACAAATAAAGAGTTAATATATTAAGGTGCGGAAAATTTTATTTTTATATAAAACCTTCTAGTCTTATCAATACCAAAGGGGTTCTATAGGACTTAGAGGGGTATTCCCATCTCAGACAATAGGGGCATATTGCTAGTATATGCCTCCATTGTCTGATAGGTGCGGATCCCAGAGGTGGGACCCGTACCTATCTTGTAAACAAAGCCGGTATAGTCCCAGAGAGCGCACCATGCAAGCATGGGCACCCTCCATTTATTTCTATTGGGCCACCGAAAATATCCAAGCGCTGGCTCAGTTATTTCTGTTGACCCCATTGAAGTGAATGGGAGCGGTGGCTGTGCAAGAGCGGTACACTTCTATTAATTTCTATGTGGCCGATGGAAATAGCCGAGCCAGCGCTTGGCTATTTTCGGCGGCTCACAGAAATGAATGGAGGGAGGCTGCGCATGCACGGTGCGTCCTCTGGGCTTTTACCAGCTCTGTTTGTGAGATAGCTGAGGGTCCCAGAGGTGGGAACCCGACCTATCAGACAATAGGGGCCAGGGGCGTAGGTAGAACTAACTGGGCCCCACAGCAAATTTTTTATGCCACCCCCCCCCCCCCACCTATTTTTAACCTTTGAAAAATCTAATTTGTCTTTGTATCGCCAGGTCAGGGAGGGTATTCTTGGATATCAGGCAGGGACGAGTCCACATACCTGCAAAATGTGATTGAAACAAGCAGTGGTGCGCCTAAGGTGTTTGTCTTTTTTGTGGCACCCCCCCATACTTTAAAACATTGTTATATCTTCATTTTTCCCCCTCACAGCAGTTAGGCCCATAGTGCACCCTCTTCACAGTAGTAAAACCCTCTCTGTGCCCCTGTTACAGTAATAATGCCCTTTATGTGCTCCTTTCATAGTAGTAATGCCCTCTCTGTGCCCCCTTCACAGATGTAATGCCCTCTCTATGCCTCCTTTACAGCAGTAATGCCCTCTCTGTTCCCCCTTCACAGCAGTAATGTCCTCTCTGTGCCCCTTCCCAGTAGTAATGCCCTCTCTCTGCCCCCTCAGTGTTAATAAAATAAAAACAGTAACTACTCACCTTGTCCCGTTGTAGATATTTAGGACACTAATACTGAGATATTTAACAGATACAGATAATTAACGGAAATATGTCATCAAAAATTTTATCTGCCAGTTAAGCCCTTTTTCACCTTAAGGACCAGGCCATTTTTTGTCAATTTGTCATGTGTCACTTTATGTGGTAATAATTTGGAATGCTTTTACTTATCCAAGCCATTCTGAGACTGTTTTCTCATCAGACATTGTACTTCATGATAGTGGAAAATTTCAGTCAATATTTTTCATTTTTCTTTTTAAAAAATTTTTTAAAAAAAATTAAAAAAATTTGCAACTTTCCAAATTTAAATTTCTCTGCTTTTAAAACAGATAGTGATACCTCATATAAGGCTACTTTCACACTTGCGTTTGGGGTTCCACTTGTGAGTTCCGTTTGAAGGCTCTCACAAGCGGCCCCGAACGGATCCGTACAGCCCCAATGCATTCTGAGTGGATGCGGATCCGCTCAGAATGCATCAGTTTGGCACCGTTTGGCCTCCATTTTGCTCAGCAGGCGGACACCCGAACGCAGCTTGCAGCGTTTTTGTGTCCGCCTGGCCGTGCAGAGCCAAACGGATCCGTCCAGACTTACAATGCAAGTCAATGGGGACGGATCCGTTTGACGTTGACACAATATGGTGCAATTGCAAACGGATCCGTCCCCCATTGACTTTCAATGTAAAGTCAGGAGTCCCTATTAATATACCATCAGATCGGAGTTTTCTCTAATCCGATGGTATATTTTAACTTGAAGCGTCCCCATCACCAAGTGAAAAATCAGATCTGAAAAAAACCAGTTATGCAGACGGATCCATTCTGAACGGATGCAAGCGTTTGCATTATAGGAGCGGATCCGTCTGTACAGACACCAGACGGATCTGCTCCTAACGCAAGTGTGAAAGTAGCCTAATAGTTATTACTTTACATTCCCCATATGTGTACTTTATGTTTGGATCATTTTGTAAATGGCATTTTATTTTTTGGGGACGTTAGAAGGCTTAGAAGTTTAGAAGCAAATCTTGAAATTTTTCAGAAAATTTCCAAAACTCCCTTTTTAAGGACCAGTTCAGGTCTGAAGTTACTTTGTGAGGCTTACATAGTTAAGATTAATAGAAATCACCCAAAAATTACCCCATTTTAGAAACTACACCCCTCAAGGTATTCAAAACAGATTTTACAAACATTGATAACCCTTTAGGTTTTCCACAAGAATTAAAGGAAAATGTAGATAAAATTTCAGAACTTCACTTTTTTGGCCAGATTTTCCATTTTAATCCATTTTTTTCTGCTAACAAAGCAAGGGTTAACAGCCAAACAAAACTCAATATTTATTACTCTGATTCTGTAGTTTACAGAAACACCCCATTTGTGATCGTAAACTGCTGTATGGGCACACGGCAGCGCACAGAAGGAAAGGAGCACCATCTGGTTTTTGGAGGTCAGATTTCACTGGGATCATTTTAAGTTGCCATGTCACATTTGAAGATCCCCTGATGCACCCCTAGTAACAATGACTATCCTTGTCCGCAAAATAGGACATATATTTTTTACGGGGCTACTGAACGAACATACGGATGTGGACAGCATATGGTGTGCTGTCCACATTTCTTGAAGACCCATTAAAATGAATGGGTCCTCATCCATTCTGCAAAAAAAACAAAAACAAACACGGAAACAAAATACGCTTGTGATACTGTAGCCTAACTCCTACTAAGGTCCTTCATACTCTGGTATGTATAGCTATGACATGCAGGGTCCCCCAATATGACTATATGTGAAAATAAAAATGCAAAGATGGAAAATTGATCAGTAGGAAAGGGTTAAAGGGGTTGTCTGAGATCGGACAAAATCTAAGCCGACTGTAGCAATAACATCATATCATAACATTTTACCACTGCAGTGTCACGAGGGTATCAAGAGCCACGCCTGACTCCGCTATACCCGGGGTCAGGAAGTCGCAGCGGGTGGCTGCGCACTCTATGTATAAAGATAGTGCTGATTCTTAATGGTAGCTTTCTGGGTTTGCCTTGCAACCCTTTTTGGCTCACTCAGGGATCCGTAGCTTCTTCTCCTCAGCTGTTTCTTGTCCGGCACTCCCAACCTCCTTATATTCCCCTCTCCCACTTCTCTGGTTGCCAGATATAGAGCTTCCTGCCTGGACTTCTATACTGACCCACTGGAGCTGTGTAGCTGTGTTCCCTGGTTGTTGTTCCAGAACGTTACCCTCCGGATCCCTGTTGGACTTTTGTTGTCTACTGTTGTCGTCCACCTGGGATTATATGTTTTGTCTGTGTTGTCTGTCCTCTCCTTGGTGTTTTCCTTTTAGTGTCAGTGGTGCGGACTAGTGTTCCCACCGCCCTGTTCACTACGTAGGGCTCATCTTAGGGAAAGCCAGGGTTTAGGCACGTGATCGGCGTACGGGTGAGGAACCCGTCTAGGGACGTCAGGGCAGTCAGGTGCCAGCCTCAAGGTGAGTCAGGGGTCACCACCTTTCCCTCTCCCTTGGACAGGGCCTTCCCATTTCCCTCCCTTTGCGTGACGCCGGTCATGACATTATATCTGGCCCTTATTTTGTGTAGGTAGAAAAAAAAAAAAAAAAAAAAAACTTTTTCTTTCTGCCTATCTAGAATCCAGCATCGATCCTATTGCTGCTTTGACAAGACAACTTCAAGGCCTGTCTATGGAGGTGGCAGGATTGAAGGCGTCGGTCCTCCAGCAACAGCAGCAATTGCAGCAGACCGCAAGCCCAGCGGTTGCTATAGGTAACCAGGTTGCTGCGGAACCCAAGGTTGTTCTTCCTGACAGATTTTCTGGGGGAAGGGACAAATTTGTGACGTTCCGTGAGGCCTGTAAGTTATATTTTAAGCTGCGCCCGCACTCCTCTGGTAATGAGGAACAGCGGGTGGGGATTGTTACTTCCCTGCTTCAGGGGGACCCGCGATCCTGGGCGTTCTCTTTACCCACTGATTCCCAGGCTCTCCGGTCAGTGGATGAAATTTCTGGGGCCTTGGGTCTCATATATGATGACCCTGACCGAGGCGCCCTGGCTGAGTAGAAATTACAGAGACTCAGACAGGGAGAGCGGCCAGCAGAGGAGTATTGCTCAGAGTTTCGTAGGTGGGCTACGGATACCTAGTGGAACGACCCGGCTCTCAGGAGTCAGTTCTGCTCTGGGTTATCCGAAAGGGTTAAGAATGCGCTTGCGCTGTATGAGACCCCCTTTTCCCTTGATGCTGTTATGTCCCTTTCTATCAGAATAGATAGACGTCTTAGGGACAGATTGAAAAACCCTGAGCAATTGGTAACCCCTCCGAAGCAGCAGTTAGTCTGTACGGACTTAGACGAGCCTATGCAGCTAGGAGGAACTACTCGTCAGGTCCGTCCTCCTGAGGCTCGCCGTAGACAGGGGGGTTGTTTTTTCTGTGGGGGGAGGGGTCATTTCATTAATGTCTGTGCTTCCTTTCTAAAAAACAAAAGACCATCGGAACTACTAACCCCAGGCTATGTGGAGGATGTCAGCCGGGGGGTATACGTTTCCTCTATTCGTACATCTCAATTTGTGTTGCCAGCAGCTGTTGTTTCTGGTGTTAAGAAGGAGACTCTTTCTTTCTAGACAGTGGAGCAGGGGTAAATTTGATAGATGCCCATTTTGCCCGCACTATGGGTTTGTCTCTGTGTCCGCTACAGAGACCTATTCCCATATTCGCTATTGATTCTGCTCCTCTGTCTCAGAGAAACCTCACTCACATTGTCCATAACTTACACCTTCGGGTAGGGGACCACCATAACGAGTGTCTTTCATGTTATGTTCTGGAGGGGCTTCCCACTCCTGTGGTATTGAGTCTTCCCTGGATGGTAGCGCACAATCCAGTGGTGGATTGGCAGGCCAGGGAGATATTGGAGTGGAGTGAGCATTGCAGAGAAAATTGCTTAAATAGAAATTGCTTAGTTGCTTCCATAGCTACTCTACCTACATTTGTCTCGGACTTTGAAGACATTTTTTCTGAAAAGGGTTGCCAGAAGTTACCACCTCACCGTCCTTATGATTGCCCGGTTAACCTGATTCCCGGTGCAAAATTACCCAAAACCAGGTTATATAATCTTTCGGGTCCCGAAAGACAAGCCATGAAAGATTATATCTCTGAGAGCTTGGCTAAGGGACACATCAGACCCTCTTCTTCACCCGTGGATGCAGGGTTTTTCTTCGTTAAAAATAAAGATGGGGGCCTGCGTCCTTGCCTAGATTTCCGCGAACTAAACCGGATAACCATCTGAGACCCATACCCTCTTCCTCTGATTCCTGACCTGTTCAATCAGATTGCGGGTGCTAAGTGGTTCTCCAAACTTGATCTTAGGGGGGCCTACAATCTGATTCGTATCAAGGAAGGGGATGAGTGGAAGACAGCTTTTAACACCCCTGAGGGGCATTATGAAAATCTAGTCATGCCTTTCGGTCTGACCAATGCTCCTGCTGTCTTCCAACATTTCGTTAATGACATTTTTAGTCATCTTATCAGCAGGTTTGTGGTGATATACCTAGATGATATTTTAATTTATTCGTCTGAACTGAAAACACATGACATGCATGTCAGACAGGTACTGCAGGTCCTACGGACGAATAAATTATATGCGAAAATTGAAAAGTGTATCTTCGCCGTTCAGGAAATACAGTTCCTAGGTTATTTATTATCTGCTTCAGGTTTCCGTATGGATCCTGGGAAGGTCCAGGCAATTTTAGATTGGGATCTTTCTGAGAACCTCAAAGCACTGCAACGGTTTTTGGGCTTCGCAAATTTCTATAGAAAGTTCATAAAAAATTATTCGGTGATTGTCAAACCCCTTACTGACATGACTAGGATGGGGACTGATTTTTCTAAATCGTCTGTCGCCGCAAAAATTGCTTTTTCCTCTCTAAAAGAGAGGTTTACCTCGGCACCTGTACTAATCCAACCTGATGTCTCCCAGCCTTTTATTGTTGAAGTAGATGCGTCAGAGGTGGGAGTGGGGGCTGTACTGTCTCAGGGTCCGTCTCCTGGCAAATGGCGTCCTTGTGCTATCTTTTCTAAAAAACTATCTGCAGCGGAGAAGAACTATGATATTGGCAATAGGGAACTATTGGCTATTAAACTAGCGTTTGAAGAATGAGGGGGCAGTCCACCCCGTCACGGTGATTACAGACCACAAAAACCTTCTGTACCTCGAATCAGCTAAGCGTCTCACCCCTAGACAAGCTAGGTGGTCGCTATTTTTTTTACCAGGTTTAACTTTTTTATTACCTATCGTCCTGGGGCAAAAAATACTAAGGCGGATGCATTATCTCGTAGTTTCCCTGGAGGGGGTAATGTGAGTGATCAGGTACCCATTCTACAAAGAGGAGTGGTTGTCTCTGCTGTACACTCTGTTCTGGAGGGGAAGGTGTTAGAGGCCCAGGGCGACGCCCTGGTCTCTTGCCCCTCAGAGAAATTGTTTGTACCGTTAAACCTGCGTCTCGAGTTATTAAAGAACATCATAATTCGGTACTTGCTGGGCACCCGGGTAGTGAAGTAACCTTGGAGCTATTGTCTCGTCGTTTTTGGTGGCCAAGGTTGCGTCAGGATGTAATGGATTTTGTGTCTACTTGTTCTACTTGTGCACGCGCGAAAGTCTCTCATACACGTCCTGCAGAGTTTTTATTGCCACTTGTCCTTCCCAATAGGCCATGGACACATCTGTCAATGGATTTATCACTGACTTACCTTTGTCTGCGGGTAAAACAGTTATCTTGGTAGTAGTAGACAGGTTTAGTAAAATGGTACACTTCATTGCATTACCCGCACTACCTAATGCTAAGACTCTTGCTCAGGTATTCATCAGTGAAATCGTGAAGCTTCACGGGGTCCCTTCCGATGTTGTTTCGGATCGGGGAACCCAGTTTATTTCTAAGTTTTGGAAAGCTTTTTGTTCCCGTTTGAGGGTACACTTGTCTTTTTCCTCAGCTTTCCATCCTCAGTCGAATGGACAGACTGAGCGTACCAACCAAAACCTTGAGACATATCTAAGGTGTTTTGTGTCTGAGAACCAGGAGGTGTGGTCATCATATTTACCGTTAGCCGAGTTTGCCATAAATAATCGCCGTCAGGAATCCACTGGCAAGTCACCATTTCTTGGTGCATATGGATTTCATCCCCAATTCTGTACTTTCAAAGAGGGGGGGTCTTCTGGGGTTCCTGAAGAGGAACGGTTTTCGTCATCTCTTTCATCTGTATGGCAGAAGGTGCAAGCTAACTTGAAAAATATGGGAGGTAAATATAAATGCATGGCTGATAAGAGACGGTCGCCAGGTCCAGACCTAGGAGTGAATGACTATGTGTGGTTGTCTACTAGGAATAATAAATTAAAGGTTCCCTCTTGGAAACTGGGTCCTAGGTTCATTGGCCCTTACAAAATAGTAGCCATCATTAACCCCGTGGCTTTTCGCCTGGAGCTACCTCAGACTTTTAAAATCCATAACGTCTTCCATAAGTCGTTACTCAAGAAGTATGTTCCACCTCTAGAACCGTCACCGCTGCCACCCCCTCCTGTTGTTGTGGATGGTAATCTAGAGTTTCAAATATCCAAAATTGTTGATTCTCGTCGGGTCCGCCGCTCTCTTCAATATCTGGTGCATTAGAGGGGTTAAGGTCCCGAGGAAAGAATGTGGGTTCCAGCGTCTGAGGTAAACGCCGACAGGTTAGTTCGGGCTTTTCATGCCTCTCATCCTGAGAGACCTAGTCCTGAGTGTCCGGAGGCCCCTCGTAGAAAGGGGGGTACTGTCACGAGGGTGTCAAGAGCCATATGTATACCCGGGGTCAGGAAGTCGCAGCGGGTGGCTGCGCACTCTATGTATAAAGATAGTGCTGATTCTTAATGGTAGCTTTCTGGGTTTGCCTTGCAACCCTTTTTGGCTCACTCAGGGATCCGTAGCTCCTTCTCCCCAGCTGTTTCTTGTCCAGCACTCCCAACCTCCTTATATTCCCCTCTCCCACTTCTCTGGTTGCCAGATATAGAGCTTCCTGCCTGGACTTCTATACTGACCCACTGGAGCTGTGTAGCTGTGTTCCCTGGTTGTTGTCCCAGAACGTTACCCTCCGGATCCCTGTTGGACTTTTGTTGTCTACTGTTGTCGTCCACCTGGGATTATATGTTTTGTCTGTCCTCTCCTTGGTGTTTTCCTTTTAGTGTCAGTGGTGCGGACTAGTGTTCCCACCGCCCCGTTCACTACGTAGGGCTCATCTTAGGGAAAGCCAGGGTTTAGGCACGTGATCGGCGTACGGGTGAGGAACCCGTCTAGGGACGTCAGGGCAGTCAGGTGCCAGCCTCAAGGTGAGTCAGGGGTCACCACCTTTCCCTCTCCCTTGGACAGGGCCTTCCCATTTCCCTCCCTTTGCGTGACGCCGGTCATGACATGCAGACAATTACTGGCCTTGGTCGACACCACTGCCACATATGAACAGACCTATAATCATGTGCACACAGCAGACTTTCTGTTCAAAAAATTTAACATTAAATCCACAGTAAACATCTGAAGCCGACTCTGAGATTTCTGTCTCAGAATTACTTTTTACAACTTCCATGGGTCCACACATAAATTATCCCCATTCATTCTCCAAAGCAAAAAGGGTCGTACGGCACAGATTTCCCACTAACAGTAATAGAGGGCAGAATTTAATTGGATTCCATAAAACACATGGAAATCTATAATAAAATCCACATAAAAAATCTGCCATTTGAATATACTGAACCTGAAGCTTCCTGCCACATGTGAATATACCTTTAGCCTAACATTTCGATTATTACTTAGAGAACTCACATTTGATAAACTATTAGGCAATATAATTATGTTTTTATATAATTTATAGATTTGATTCATCACTGAACAGTAATATTTTGTTTACTGAGTAGAATATGCTCTGTTCTAGGTCACTGCTATGGAGGACATGAGAGATGCTACAGATGTTTGAGGAAGAAGTAAGTGATATCAGCAGATATTCATATTTGTAACATAAAATTGCATATCCAGAGGTAATAGCCATTAGATTTGTATTTAACACAAATTGCACCAGTTTTAATTAGTTTTCTAAGGCTTCGTTCACATCACCGTTCAGCCTTTCCGTTCTCCTGCTCCATTTAGGAGCAGAGAAACGGAAAGGACGGATTCGGCACATAACTGATCCGAATGGAGCCTACGGGCCCCATAGACTATAATGGGGTCCGTTAGGTTTCCACTCAGAAGATTTTTTAAGCAGAGACCAAAGTCCTGCTGAACGGTGATGTGAACGAAGCCTAATATCTTTGATTATAGCTAAGGAAAAAAATGGTGTTATGGCAGTGGGTGTGGGAAAACTGTGTTAACCAACAGATTTGGCTTTCGGCTAATAGGGGAAGGTGCCTGAAATGCCTCAGGTTTGCCAACCGGACCGCCAGCAAGAAGGCAGCGGGTGGTGGGTTTAGGTAGATGGGCGAGGTAAGAGGAGCAGCGGTTGTTCCCAGCCCCCACTGTAACTAGTTGGACATGTAGGAACTGTATCCATTTACACCATTGTAGACCAGAAGGTGTGCAGGATCAGTTTTGGGACAGATCTCATTGACTTGTTTATCGGGTTTCTCCATGTAGTATACTAAATCTGCCCATTTCTTACATGGACAGCAGTATAATAAATTTCATCTCTTATTTCTCCATAACCTTTTTTTATTTACAATATTCAATCCTGTTTGGACAGAGAAGAGAAGATGGACTGAATATTCTTGAATGTTATGTAAGTGATATTACAAATAATTATTTTAAGGCACAATATATCCATTAGGTTTTCCATGTATATTTAACATCCCCCTCTATGGGCCAAATAGGAAGGCATTTAATGGGACAATGCCTGTAAAATAGAAAACTTTAAGGTATTGTCCAGTATTAAATAAAAAAATAAAAAAAAAATCTTTTTTTTTTTTTAAAACAACTATTTGGGTTGATGGCATGTGTCTGGCATTGCATTTCATATATATATATATATATATATATATATATATATATAGAAAGAGGCAACGAATTCAGTAAAAAAAAAAAAAAAGTTAATTTCTTTGCAGATCTGGGTCCAGGATCAACTAAGTAATTGCACCGGATATATTATCTAAGAATTGCTGTTTATGTTTATACCCTTTAAGACGTCAGAATTGTATTCAGAAGAACTAACAAATAAGCCAATTATTATATCTATCACTGCTCCAATGATAAACTATAGAAAAATATGGAAAAAAAGAAATGAACCCCTCAGAAAATCTAATATATAACGTTATTCATAGTCTGTTTTATCTTTTTCTGTCCCTATGGATGAAGACAGCAAGGAGGATTTTGAGGACGGGGTAAGAGCCTCTATTTCTCTATATTGTAAAGTATTCCTGAAGAGTATAGATAAAAACATTGAGAGAGAAAATAATTTGTATCTGTTCTGTCGTATGCCATCTTCATGAAGCTGGATGATGGCATAAGAATCTCCTTGGATGAAGTAAGTGATATGAAATGCTGCATTAGGAATCAAACATTGAAAATGTGCCAATATTTTAATATAGATCTGTATTTCATCCTTCATTGTCTTATATGCTGGTGAAACTAATTTATTTCATACAATAATATTCTATACAAATAGGATGAATAAGATTTATTTACTATGTACGTTATTATATTGAGCAGTTACATGGGTAGCAATCATTTTGCTCAGGCTGTTGTCAATATGGCAGTTACCTTGCAGATGATAATTAATTATTTAAGTAGAAATGCATGAGGTAGATCTTACAGGATTTAATCTGATTGAATTGTGTTTGTAGAAACATCTTTCACTAGAATCTTATACAGAGGTAGATGAAGAAGGATGAGTCAGATGGAGATATAGACGAAGAAGAGGAAGAAGACACAGAAGAAATTGGAGATGATGAAGAAGAAGAAAGTGATGAAGAAGAATATGAAGCTGGAGATGAAGAGGAAGAAGATCAAAAAGAAATTGAAGGAGAAGAAGAAAAAGAGGACAGTGAAGAAAGTGATGAGGAAGAAAGTGAAGTAGAAAATGGAGACATAGAAGATGGAGGTGAAGACCATGAAGTGGATAAAGAAGAAACATCTTGCACCAGGTCCTGCCTTCCATTAACACAGATGATGAGAAGGGTACTGACCAGGATCACTTCATTCTTCCATAGAGCTATAGACTTTATTTAGTTCATAGTTATATTTTATACAATACTTTTCTTAGGTAAGGTATGTTTAGTGTAAGATAAAACATTTTAATATTAAAATGAGTATTCTGGGTAAATTTAAAGTAGACCAAAGATGTTAAAAAAACAAAGAAGTGCTGCATACCTTAAGTCATCCCCCATAGCTGCCATACAATCCATCCTTCAGCCCTCACTGCTCCATATTTCCTGTCCTAGGTTCACACACCAGAAATACTAGGAAAGACTAGGTCAATCAATTAGAGGCCAAGGCAGGTCACACACCTAAGGCAAGTCATTGGCCTAGCAGACCATTCCTTGCATTTCTGGGATGTTCAGCCAGGACAGGAGGTACAGAGCAGTGAGTACCAGAGCAGAGGCAGGGGTTTGGTGTAGATGAGGAATGAATCTTTGTTATTTTTAATATCAGTATGATGAAGAAGAAATATGTTATTAAAGTTGATAACCTAGATAAATATATTCAGGAGATATGAAATAGACCTGCCTGAGTCAACATTTAAAAGCCATCTTTATTCCAATCCTATAAAACTAGAGCGTATCTGACCCCTAGTAATTCTATTTATCAGTTACATAGCTCCCTCTCTGGTGCTCCTATTGGAGGTTGTCATAATCTAGAAGTAGGGATGTAACATCAATCTCTGCCTCTCCTATCTAGCGCCTGGTTCATGGAGAATTGTTGGTGGTCAGTTGAGCTCTAGATTTTTATTGTTTTGTAGAAAAAGTTTATTCAGGCAAATCCATTTCTAAATAGTGAACAAAATGTTCATTTAGATATAAGATAAAAATATACTGCTATAAAAGGTAGACAATATTTATAAGATACAAGTAAGGTAGATAAATGATATAGATACAACATAAATTAGATAAGAAAGCTATAGATAGATATAAGAAAGATAGAGAAAAAAATATATTTGATATCTCTAAGATTGGGATAAGGCCTCATGCACACAACCTTATGTTTTCTTCTCCACAAATTGGGAATCCGCGATATACTGATATCGTCTATGTTAAATCAGCATTTTTTACAGACCCTTTGACATCAATAGGTCCATGGTCCGCAGATTACAGACATTTTCTATCTTTTTTTTATACAGAAATCAGATGAATCATCTGTGTGCCTTCTAAATCCATATGTCCATTTTATAAAAATATAGAATACATCCGCAAAATATGCACCACAAACCCATGGAAGTCAATGGGTCCACAAAAAAAGGGCGGATGGCAGATGGACAACATCCGCATTTTGCAGATATTCGAGTTGCAGATTGCAATACAGATACGATCGTGTGCATGAAGCTTAAGGCTCGGTTCATATCACATTTTTGGCCTGTTTAATGTATATGTTAGAGAAAAAAAGAATTTGAAAGCGTAGAGTTCTGTAAAAGAACATATCCTGTAAGTTAAAGTATATGTTTTTTTTTTGTTTTTTTTACAATGACACTTAATGGTGACAGATGCCACTGTGTTAGTCTGAGACATCTGTTTGACATACACGTTTTCTGTATATGTTAAACATAAGAGAAAAACATGATTTATGCCGAGCCTAAGATAAATATGACATAAAATATACAGATGCAAGCTAGGCCTAGAGTATTCAGTATAGATATAATGTGATATATAGATCATAGATATCATCTAGAAATTAGATTTAGAAAAACAAAACATTGTTTACTAAATCTAGTGGTAGTATTATTGTAGTACACAGTGTATATATACAGGGAGTATAAGATAAACCTTAGCTATAAGGGAGAATAGTATATAAAATAGTTATAAAGCAGATTAATAACAGCTTATATTTCCTATATTATCTGCTTTACAACTTGTATATGTATAATAATATAGATATTAGATAAAACAGATTATATCAAAGATAGAATATAGATTATAATATAGACTGTTCTAGATGTATGTGTGTCAGGGCCCCCATCCAGGGTCATCTCTGCAGTGAACCAGGGACTAGCCGATCGCCAATTCTTGGGGTCGGGAAGGAATTTTTCCCACAGGGGGTTATGTTTCGCCTTCATCTCGTTCACATAAATTTTTTCATTAGTAAAATTTTGTATTAATTGATAGGAATAAAAACTATTAGATTCTATTCATCGTGTTTGTGTCTTCTTTTATGAAATCATTTGAACACTTGGATAATAAATGATTTAGCAGTGTGGTCTCTTATTTTACACATACAGCTGTCAAAAAAATTCCTTCTGCCACAGGATTAACCACAAATCCCTATAATGCAATATGAATGGAAAATCCAAGAGACATAACCAAAAGCCTAGTGGTTATAATAAGAGGTGACCTTACACTTCATCAGAGCAGATGGGAGTTTTTTATGATTAAAACCTATGAGGATAGATGGCCAATGGATGATGTCCATTGAAGGCATCTGTAAAATGTATAGAAATCCACTTTTCACAATATATGCATTAAATTGATGTTTACATTACAGTAGGGGCTCAACAAGACCTTTGAAGGTATATTGCAGTATGTCAGGGCTCATTATCCTGCAGAAAGTGGCCACTTCCATTAGAGAATTCTGTGGCCATGATGGGTGTACTTGTTCTACAATAATGTTTAAGTAAGTGATAGACATCAAAGCATGTCAGGATCCAAGGTTTCATGGCAGAGCATCAAACTGCCTTTGCTAGCTTGTCATTTTCCCATGCTGCAATGCTCTATGTTAGAGCTGGCCTCAGGTTATATGGCACAATAGGAGAAGTCTTTTTGGTGCCCCCCTTTTCTTTAATAAATATTTTTTATATTTTTATTATTATGTTGTACTGTATTTCTTTTTTTCTCCTCAAGTTCCTTGCTTCCGGTAACTCTTTTGCTTCACTGCATTTCGAGTGTCTCTGCTGGGAATCTCAACCATTTCTGGGATCGTCTGTCACAAATGTCAACTTATCTGGCAGCGACTCGAAAAGCAGTGATGCCCAAAACCAAAGCCAGAAGATTGGCTTAGAATTGCTGAGGGATTTTATCAATCAATGCAGTTTCCAAACTGCATAAGGGCATTGGATGGCGAACACATATGTGTTAAAAAAAATAACTCACTCAGAGACCCAATATTTTAATTTTAAACAATATTTTCTGTACTGCTGTTGGCTTTTTGGTTGACAGTAATTACAGATTCATTATTATATTGTGGCCTATGGAAGCACAGCTGACGCCTGCATCTTCTGTTCTTCTAGAATGGGTGAACAGCTTTGTACCAAACAACTCGCCTTGCCCGAGCTCAGATGAGTGCCAGGATCTGTTGCTCCACCAGCTTTATTTGTAATCGTGGCAAAGTAAGATTTTGCATTATCTCCTCATATAATGCGAGCCTTTCGACAATGTGATTTGGACGACCGGAAGTGCATATTCAATTATTGACTGTCTTGTACACGTCGATAAGTTGTATGTGCTTTCGGAAGAACGTATCAGTCTGTGCAGATCCATGACGGATCCGCACCAAACACGAGTGTGAAAGTAGCCTAATAAGTGGAGGGTGTTCATCTCGTTCTTGCAAATGAGTCTGAAAAATGCTACCTTGGTGATTCAGGCATGTGTGATTTTACACAACTTCATCAGGATTCATGATGCACCCTCGGATGCTGAAGTGGATCAATTTCTGACAACATCTTGTGTTGGATTGGACCAAATTTTTTATGGAAGACCTGGAATGGCTGGACGTCCAGTTTGGGAACTCTATGCAGATTACTTAAGCAGTACTGAGGGTGCCTTACCATGGAAGTTGGACAAAACTCGGGGCACTTGTTGATTTCATCTGAGCTTGGGTCTGCAAATTATTTTAAAAGTGTATTATTAGTTAGTTTCCATGTTATAAGTTTAGTGTAGGGTCTTGAAAGTGAATAAAGACCATTGACGTGGGCTTGAGGGCTAAAGTATTTTCAATCAAATTTCAATTACATTTTTTATAAAAAATATTGTAAAACAATATTGACAAACATCATTAGGTCCACATAATAGCATCCCATGGGTTTCCATCTGCTTTCTGGCATAAATTCTATATTTTTGATGGATCAAAAATACTATGAGGGTCGTTTATTAAACAGAAATACACCTAAATTAGGCGTATTTCTGTTGCAGTTTGCAGCACAAAGGTCCTTTGCACTGCAATCTGTGACTTCTCCCCACTCACGGCAGGTCTAGAAAAGTGAGCGTGGCGTGGGTGAGGAAGGGCCGGTAGGCCTATCTCATTTACCATTTTTTATGCCTGTTTTAGACTTAGAAAATGGTCTAAATGTAAGACAGCTAGGAAGCTGCTTTACATCAAGAAGCGGCGGTGGATCCATCGAAGTTATGTAGAGGCCGAAGCCTCTACATAACTGCGGTGGATCCACCCCCAATGCAGGCCTTTATTAAAAATGGCGTCTAAAACGCCGGCTAAATGTCTATTAACCTTGTTAAGTCTTAATGCCGATACTGTCTGCTGGGGAGTATAGCATACTGTAGTTGAAGGGGGGGAAGGAAAGGAAAAAAAATAAAAAAGGACAGAAGGGGACCAGAGTGCCGGAAGAGGTCTGAAATGTGGGAATTCTGCCTACATTATTTGTTCATAATCATAGGGCGAAGGAGGTAACGGAGCAAAAGGTTTATTTTCTGATCTCTTTTTGAGAGCGCTAGAATGATGGTGAGTGCGAATAATTATACTCACCGAGGTGCGAAAAAAGTGAAGTCTAGAGTCTGTAAACTTCAGTTATGTTTAATATGTTAGGATTATGGTTTAAATAAAGAGGATTTGGGAATGGGAGGAGTTGACAAAATGCTATCTTTAATCCATCTGAAAATGCAGATTAAGTGATTCAGAAATGATATACCTGTGTGCCTGGGGAGTGTCTCCTGGAAAGAGCCATATGATGAAACCACCATGAGAATTGCTACATGGAATGTGAAGGGCTTGCGCTCCTAATATAAACGCATGAATATTCTAAGACATCTACAGAAACACAAAAGCTTTCCTCTAGGAAACGCATCTAGAAGAGCAAGATTTTTGGAGGCTCCGTAAAATTTGGGTGGGGCAGGTATATGGGTCTCCCTCACAAGGGAAAAAAGCTGGGGTAATTATTCTCCTACATAAACATTTACGTTGCGATGTGAGATCCACCACATCAGACAAGGAGGGAAGGGTGGTGAAAATAGTGCTGGATTCACCTTCTGGGCCCATCACTATTTATAACATCTACTCACCGAACACAGCTTAATCCAGCTTTTACCACAATCTAGAAATGACCATACTTCAGGAAGGGGGAAGTCCTCTACTGGTGGCAGGGGATTGTAACCGGGTACATGACGACAGGGAGGACAGACGCCAACAAAACCCCAAACATCTCAACCCGAAAGGATCCCATACTCTTACACCATTCCTAAACTCAACAGGCCTGACGGACGTATGGAGGCATCACAATCCAGCGGGGAGGGAATACTCGCATTTCTCTCATGCCCAATCCTCGTGGTCGAGATTGGATTATTTCTTAGCATCTGCTGACCTTTTACTAAAAGTCCGGAGTATACAAATCTCTGACTTGGTTATATCAGATCATGTTAGAGAATTCACTTTCGAGGATATGTGGAAACATTTTGATGATATGTGGAAACATACAAATCTATTATATAGTAAAACCGCAATATACCTAGGTACTATACATCTTATTTAATAAAAATACATAATTTATAAAAAATTCATAAAATTAAAAATCATCAATTAATCTCACTCTAGGTGGAATTCTACTTTGGTTCTCTATACAGACATATTTGCATAGGTAGAAATCCCGGTGGCAGGTGCTATGTAATCAGTCCATATATATAGGGCTTCTGGTCTTTGTGTGGAGGGACACAATTTCTTCGTAGTCTCAAGCTTTCAGAGTCAATAGGGTTCACCCGTTTATAGAAAATATAATGTACACATTTAGTACTCACGATACGTTGCGCTGATCAAAAAAACGTTTTGCGTGTAGAGGCTCTTTCAGTGACGTCCCACAGCTCCACCACGCTCCAACAATGTTGGTTTCGATTTGCAGCGTCTTTCGGGATCTCGTTCCAATTCTCGTGAGACTTGGTCTGTCTGTAAGCTTCGTAGGTAAAGCGATATTTTGCTTCTTGACGGTGAAGTTTAGTACATGGCCATTGTTACGGTTGCCTCAGGCTGGCTGAGGGTTGGACCGCTTAGATGTCCTTGTCCCCGAATTCAAGAGAGCGCTGTTAAGTTCCTTTTAGCAGTCATCCATGCTCCTGTAGGGGTAGATGAAATCCAGAGAGCTCTTACAAGGGCTAGTGATTAGTGATGCTCTACAAAACGAGTCAAAGCACGAATTGAGGGTAAGAAGCAGAATCTCTCTTTACTGAGGGCTACCCGCCCGTATTTATGCAGGTCCCCATCTGGTGGACACTCCCCTAGGGGACCAGATGGAAGACTGTGACACAGGACAGATAAACAACAGTTCAGGACACACAGACACAATACATCCCCACAATGCATTCTGGTTTTCTCCTCTCTGCCCCGGAGACAACCGAGGAGTAATTCAATTATCTCTCAGGACAAAGGGAGATTGCCAATACACACGTGGAGACAATAGGACAGAAATCACTACTCCAACATACAATGTCACAACCATTACAGTAAACATAGACATGTAACACATCCCCAGATAGCTCCGGTCTGAGTGCATATTATTAGGTAAATGGCACTCAGACTACACGAATACAGTAGAATCGCCATGGAGCCAAAGTCTTTACTTTCACATAGTCTTTCGTTATCCGAATGGGCTCCATGGCATAGCAATCTGGGGTATCACTGTTCAAATCGGGCAAGTACCAAATGACCCGGCTTTCATGTCTTAAATAACCGAAATACATGGTTGCAACAAAGTATCAGCCAGAGTGTAATTGTAACAACTGTAACAGCCATGTATATTGTGTAGTTGATTAACGCACAGGTATTCCACCCAGACGCGTTTTGAGATAGCTTATCTCTTCCTCAGTGGGTCACCTGTGGTCTCAAACGTCTCAACTTTTGTACTCTCTTCATTCGTACTTAATTGTTCACATCGGGTTTAACATGTGTTGGCGATTATATTCGGTAGTTAGGGATTTGCAGAGTATCCGATTTTATATTCTTTATAGTTTCCAGTATTATGAAAAACATGTCTCATACAGAGAGAAGGGTATATGACACATATATTAAATCCCAAAATGTGGATTGTTTCTAATGGATATAATATACTGTTTCTTATTCAAACAGTTGAACAACAGTGCGTTATTATCACGTTATTCACGTTTCTCGATTTTATCCTTCACTTATTTCTGGGCTGATATTCTTGCAGTCTACCAGCACTATATTCACACTTCTCGATTTTATCTTTCCCTTATTTTTAGACTTATGTCTTTACAGTCTAACAGCACTATACAGCTATATAGATGGACATGTAGTTCTTCTGTTATTATGTTTTAACATATGAGTATTTGGTCCCCTTGTGTATTTCCAGCGGAGATCTTTCAAGAGATGTGCAATTCTTCTAATATCTTATGGTTTCGATTTAAGTGCGTTTTTCATGCGTTTTCTCATTATAACTACGTTATTTGTAGTATATGTGCAAAAAGGTTATGTTGGTGTTCTGTATATAGTATTCTTGCAAAAGAAGTAGAATTAGTCTATTTTATCCGATTTATATCTGTGATACACTTATAACTAAGAGGTGAAAAAGGTGAAAGGGGGTGTGCAAGGGTGAAAGGGTGATTTCTCTATGATTTTAATGTGTGTTTGCAAACTCCTTCACTATTTGTGTGAGACAGTGTCACTAGTATAGTGATATTTTTAGACCCATTGTGGGTTACTAACAGAAGGGATTAAGCAGTATCAGTAATTGTGTATAAATAAAGTGTCTACAGTGAGATTTGTGTTGAACCAGCGATTCAGTTGAACCCAAAAATCTCTAGGTCTGAATTCGGGCCTGCTGGGAGAAGGCTGCCAAAGTCATAGATTCTTCTAGACTCGGCTCGGGATCAGATCATGCCCCGGTCATAATGGAGATGAGGGAGGTGGGCCCAAAGGGAACAGATTACATATGGAGAATGCCACATCATCTGCTAAAAGATGAGGATTTTATAGACAGAATGTGAGGGTAGTGGTGGGAGTTCGCTCAAGAGAAGAATCTTACAAACATAAACCCAAAATATTTTGGGACACGGCAAAGGCGGTAGTAAGAGGTCGTATTATGGCCTTCGCTGTGGGCAAAAAAAAAAAAACACACACACAAAGAAAATATGAAGAGGTGGTTAAATCTTTGAGGGACTCATACACAAATTTCATCCAAGACCCATCTGATACACATAAAGTGCTATGGGTAACGGCAAAACACAATTTTGACAAGGGGGAACTGGAGAAAATGCACCTGCTAATTTATTACCCATTTTCTCTTGATTACAGCAATACCCCATATGTGCTCGTAGACTGCCATATGGGCATACTACAGGGGTCAGAAGGAAAGGAGCACCAAATGGCTTTTGGAAGGCAGATTTCTCCAGAATAATTGACAGGCGCCATCTTGCAATTGAACACACCCTGAGGTGGCTCTAGAGTGGAAACCCCCAAAATTCACCCCATTCTGGAAACTACATCTTTCAAGGAATGTTTTAAGGTATGTAGTGAGCAATTTGACCCATCAGGCGTTTCACTAAATTAGGAAACGCTTGGCTATGAAAATGAAAAATAATTTTTTTTTCCAGAAAGTTTCTTTACACCCACATTTTACACTTTCACAAGGGAAAACAGGACAAAATGCAAACCACATTTTGTTCCCCATTTCCCCCCGAATACGCCAATACCCCATATTTGCTCAAAAAATTATGCATGGGCGCATGGCAGGGCTCTAGAATTGAACAGCTAAATATGTTTTTTGTAGGCCTGAATTGGCAGACATGGATTTTAGCTGCCATATCACATTTTAAAAATTTCCTGAAGTCCCCAGAAATGAAAAACCCCAAGAAATGACCCCATTTCGGAAAGAGCACCCCTGTATAAACATTTTAAGTGGTGGAAAGAGTACATTTTAGCAAACAGGTTTCTCACAGAAGGCAGAATTGCTTGAGAGAAGCATTTCAAATCACACATTTGTAACAATGAAAAATTACTAGCAGACCCCAATTTTTCACTTTCACAAGGGGTTAAAGTAGAAAATGCACCCAGAATATGTTCCCCATTTTGCGAACACCCCATATGTGCTCGTAGACTGCTGTATTGGCACACAGCAGTCCTCTAGAAGCAAAGTGCAAAATATGGTATTTGCAGGCCTGAATTGGCAAACATAGATTTTAGCTGCCATGTCGCATTAAAATTTTTTCCTGAGGTCCCCAGAAATGAAAAACCCCAAGAAGTGACCCCATTTCAGAAAAAGCACCCCAGTACAAACATTTTAAGTGGTGGAAAGGGTACTTTTTAGAAAACAGGTGTCTCACAGAAGGCACAATTACTTGAGAGAAGCATTTCAAGCACACATTTGTAAAAATGAAAAATTACTAGCAGACCCCAATTTTTCACTTTCATAAGGGGTTAAAGGAGAAAATGCACCCCAGTATATGTCCCCCATTTTCTCCCCATTTTGCGAACACCCCATATGTGCTCGTAGCCTGCTATATTGGCGCACAGCAGACCTCTAGAGGCAAAGTGCAAAATACGTTTTTTGCAGGCCTGAATTGGCAAACATGGATTTTAGCTGCCATGTCGCATTTAAAAAATTTCCTAAGGTCCCCAGAAATGAAAAAGCCCAAAAAGTGACCCCATTTCGGAAAGAGGACCCCCGTACGAACATTTTAAGTGGTGGAAAGGGTACTTTTTAGCAAACAGGTGTCTCACAGAAGGCAGAATTACTTGAGAAAAGCATTTCAAAGCACACATTTGTAAAAATGAAAAATTACTAGCAAAGCCCAATATTTTACTTTCAAAGGGGTTAAAGGAGAAAATGCACCCCAGTATATGTTTCCCATTTTCTCCCCATTTTGCGAACACCCCATATGTGCTCGTAGCCTGCTGTATTGGCGCACAGCAGACCTCTAGAGGGAAAGTGAAAAATATGTTTTTTCCTGGCCTGAATTGGCAGAAATGGATTTTAGCTGCCATGTCACATTTAAAATTTTTACTGAGGTCCCCAGAAAGGAAAAACCCCAAGAAGTGACCCCATTTCAGAAACAGCACCCCCGTACGAACATTTGAAATAGTGGAAAGGGGACTTTTTAGCAAACAGGTGTCTCACAGAAGGCAGAATTACTTGAGAGAAGCATTTCAAAGTACACATTTGTAGAAATGAAAAATTATTAGCGGAGCCCAATTTTTCACTTTCACAAGGGGTTAAAGGAGAAAATGCACCCCAGTATATGTCCCCCATTTTCTCCCCATTTTGCGAACACCCTATATGTGCTCGTAGCCTGCTGTATTGGCGCACAGCAGTCCTCTAGAGGAAAAGTGCAAAATACGTTTTTTGCAGGCCTGAATTGGCAAACATGGATTTTAGCTGCCATGTCGCATTTAAAAAATTTCCTAAGGTCCCCAGAAATGAAAAAGCACAAAAAGTGACCCCATTTCGGAAAGAGCACCCCCGTACGAATATTTTAAATGGTGGAAAGGGGACTTTTTTATTAAACAGGTGTCTCACAGAAGGCAGAATTACTTGAGAAAAGCATCTCAAAGCACACATTTATAAAAATGAAAAATTACTAGCAGTCCCCAATTTTTCACTTTTACAAGGGGTTGAAAGAGAAAATGCACCCCAGTATATGTTCCCCATTTTCTCCCCATTTTGCGAACACCCCATATGTGCTCGTAGCCTGCTGTATTGGCGCACAGCAGGCCTCTAGATGAAAAGTGCAAAATATGTTTTTTGCAGGCCTGAATTGGCAGACATGGATTTTAGCTGCCATGTTGCATTGAAAACATTTTCTGAGGTCCCCAGAAATGAAAAACCCCAAGAAGTGACCCTATTTCAGAAAGAGCACCCCCGTACGAACATTTTAAGTAGTGGAAAGGGGACTTTTTAGCAAACAGGTGTCTCACAGAAGGCAGAATTACTTGATAGAAGAATTTCAAAGCACACATTTGTAAAAATGAAAAATTACTAGCAAAGCCCAATATTTCACTTTCAAAGGGGTTGAAGGAGAAAATGCACCCCAGTATATGTTTCCCATTTTCTCCCCATTTTGCGAACACCCCATATGTGCTCGTAGCCTGCTGTATTGGCGCACAGCAGACCTCTAGAGGGAAAGTGAAAAATATGTTTTTCCCTGGCCTGAATTGGCAGAAATGGATTTTAGCTGCCATGTCACATTTAAAATTTTTACTGAGGTCCCCAGAAATGAAAAACCCCAGGAAGTGACCCCATTTCAGAAACAGCACCCCCGTACGAACATTTGAAATAGTGGAAAGGGGACTTTTTAGCAAACAGGTGTCTCACAGAAGGCAGAATTACCTGAGAGAAGCATTTCAAAGCACACATTTGTAGAAATGAAAAATTATTAGCAGAGCCCAATTTTTCACTTTCACAAGGGGTTAAAGGAGAAAATGCACCCCAGTATATGTCCCCCATTTTGCGAACACCCCATATGTGCTCGTAGCCTGCTGTATTGGCGCACAGCAGGCCTCTAGAGCAGGGGTCTCAAACTCGCGGCCCGCGGGCCATTTGCGGCCCTCAGTACAATATTTTGTGGCCCACACCAACGGCCGGCCTGCGCAAAAATGAATGAAAAAAAATCATCTGACTTACTGTAGTACTGCTGCAGCGGCGGCGGCGGGAAGCAGCCAGAGCAGAGGGACTGTCAGAGGCGAGCAGTCTGACACAGCCACAGCGGTCAGAAAAAGATTGAATTGAAGAGTCGCAGGCAGCTGGCAGGAGAGTCAGGACAGGTCAGGTTGTGTTATGTTAGGGTAGCGAGTGTGATGTGAGTGACAACACAACATGGATGGCATGGAGGGGGAGAAATATGATAACATGGATGGGGGGGGGGAGAAATGTGACAAGATGGAGGATGGAGGGAGCCAGAGGGGGAGAAATGTGACAACATGGAGGGAGCCTATGACAACGTGAGAGCATTCTCCACAAAACTTGTGTTATGGAAATCCCAGCTCTCTCAGACAAACCTTTGCCATTTCCCAGCATGCAAGGCACTTGTGGATGCAGGCATACCATTCAGTGGTGAGAAATATGTTGACGCTATTTTTAAGCTACAGAAGGAATTTGATCACAGATTTGCAGACTTCAAAACGCACAGAGCCACTTTCCAAATTTTTGTGGACCCCTTTTCCTTTGATGTGCAAGATGCCCCTCCTGTGCTTCAAATGGAGCTCATTGACCTGCAATGCAACTCTGATATCAAAGCCAAGTTTAGGGAGATGAGTGGAAAAGCAGACATGCATGGGCAAGCAGGTGTCTCACAGAAGGCAGAATTACTTGAGAGAAGCATTTCAAATCACACATTTGTAAAAATGAAAAATTACTAGCAGAGCCCAATTTTTCACTTTCACAAGGGGTTAAAGGAGAAAATGCACCACAGAATATGTTCCCCATTTTCTCCCCATTTTGCGAACACCCCATATGTGCTCGTAGCCTGCTATTTTGGCGCACAGCAGGTCTCTAGAGGCAAAGTGCAAAATATGGTTTTTGCAGGCCTGAATTAGCAGACATGGATTTTAGCTGCCATGTCGCATTGAAAGCATTTTCTGAGGTCCCCAGAAATGAAAAACCCCAAGAAGTGACCCCATTTCGGAAATAGCACCCCCGTACGAACATTTTAAGTGGTGGAAAGGGTACTTGTTAGCAAACAGGTGTCTCACAGAAGGCAGAATTACTTAAGAGAAACATTTCAAAGCACACATTTGTAAAAATGAAAAATTACTATCAAAGCCCAATTTTTTACTTTCACAAGGGGTTAAAGTAGAAAATGCACCCCAGTATATGTTCCCCATTGTCTGAACACCCCATATGTGCTCGTAGCCTGCTGTATTGGCGCACAGCAGAAACAAAATTACTAGCAGACCCCAATTTTGTCACTCTGTGTAGCTGCGGTAACGCAGCAAAACCGCAAACAAATGCTGCACTACCCAAATGCACTATATATAAAGTATATTATTGGTATATAACACCCCTGCTTCAATCAGTTTTTTTGGGGGCAACTGCTATATCACACCAGTTGAAATTATTTGTTGCAATAGCGTTTGGCACTCTGTGTAGCTGCGGTATCACAGCAGAAACGCACACAACTGCTGTACAATACAAATGCACTATAATATACTTTCTATGTTAGAAAGTATATTATAAGTATATCACACCCCTCAGTAAGTCACACCTATCGATAGCACACCTATACCAGTCCTTAAAAGGACTTTTTTGGCCCTATTAGCTAGCGTTTGGTGTCCCTAATAGTCTGTCCCTGCTCCACACAGCAACCTCTCCCTACACTGGCAAAAGACTGAATATAAAATGGCGGACAGATCGGGTTTATTTATAAGGTAGGGGGTATGTCCATGTGCTGAAACGTCTCAATGGGCTGTCCTGTACCACCTGATGGATGTGTCATGGGTCAAAGTTCTTCACAATGTAAAAGAATATGGTGCCGGCGGACATCACCATATGTTCGCCCGTTTGGCAAACCGCGAACGAGCAAAGTTTGCCGCGAAATGACCGCCGGGCGAACTACAAGGCCATCTCTACATATGAATATGGGACCAACACAGATGCCTTCAGATGCTATGTGCACAAGGTCAACCAATTTCATAGGTACAAATCTGCTGACAGATTACATTACCAAAAAAATAAAAAATCTGCTTTATTTCCCAAAAAAGCACCTGTCTTATCCAGGCTAACTTGCAGGCTGTGTCTGAAATGGCAGCTCAGTTGCATTTGAGCGACTGCCAAATGGATATGAGTGACAATGTTTCTAGAAAGAAAGCAGACTTTTTGTTGTAAACTCAGAAAACCTTTTTAAAGTATCAGCATCTGTCAGCATGATCAATCCTCATAACCCAGACATACTGTCAGTTAGGGTTGATCATGCTGACTGCACCAACACCTCCATTGCAGCAATCAGAGGTGTAGTTTTAGGCCCCTTGCAGACGAGCGTTCCTCCCGCAGCGAGTCCGCATCGCAGCACCCGGCCTGACCTCCCATCACTGCCATGAGTCACTGATTTATGATGCTATGTAACCCTTACAGGTCTGGACTGTACTGGATAACACTGACATAATGTTGCCAGTTTTATCCAATACATTCCAGAACTGTAAGGGTTACATAGCATCATAAATCAATATAATGCTATGTGACTCCCGGCAGCGATGGGAGTTCAGGCCGGGAGCTGCATTGCGGACTCGCTGCGGGAGGAACGCTCGTCTGCAAGGGGCCTTAGAGAAATATGTTATTTTATGTTAGTGAGGTGCTTGGAGCACTGCTTCAGCTCTGCTTCCTACGATTGATGGGTCTGGCATCCTCACTGTTCGGATGCCTGGCCCTGAAATCCCGTGCTGGCAAGAGCACAGTTGGCACATGCACAGTTCAGATCTCAGAGCAGGAACAGCTATCCCGCTCTGAGATCCAGCAAGAATACCATTGGTGGATGCACAAGATTTCAATGCCAGGCATCCGACCAGTAAGGATGTCTGGTCCTGTCAATCAGTGCTGGAGGGGGAGTGATAAGGGGATGAAGAGACGTGAAGCAGTGATCCAAGTACCTCATTAACATTTCTTTAAACCGACACCTCTGATTGCTGCAAAAGAGGTGTCGTTGCACTAAGCATGACCAACCCTACCAGGCAGCATGTCTGGTTTGCTAGGGTTGATCATGCTGGCAGATGCTCTTTAAAAACTGCTGCCACGTTTTGCAATCCAAGGTTAATCACAACTCATAATAATTTTTTGTATTATGTAAAAATTTGGACATAACATCTCATTGCAGAGGATAAAGTAGATAAAACAGAAACTTAAAATTTCTTCAGGAGAGCAATTATCCCCATTCACCGATAGTAGACCTCTATTGTGTCCTGAAATTGCACTTTATTTTAAAGTGTAATAAAAAAAAAAGTATACCATACATCATTCCATCACAGGAAAATCACATCATTAAAGGCTATGTACACCTTAGGGGGCATTTTGTTTATGATTGCATTTTACTCATTTTGGGCTAAAAATAATATTTTCAATTGGTCTTTAATAAAAATATTCAGCCATTCTGTCACAAAGGGTTAACTGTTTGTCTAGCTGTGTTCATCGTACTTTAACTTTGTGTCAGTCATCTAATAAACCTTATCTCTAAATTACTAAAAGGTCTTAAACACTGTACTTAACCACCTCAGCCCCCAGTGCTTAAACACCCTGAAAGACCAGGCCACTTTTTACACTTCTGACCTACACTACTTTCACCGTTTATTGCTCGGTCATGCAACTTACCACCCAAATGAATTTTACCTCCTTTTCTTCTCACTAATAGAGCTTTCATTTGGTGGTATTTCATTGCTGCTGACATTTTTACTTTTTTTGTTTAACGATTTTTTTGCAAAAGAATGACATTTTTCACTTTCAGTTGTAAAATTTTGCAAAAAAAACGACATCCATATATAAATTTTGCTCTAAATTGATTGTTCTACATGTCTTTGATAAAAAAAAAAATGGTTTGGGTAAAAGTTATAGCGTTTACAAACTATGGTACAAAAATGTGAATTTCCGCTTTTTGAAGCAGCTCTGACTTGTCATGTTTCCTGAGGTTCTACAATGGCCAGACAGTACAAATACCCCACAAATGACCCCATTTCGGAAAGTACACACCCTAAGGTATTCGCTGATGGGCATAGTGAGTTCATAGAACTTTTTATTTTTTGTCACAAGTTAGCGGAAAATGATGATTTTTTTTTTTTTTTTTTTCTTACAAAGTCTCATATTCCACTAACTTGTGACAAAAAATAAAAACTTCCATGAACTCACTATGCCCATCACGAAATACCTTGGGGTCTCTTCTTTCCAAAATGGGGTCACTTGTGGGGTAGTTATACTGCCCTGGCATTCTAGGGGCCCAAATGTGTGGTAAGGAGTTTGAAATCAAATTCTGTAAAAAATGACCTGTGAAATCCGAAAGGTGCTCTTTGGAATATGGGCCCCTTTGCCCACCTAGGCTGCAAAAAAGTGTCACACATCTGGTATCTCCGTACTCAGGAGAAGGTGGGGAATGTGTTTTGGGGTGTCATTTTACATATACCCATGCTGGGTGAGAGAAATATCTTGGAAAAAGACAACTTTTCCCATTTTTTTATACAAAGTTGGCATTTGACCAAGATATTTATCTCACCCAGCATGGGTATATGTAAAAAGACACCCCAAAAACACATTCCTCAACTTCTCCTGAATACAGAGATACCAGATGTGTGACACTTTTTTGCAGCCTAGGTGGGCAAAGGGGCCCATATTCCAAACAGCACCTTTCGGATTTCACAGGTCATTTTTTACAGAATTTGATTTCAAACTCCTTACCACACATTTGGGCCCCTAGAATGCCAGGGCAGTATAACTACCCCACAAGTGACCCCATTTTGGAAAGAAGACACCCCAAGGTATTCCGTGAGGGGCATGGCGAGTTCCTAGAATTTTTTATTTTTTGTCGCAAGTTAGTGGAAAATGCTGATTTATTTTTATTTATTTTTTTTTCATACAAAGTCTCATATTCCACTAACTTGTGACAGAAAATAAAAACTTCCATGAACTCACTATGCCCATCAGCGAATACCTTGGGGTCTCTTCTTTCCAAAATGGGGTCACTTGTGGGGTAGTTATACTGCCCTGGCATTCTAGGGGCCCAAATGTGTGGTAAGGAGTTTGAAATCAAATTCTGTAAAAAATGACGAGTGAAATCCGAAAGGTGCTCTTTGGAATGTGGGCCCCTTTGCCCACCTAGGCTGCAAAAAAGTGTCACACATCTGGTATCTCCGTATTCAGTAGAAGTTGGGGAATGTGTTTTGGGGTGTCTTTTTACATATACCCATGCTAGGTGAGATAAATATCTTGGTCAAATGCCAACTTTGTATAAAAAAATGGGAAAAGTTGTCTTTTGCCAAGATATTTCTCTCACCCAGCATGGGTATATGTAAAATGACACCCCAAAACACATTGCCCAACTTCTCCTGAGTACGGCGATACCAGATGTGTGACACTTTTTTGCAGCCTAGATGCGCAAAGGGGCCCAAATTCCTTTTAGGAGGGCATTTTTAGACATTTGGATACCAGACTTCTTCTCACGCTTTGGGGCCCCTAGAATGCCAGGGCAGTATAAATACCCCACATGTGACCCCATTTTGGAAAGAAGACACCCCAAGGTATTCAATGAGGGGCATGGCGAGTTCATAGAAATTTTTTTTTTTTGGCACAAGTTAGCGGAAATTGATATTTTTTATTTTTTTCTCACAAAGTCTCCCGTTCCGCTAACTTGGGACAAAAATTTCAATCTTTCATGGACTCAATATGCCCCTCACGGAATACCTGGGGGTGTCTTCTTTCCGAAATGGGGTCACATGTGGGGTATTTATACTGCCCTGGCATTCTAGGGGCCCTAAAGCGTGAGAAGAAGTCTGGAATATAAATGTCTAAAAAATTTTACGCATTTGGATTCCGTGAGGGGTATGGTGAGTTCATGTGAGATTTTATTTTTTGTCACAAGTTAGTGGAATATGTGACTTTGTAAGAAAAAAAAAAAAAATCCGCTAACTTGGGCCAAAAAAATGACTGAATGCAGCCTTACAGGGGGGGGGGGGGGGGTCAATGACAGGGGGGTGATCAATGACAGGGGGGTGATCAGGGAGTCTATATGGGGTGATCACCCAACTGTCATTGATCACCCCCCTGTAAGGCTGCATTCAGACGTCCGTATGATTTTTACGGATCCGATCAGTCTATCAGTGGATCCGTAAAAATCATGCGGACATCTGAATGGAGCTTTACAGGGGGGTGATCAATGACAGAGGGGTAATCAATGACAGGGGGGTGATCAGGGAGTCTATATGGGGTGATCACCTCCGTCATTGATCACTCCCCTGTAAGGCTGCATTCAGACGTCCGTATGATTTTTACGGATCCGATCAGTCTATCAGTGGATCCGTAAAAATCATGCGGACATCTGAATGGAGCTTTACAGGGGGGTGATCAATGACAGAGGGGTAATCAATGACAGGGGGGTGATCAGGGAGTCTATATGGGGTGATCACCACAGTCATTGATCACGCCCCTGTAAGGCTGCATTCAGACGTCCGTATGATTTTTACGGATCCGATCAGTCTATCAGTGGATCCGTAAAAATCATGCGGACATCTGAATGGAGCTTTACAGGGGGGTGATCAATGACAGGGGGGTAATCAATGACAGGGGGGTGATCAGGGAGTCTATATGGGGTGATCACCACAGTCATTGATCACTCCCCTGTAAGGCTCCATTCAGACGTCCGTATGATTTTTACGGATCCGATCAGTCTATCAGTGGATCCGTAAAAATCATGCGGACATCTGAATGGAGCTTTACAGGGGGGTGATCAATGACAGGGGGGTGATCAGGGAGTCTATATGGGGTGATCACCACAGTCATTGATCACTCCCCTGTAAGGCTGCATTCAGACGTCCGTATGATTTTTACGGATCCGATCAGTCTATCAGTGGATCCGTAAAAATCATGCGGACATCTGAATGGAGCTTTACAGGGGGGTGATCAATGACAGGGGGGTGATCAGGGAGTCTATATGGGGTGATCACCTCCGTCATTGATCACTCCCCTGTAAGGCTGCATTCAGACGTCCGTATGATTTTTACGGATCCGATCAGTCTATCAGTGGATCCGTAAAAATCATGCGGACATCTGAATGGAGCTTTACAGGGGGGTGATCAATGACAGGGGGGTGATCAGGGAGTCTATATGGGGTGATCACCACAGTCATTGATCACTCCCCTGTAAGGCTGCATTCAGACGTCCGTATGATTTTTACGGATTCGATCAGTCTATCAGTGGATCCGTAAAAATCATGCGGACATCTGAATGGAGCTTTACAGGGGGGTGATCAATGACAGGGGGGTAATCAATGACAGGGGGGTGATCAGGGAGTCTATATGGGGTGATCAGGGGTGATCAAGGGTGAATAAGGGGTTAATAAGTGACAGGGGGGGGGGTGTAGTGTAGTGGTGCTTGGTGCAACATATTACTGAGCTGCCGGTGTCCTCTGGTGGTCGATCCAAACAAAGGGGACCACCAGAGGACCAGGTAGCAGGTATATTAGACGCTGTTATCAAAACAGCGTCTAATATACCTGTTAGGGGTTAAAAAAATCACATCTCCAGCCTGCCAGCGAACGATCGCCGCTGGCAGGCTGGAGATCCACTCGCTTACCTTCCGATCCTGTGAACGCGCGCGCCTGTGTGCGCGCGTTCACAGGAAATCTCGCGTCTCGCGAGAGGACGCACCGGCGCGTCCACCCAGAACAACAGGACCGCCGCAAAGACGCAATCCTGCGTACGGCGGTCCTGAGGAGGTTAAAGAGGACCTGTCACCTCTCCTGACATGCCTGTGTTAATAGCTTTATGTATTCCCCGTGTAATAACGATTCTGGAGCATCTAGTCTTATGACCGTGTGTTGTACCATTCCTTTATTATTTCTACTATAAGTTATGAATGAATTGCTACCAGTCTGCCGTAAGGGTACAGAGGGTGGTAACCAGTTGGGAGGGGGGGGGGGGGGGGGCCCTGCAGAGTCTGACAATGGCAGAACTGATTGGATAGAGGGAGACTGTGCAGAGACACCCCCCCCCCCCCCAACTGGTTAACACCCCTCTGTACCCTTACTAAAGGCTAATAACAATTCATTCATAACTTCTAGTGGAAATAATAAAGGAATAGCACAATGTAGAGCCATAAGAATAGATGTTCCATAATTGTTATTACATGGGGAATGCATGTAGCTGTTAAAACAGGCATGTCAGGAGTGATGACAGGTCCTCTTTAATGGGCCCTTCACACGGGCCGAAATTTAAATGATTATCGCTAACCAGCATTACTAATAATGCTCGTTAGCGATGATCTGGCGGTGTAAGTGCACCACTGATTACCCGATAGACAAGCAAAATGCTCTTCATTGGGTAATGCTATCTTTTGTGCAGCACAAAAGATCATCGTTTTCCAGTGGCAGATGGTGCTGTGTAAACACGATCTGCTGCCGGGAAACAATGAGAAGAGTGAAGAGTGATGGTGTTAGCGATCATTTCTCCCTATACTCTGAAGGAGCTGGAGGACATCGGTGCATGTAAATGCAGCGGTCTCCTCCGCTAGCGACCAGCAGATTGTTGGGAAGGAACGCTTCCTTCCCAACAATCTGCTAGATTGTCGTCCCGTTTAAAAGGACTATTAGCCACATTCTTAATATGTAAGATAAGAACTGAGCTATAATGAGTGGTTACAAGGTCAGAGATAAGGAACTGTTAGGAAACAGTAAAAATGAAGAGCCTGCTACTAGAGAATCTCAAGGCTGTATAGAGAAAGGGTTTCAACATTTTTAATAAAAACAAATAAAAAAATTTTTTAGCTCAAAATGAGTACAATACAATTAAAAAAAAATCTCCAAAAGGTTTACATAGCCTTTAACTTTCAAGTACTAGTGCAAGTGCAATTATCCAATCACACATCTACAGTTGTCACTGGCACTCAACAATGTAGAATCAGCTCTGATAGTTGTGTAAAACATTTTTCAAAGTCAGGACATGAAAATGGGTTCTTGCTTTAATGAGTTTCCTGGTGTTTGATGTAGCTTGATCTCTTGGCAAAATGTTGACCACACTCTGATCAAGTGAATGGCCTCTCCTTACTGTGAACTGCCCAATGTACAGAAAGACCCGATTTCCGTGTAAAGCACTTTCCACACTCAGAACACACAAAGGGCTTCTTCCCTGTGTGACTCCTTTGATGATTAACAAGTGTAGACTTGTGATTAAAGCATTTCCCGCACACAGTACACGGGAAAGGTCTCTCCCCTTTGTGAACCACTTGATGTTCGAAAAGACCTGATTTCCGTGTAAAGCACTTTCCACACTCAGAACACACGAAGGGCTTCTTCCCTGTGTGACTTCTTTGATGATTAGTGAGAGTAGACTTGTGATTAAAAGATTTCCCGCACACAGTACATGGGAAAGGCCTCTCTCCTTTGTGAATCTCTTGATGTTCGAAAAGACTTGATTTTCGAGTAAAGCACTTTCCACACTCTGGACATGAGAACGGCTTTTCCCCCGAGTGGACTCTCTGGTGGTTAATGAGTACAGACTTCTGACTAAAACATTTCCCACACTCCAGGCATGAAAATGGCTTTTCTCCTGTGTGGATACGACGGTGATTCTCAAGCTGCGATCTCAATGTGAAAGGCTTGCCGCAGTCAGCACATGGAAAAATATTATTTCCCGTATGGAGTCTCTGGTGATTGACAAGATGAGATTTTTGGGTAAAACATTTTCCACATTCCAAACAGAGAAATGCCTTTTCTCCTGTGTGACTTCTGTGATGTTTCATAAGATGGGACTTTTGGGTAAAACATTTTCCACATTCAGAACACTTAAAAGCATCGACACCCATGTGAATTTGCTGGTGGTTTAGAAAGGTGGCTTTCATTGAAAAACATTTCCCGCATTCAGAACACACGTATGGTTTCTCCCCTGAGTGGATATGCTGATGGTCAAGATATTGATCATTTGTGGAAAAAGATTTCCCACATTTATAACAAGGTATGATCTTAAAGCTTTTATCAGCAACTTGTGGGCTTGAACAAGCTTTCTTGGGACTGTAGGGCTCAGATGATTGTTCTACACTGTCAGGTACTGGGGAGACATCTAAAGTACAGGGTTTTTCAAGTGGACAGTCTTGTAGAAGGATATCTTGTGTTTCGCAATTTGGAGAAGAAATTAGATGTTCCTCTGAACTATTCCTACTCATGGTTCCATCTGCTGGGAATAAAGTTCATAAATATTAATATCTATATAACATACTCAATACTTGTCAGTCAGATATAAAAAAAAAAATCTATGTTTAGCTCCATGGTGGCAAGATCAGAAAACTTTTTGGCAGGTGGGAGACTGCCTGGATCCATCCTGTTAGAGCTTTGTGAACATCTCATCGACATAGACAAGCCATGGACATTAAATAGCTTTATTGAACCTCCAGCTATTGCCCACAAGCAAGTTTGTCGGACTGAGAAAGCATGAGGGGACAACCAGACACCTATATCTTCTTTTATCACTGGGGGAAGCCAAGTATCTGGATGAAATCCAAACTGATACTTGTTCTTTGCTTCCGTAATGTCTAAGTACTGTCAGGTCTAGCTGTTTGAAAGGTCCACCACTAAAAATGTGAATGGTAATTTTATAGTGGATTGTCCTATATAAGAAACCTATAATAGGATCTCCAGATATCTCTCTTTGTGGAACAAAATTGTTGCTATACACCTTATCAAATAAGATGAGGGTTTAAAGGGGCTGTCCAAGTATTTAATACTGTTGACTGTCCTCAGTATCTGATTGGTGGGGGTCCAAGTCCCAACACCCCCACCTATCAACTGTTTGAAGAGGCCGGAGCCTCCTTGCAGCTTACCAAGCACAGCACAGTCCACTGGATAGCAGCTATACTAAGTATTAGCCTCTTCCTAGGCCATGTGACATCACGTTCATCGGTCACATGGCTTATACACAGCTCAGCCCCATTGAAGGGAATAGGACTGAGCTGCAATACCAAGTACAGCCGCTATCAAATGGATGGTGCTGTGCTTGTTAAGCTGCGAGGAGGACACAGTGCCCACAGGAGTGCGGTGTCCTTTTTTAAACTGCTGATTGATGTGTGTACCTGGTGTCCGACCGCCACCAAACACATACTGATGAACTATCCTGAGGAAAGGTCATGGATGTCTTGAGGAGATTCATACAAATTGTGAACAATCAAACACCAACAAGCTTGACTGTTATAATTGCGTTTTTTGCATATTAATTTAATGGGTTGTCCAGAATTTTTATACTGATGGCCTATTCTCGGACCCACACAGATCAGATATTTATAGTCTATCCTGAAGATAGACCATTAACATAAAAAATTATGGAATACCTTATTAAAGGGCTGTTCAGTTTCGGACATTTTTGACTTATCCTCAGGATAGGTCATCAATATCAGATTGGCGGGAGTCCAACTTCCGGCATCCCCGCCAATCAGCTGTTTGAACAGACTGCAGAGCTCATTCTCTTCACTGTTACCTGCACGCTGTCAACACTGCAGCGGCAGGCAGTTTAAAGGGGTTATCCAAGACCTATAATGCTTTCCCCCCCCCCCATATGCCCAGGCCCCTCACACAGATTGTACTTACCTCACTCCCCGGCGCCCGCATTGCTTTTTATATCGGCACTGCCACCGCTGCAGCCCCATGTCGCACAGATGGAAACATACGGCAACAGGGGGTGGAGGTGGGGATGCTTTAGCCAATAGCAGGCCGCAAAGAGAACGAGCCTCCCTAGCATCGCGAGTGACGCTAGGGAGGCTCGTTCCCGTTGCGGCCTGCTATTGGCGGAACACCCCACCCCGAAACGGATGTTTTCATCCATGCAACAGGGTGATGTAGTGGCGGCAGTGCCGGCATGAGAAGCAACAAGGGTGTCGGGGAGTGAGGTAAGGGGGGGGGGGGCACATAGGGGGGGGGCATTAGGTGTTGGATAACCCATTTAATTACAGCTTCTCCATCCCATTCACTTGACCTGCTCTTACCCATTCAAGATAACGAGATGACAGAGTTGTAATTACAGAGCTCATTGCTGCAATGTTGACAATGAAGAGAACGCAGTGCTTGTACGAGCGCCGCTGTCTCTTTAAACAGCTGATCTGTGAGGGTGCTGTCAGTCGGATTTCTGACTTAATTTCTAGGTGTTATTAAATATGCATTTTATTTTACACAGCATCTTCTCTCCTCACTGTTAGATGGACTGAATAAAGTCCATGGGCCTGTTTCGATTCTGTCTCCTGCAGCGAGGAGAAAGAGAGTGCATTATGCAAGTGCTTAACTCTCCTCGCTCTAGCGGACCGTTGGGGGTCTCAGTGCTCAAAATGACATATCAAAAGTTTTCCAAACTACAGTGCTACTTTAAGAATGACAACGAAGATACAATGCAGTATTACACAATTTTTAAAACTGATGACTCACTTGTGCTGCCATTTGTTATAATGTTCTTCTCTGGAAGATGTCGATCATCAGTCAAAAATGTCTTGTTTTCTTCAGCTATAACCTTAATTTTTGTATTTCTGAGGTGTTCATTCTTTGAGAACAATAAAAGAATATCAGTGAAGAAATCCCTAACGAACAATTTGGGTAGAGTGACTTTTTTATTTGGTAAAACCACTACCTGATGATCCTGATTGATACTGTGATCTTCTATCTGATGATCCTGGGAACACAGAGGACCGGGACATCTCTCTGGTGAATTTCTCTTACTGAATACATCTGTAGGAAACACACGGTGACTGCATACATTGTGTATAAGTGAAGATCGGATGATGGGGATACTGTGCATAGGTGTCCCTCCAAACTGCTCTTTGTTTTGCAATCAATGAAATTTCACCCCTTACCTGGTGATGTGAGGAGCTGGTGGTCCTCCATCATAATGTCCTTGTACTCATCCTTGTGTTCTTCTAAATATTCCCAATCCTCCATGGAGAAATGGACAGTGACATCCTGACATCTAAAAGACACCTGACACACACAATCATCAGTCATCATTCAGATCCATCATTCCTTGTGTTACTGTATAATGTCCCAGCATTCCCAGCTGCGCTCACCTCTCCTGTCAGCAGCTCAATGATCTTGTTGGTGTATTCTAGGATCTCCTGCTCAGTGTTTCTCTCATGTATAAGTGACTGAGGTGTAGGTTCCATGGTAGAGCTCTGGTTCCACCTCCATCCTCCTGACTTATGAATACTGCTGGCTGTCAGAAGTTCCCCAGTAATCTTCTTCACCACCACACATTCCTGTATACATGAAACCAAGAACAAACAACACTGAACACAGAGAGTGATGCCTCTCGACTACCACAATCCTATCTTAGCTTCATTCAGGATAGATCAACTTCTGCCATAGACTGTAAGGCGTTCTAATGGCTCATCTTTTGAATTAAAGGGGTTGTGCTATAAAATACATTCCACTAGCTCTGATTACTCTTTTTTTTTTATCTACCTCATTTACAGTTTTCTCTTACCCCCCATGCTTGAATGCTACTTTCTGGTTTGTCATGTGTCTGCTGTCCCATCATGCCTTAGTGCAGTGAGCTGTGTCCTAACATCCAAAAATCATGTGACACTAACCACACCTCTTGTTCTTATCAATGATGCCTGTGCGTCCTACATTACAAGGATCCAATGCAGGACTTAACCTACAGCAACTGAATATAAAAACTGATTTGCCACAGGGCGCATTGGTAGGATAATAACTTTACAATAGGGCAGTTTTGATAAATGGTGGTATGTAGGGAAAGCGATATAAGAGCGATATCTGTTGGGGGGATACATTTATATTAGTAGCCAGGGCCGGTACAAGGCAGGGGCCGAAGGAGCGGGTGCCCTGGGCGCTACCATTTGCGGACAGGAGGGGGGCGCAGGTAAAGTGCCAGCAGCAGTGGCGTCGCCAGGGGGGGGCCAGAGGGGGCCACGGCCCCCCCTACATCATGCTGTGCCCCCCCAACTAAAATGACCCCCCCCCCCCCCCCCCCCCAAGTGAGCAGCCGCCGCCGGGCACAGGGAGATGAGCTCTTCCATTGCGCTCATCTCCATTGTAAACTGTCTGTGCCAGCGGAGGTGCAGGGGAGGGAGAGGCGTGTCCCTTCCCTTTCCTCTGATAGGCTGCAGGCAGGCACCGAAGTGGAGGAGAGGCCCCGCCCCCTAATTACTCCTGTTTACCTTTCTAAAGCTAAAGGACCTTTGATGATGTCATCACAGGTCCTGTAAGGGAACTGCACAGTGTAAAGTGTAGTTCCCAGGTTAGAACAGTGCATCTGCCAGGACCTGTGATGACATCATCTTCAACATCACAGGTCCTGCAGAATCTAGCAAAGGAACTGCACCAAAAATGGTGTAGTTCCTAGGTTTCAAAGGTACATCTGCCAGGACCTGTGATGACATCATCACAGGTCCTTCAACCCCTAACAGCAAGTATTAAAAGTTCACAAGCAGCTCTGTATTGATCCATACAGACTGGAATGGAGAGGTAAGAGGAGGTCCTCCACGTTTCATCATTTACCCCCCCCCCTCCATGCCCTGTTTTTACTCATTGCTCACTCATGTATACTACTTCAGACAGTTACCACTACCTCATGTACCTCACAGTGACTACTATGCATAACTGACCACATATTTCTATAAACACTGCATCTACAGTATTATACCTTCTATGTGTCACATCAATACACTGCTCTGTATATATATATATATATATATATATATATACACACACACATACATGCACACACACTGCATATATTACACAGTATTATACATGCAATATGTACAGATATATAGTATATACCGCAGTGCACTGATATGTGAGGTATGAGGTATAATAGATGCTGTGTGTACAGATATCAGTACACTTCTGTATATACTATATATGTGAGGTACGAGGTATAATAGATGCAGTGTGTACAGATATATAGTATATACAGCAGTGTACTGATATGTGAGGTACGAGGTGTCAATACACTGCTGTATTTACTATATACCTGTACACACTGCATCTATTATACCTCGTACCTCACATATTACACTACTGTATATACTGTATACACTGCATATATTATACCCCGTACCTCACATATCAGTACACTGCTGTATATACTATATACCTGTACACACTGCATCTATTATACCCTGTACCTCACATATCAGAACACTAGGGAATATACTATATACCTGTACACACTGCATCTATTATACCGCGTACCTCACATAACTGTACACTGCTGTATATAATATACATCTGCATCTATTATACCTCTTTTGTGTGCCAGGGCTGTTTTGTAATCCCATTCCGGCCCTGATGGCATAAATTATAAAACGCAGCAGCAAGAATAGTTCATGGAACAAAGGGAGGGGCTATAAAAGGGGAATGGGGGCCCAATTTAGATTCCTGCTATGGGGCCCAGTGATTTTTATGTACGCCCCTGGCTGCAGGCACTAGGCCGGCAGCCTATCAGAGGCCGGCGCAATGACGTCATCGTGCCGCCTGAGCCTTACATTACAGCGTGGGACACAGGAAGAGGCTGCATCGCATCGCTGACACTTAGGTAAGTATAAGTGTTTTTTTTTTGTTTTTTTTTACAATAGTGTTACTGGCACATTGGGGGGGCTTATTACAAAACTGGCACATGATGATGGGGGGGACTTTATACTGGCACATGATGATGGGGGGGAACTTTATAGTGTCTGTGACTTTCAAAGTCCCACAGTCCTTTGTTCTATTGCTTTAAGTATATTCTTGTTTTGAAACAACATTGATTCTTTCTTAAAAACGGGGGGGGGGGCGCAGTTTGCCATCTTCGCCCTGGGCACCAAATGGCCTTGTCCCAGCCCTGTTAGTAGCACAACCCCTTTAAGCCAAGAGGAGGCTGACAGGAGAAGAATGTGATCATGTGACATCATTTTTCTCACCTCCCCAGAAAGCAGGTAGATCATCTTGAGAGTGAGGGTTAATATCTCCTCAGACAAGTGACTGCCATCCTTGTCCATCCTGACTTCCATGTTAAGAACATGTCACCTGAAGTAAGGTTAAAAAGTAATCATAAACTACAATACAGAAAAAAAAAGAAGAATTAACCCCTTCAGTACCGAGCCACTTTCCAACTTAAATCCCAGACCGAGCCACTTTCCACCTTAAATCTGACTGTGTGTCACTATATGCGGTAATAACTTTGGAACGCTTTTACTTATCCAAGCCATTCTCGTGACACATTGTAATTCATTTAAGACATAAATTTGAGTCAATATATTTCACTTTTATTTATGAAAAAATCCCAAATTTACCCAAAATTATGAAAAATTAGCAAATTTATAAATTTCTATTTATCTGCTTTTAAAACAGAAAGTGATACCTCATATAAAATATTTATTACTTTATGTTGGCATCATTTTGTATATGTCATTTTATTTTTTTAGGACGTTAGAAGGCTTAGAAGTTTAGAAGCTATTTTCAAAATTTTCAAAAAAAGTTGCAAAACCATTTTCTTGAGCACAAATTCAGTTATAAAGTGATTTTAAGGGGTTTAGGTAATGGAAACCACCCATAAATGACCCCATTTTAGAAATTAGACCCCTCAAATTATTCAAAACTGATGTTACAAACTTAGTTAACCCTTGAGGTGTTCCAAAAGATTTAAAGGAAAATTGTAGATTTTTTGGTAGATTTTTTATGTTTATCAATTTTTTCTTGCAACACAGCAAGGGTTAACACCAAAATAAACCTCAATACATATTACTATGATTCTGCAGTTTACAGAAATACCCCATATGTGGCGGTAAACTGTTCTATGGGCACGTGGCAGTGGTCAGAAGGAAAGGAGTGCCATATGGATTTTGGAGGCAGATTTCGCTAGAATGGTTTTTAGGCACCATTTTGTATTTGAAGAGACCCTGACGTACCCCTACAGTGGAAACCCTCAAAAAGTGACCCCATTTTGGAAACTACATCCCTTAAAGAATATATTAAGGGGGTACTAAGCACTTTGACCACCTAAGCGTTTTACGGAATTTGGAAACACTTGGCTGTAAAAATGAAAAGTTTTGTTTCTTCCAATAAAATGTTGCTTTAGCCCCAAATTTTTCATTTTCACAAGTAGTAACAGGAGAAAAAGCACCCTATAATTTGTTACCTATTTTCTCCTGAATACAGCAACACCCCATATGTGGTGGTGAACTGCTGTGGGGGCACATGGCAGGACTCAGAAAAGAAGGAGCGCCATATGGCTTTTGCAGCGCAGATTTTGATGGATAGGTTTATGGGTGCCATTGGTTTTTATTTTTTAAATGATTGTGGGCTCATTTGATGCGGGATGAGGTAACGGTTTGATTGGTACCATTTTGGGGTACATAAGACTTTTTGATCGCTTGATATTAAACTTTATGTGAGGCTATGTGAAAAAAAAAAGCTGGTTTAGCATTTTTTTTTTATTGTTTAAAACAAAAAAAAATCTTGTTTTTGTGCTGCCATTTTCTGAGAGCCCTATCTTTTTATATTTGGGGTGATTGTCTTAGGTAGGAGTTCATTTGTTGCGGGATGAGATGACGGTTTGATTGGGATTTTTTTGGGGATACATAAGACTTTTTGATCGCTTGGTATTACACTTATTGTGATGTAAGGTGACAAAAAATGGCTTTTTGGCTTTTTTTTTTTTTACGGTGTTCACCTAAGGGGTTAGGTCATGTGATATTTTTATACAAGAGGTTCTTACGGACGTGGCAATACCTAATATGTCTACTTTTTTATATATATTTATGTTTTATACAATAATATAATTTTTGAAACAAAAACAAAATGATAGTGTCTCCATAGTCTGAGAGACATATTTTATTTAATGTTTTTGGGCGATTGTCTTAGGTAGGGTATCATTTTTCTGGGATGAGATGATGGTTTAATCGGCACTATTTTGGGGTGCATATGACTTTTTGATCGCTTGCTATTACACTTTTTGTGATGAAAGTTTTTCTTTTTACGGTGTTCACCTGAGGGGTTAGGTCATGTGATATTTTTATAGAGCAGTTTGTTACGGATGTGGCGATACCTAATATCTCTACTTTTTTTATTTATTTTTTACATTTAACACAATGAAAGAAAAAAAAACATGTTTTAATGTAACCATAGTCTGAGAGCCATCGTTTTATTTTTTATTTTTTGGGCAATTGTCTAAGGTAGGGTCAAGGTGACGGTTAGATTGGTACTATTTTGGGGGACATATGCCTTTTTGATCGCTTGGTGTTGCACTTTTAGTGATGTAAGGTGACAAAAGAACAGTTTTTATTTTATTTTTTTGACGGTGTTCACTTGAGGGGTTAGTTCATGTGATATTTTTATAGAGTCGGTCGATACAGATGCGATGATGCCTAATATTTCAACTTTTTTTTTTTCTTTTTACTCTTCCTTTCTTTTTATTAAAGCTTTTAAAAATTTTTGGAAAACTATATTTTTTGAACTTTTTTTTTCACTTAAATTTTTGTCCCACTCTTGGACTTCAACTTTTGGGGCTCTGATCCCCTTTACAATGCATCACAATACTTCTGTATTGTAATGCATCGGCTGTAAGTGTAATACACTTACACCCTCCCTGCCTGTGAGATCCAGGGGGCTTGATCTCACAGGCTCTCCCAGAAGGCAGCCAAAATACCTAAGGAAGGCATCGGCCACCCGCACCCGGCAGGATCCGGCATGTGCGGTGGTCAGCACTGACCGCGGCCGTGAAAGGGTTAATGAGCCGAAAATGGTGTTGTCACCGATGCCGGCCCATACAGCAGGGGTCCGGCTATCAGTGACTGCCGACCCCTGCCACTAATCGGGTGGGCGCACCTACTGCACCCGCCCGAACAGCGCACCATACATATACGGCGCTGGTATTTGTGTCCCGCATTTCTGTGCCGTACATATACAGCGCTGGTATCCTACGGGTTAAAAAATAAAAACATTTCTACCGCATGGTAAACACTGTAAATACAAAAGCCCGAAACTTGGAATTGCAGCTTTTTCCATCTACAAAAACACAATTAAGGCTACTTTCACACTAGCGTTCGGAGCGGATCCGTCTGATGTTTCAGCAGACGGATCCGCTCCGATAATGCAGGCGTCTGCATTAAAACTTAGAAAATTTTCTAAGTGTGAAAGTTGTCTGAGCGGATCCGTTCAGACTTTACATTGAAAGTCAATGGGGAACGGATCCGCTTGAAGATTGAGCCATATTGTGTCATCTTCAAGCGGATCCGTCCCCATTGACTTACATTGTAAGTCTGGACGGATCCGCTTGCCTCCGCACGGCCAGGCGGACACCCGAACGCTGCAAGCAGCGTTCAGGTGTCCGCTCACTGAGCGGAGCGGAGGCTGAGCACTGGCAGGTGGATGCATTCTCAGTGGATCCGCCTCCACTGAGAATGCATTGGGGCCAGACGGATGCGTTCGGGACCGCTCGTGAGCCCCTTCAAACGGAGCGCACGAGCGGACACCCGAACGCTAGTGTGAAAGTAGCCTTAAATGTTTTTTAAAGGGATATTCTGATTGTAACAAGTTATGCCCTACTTACAGGCTAGAGCAGTGGTAGCAAACCTATGACACGGGTGCCAGAGGCAGCACTCAGAGCCCTCTCTGTGGGAACCAACACCTTGGAAAAAAGTCTATGGTGTAACAATATGCCTTAGACTTTTCTTTCCATTCAGTACAGTACATAGAAGATATACACTGCTCAAAAAAATAAAGGGAACACAAAAATAACACATCCTAGATCTGAATTAATTAAATATTCTTCTTAAATACTTTGTTCTTTACATAGTTGACTGTGCTGACAACAAAATCACACAAAAATTAAAAAATGGAAATCAAATTTTTCAACCCATGGAGGTCTGGATTTAGAGTCACCCTCAAAATTAAAGTGGAGAAACACACTACAGGCTGATCCAACTTTGATGTAATGTCCTTAAAACAAGTCAAAATGAGGCTGAGTAGTGTGTGTGGCCTCTAGGTGCCTGTATGACCTCCCTACAACGCCTGTGCATGCTCCTGATGAGGTGGCGGACGGTCTCCTGAGGGATCTCCTCCCAGACCTGGACTAAAGCATCTGCCAACTCCTGGACAGTCTGTGGTGCAACGTGACGTTGATGAATAGAGCGAGACATGATGTCCCAGATGTGCTCAATTGGATTCAGGTCTGGGGAACAGGCGGGCCAGTCCATAGCATCAATGCCTTCGTCTTGCAGGAACTGCTGACACACTCCAGCCACATGAGGTCTAGCATTGTCTTGCATTAGGAGGAACCCAGGGCCAACCGCACCAGCATATGGTCTCACAAGGGGTCTGAGGATCTCATCTCGGTACCTAATGGCAGTCAGGCTACCTCTGGCGAGCACATGGAGGGCTGTGCGGCCCTCCAAAGAAATGCCACCCCACACCATTACTGACCCAATACCAAACCGGTCATGCTGGAGGATGTTGCAGGCAGCAGAACGTTCTCCGCGGCGTCTCCAGACTCTGTCACATCTGTCACATGTGCTCAGTGTGAACCTGCTTTCATCTGTGAAGAGCACAGGGCGCCAGTGGCGAATTTGCCAATCTTGGTGTTCTCTGGCAAATGCCAAACGTCCTGCACGGTGTTGGGCTGTAAGCACAACCCCCACCTGTGGACGTCGGGCCCTCATATCACCCTCATGGAGTCTGTTTCTGACCGTTTGAGCAGACACATGCACATTTGTGGCCTGCTGGAGGTCATTTTGCAGGGCTCTGGCAGTGCTCCTCCTGTTCCTCCTTGCACAAAGGCGGAGGTAGCGGTCCTGCTGCTGGGTTGTTGCCCTCCTACGGCCTCCTCCACGTCTCCTGATGTACTGGCCTGTCTCCTGGTAGCGCCTCCATGCTCTGGACACTACGCTGACAGACACAGCAAACCTTCTTGCCACAGCTCGCATTGATGTGCCATCCTGGATAAGCTGCACTACCTGAGCCACTTCTGTCAGTTGTAGACTCATGCTACCACTAGAGTGAAAGCACCGCCAGCATTCAAAAGTGACTAAAACATCAGCCAGGAAGCATAGGAACTGAGAAATGGTCTGTGGTGACCACCTGCAGAACCACTCCTTTATTGGGGGTGTCTTGCTAATTGCCTATAATTTCCACCTGTTGTCTATCCCATTTGCACAACCGCATGTGAAATTGATTGTCACTCAGTGTTGCTTCCTAAGTGGACAGTTTGATTTCACAGAAGTGTGATTGACTTGGAGATACATTGTGTTGTTTAAGTGTTCCCTTTATTTTTTTGAGCAGTGTACTATATTGGTATTCAAGTTAAATTGCCGTGTGGGCAATTTGCAAAAAATAAGTGGCTTCTGGGTTGCAGTTTGGGCACTCGGTCTTTAAAAGGTTTACCATCACTGGGAAAGAGGATAACTATTAGAATGGTGAGGGTCCTACCACTGGCACCCCAACTGATCACCCGAATAAATGGATGATCGAACAAGCGCATTAACTCTTCATTCACATCTTTAACATAATAAAGCACCACAAAATCTTGCCATTAAAAAAAATACAACTTGTCCCATGAAAACACAAGCCCGACAAGAAACTGCAGTCTGCTCCTCCTGTATTATAATAACAGACAGGACACCACAGTCTGCTCCTCCTGTATTATAATAACAGACAGGACACCACAGTCTGCTCCTCCGGTATTATAATAACAGACAGGACACCAGAGTCTGCTCCTCCTGTATTATAATAACAGACAGGACACCAGAGTCTGCTCCTCCTGTATTATAATAACAGACAGGACACCACAGTCTGCTCCTCCTGTATAATAACAGACTGGACACCAGAGTCTTCTCCTCCTATATTATAATAACAGACAGGACACCACAGTCTGCTCCTCCTGTATTATAATAACAGACAGGACACCACAGTCTGCTCCTCCTGTATAATAACAGACTGGACACCAGAGTCTTCTCCTCCTATATTATAATAACAGACAGGACACCACAGTCTGCTCCTCCTGTATAATAACAGACTGGACACCAGAGTCTTCTCCTCCTATATTATAGTAACAGACAGGACACCACAGTCTGCTCCTCCTGTATTATAATAACAGACAGGACACCAGAGTCTGCTCCTCCTGTATAATAATAACAGACAGGACACCAGAGTCTGCTCCTCCTGTATTATAATAACAGACAGGACACCACAGTCTGCTCCTCCTGTATTATAATAACAGACAGGACACCAGAGTCTGCTCCTCCTGTAGTATAATAACAGACAGGACACCACAGTCTGCTCCTCCTGTATTATAATAACAGACAGGACACCACAGTCTGCTCCTCCTGTATTATAATAACAGACAGGACACCAGAGTCTGCTTCTCCTGTATTATAATAACAGACAGGACACCAGAGTCTGCTCCTCCTGTATTATAATAACAGACAGGACACCAGAGTCTGCTCCTCCTGTATTATAATAACAGACAGGACACCACAGTCTGCTCCTCCTGTATTATAATAGCAGACAGGACACCAGAGTCTGCTCCTCCTGTATTATAATAACAGACAGGACACCACAGTCTGCTCCTCCTGTATTATAATAACAGACAGGACACCACAGTCTGCTCCTCCTGTACTATAATAACAGACAGGACACCAGAGTCTGCTCCTCCTGTAATATAAAAGACAGGACACCACAGTCTGCTCCTCCTGTATTATAATAACAGACAGGACACCACAGTCTGCTCCTCCTGTATTATAATAACAGACAGGACACCACAGTCTGCTCCTCCTGTATTATAATAACAGACAGGACACCAGAGTCTGCTCCTCCTGTATTATAATAACAGACAGGACACCACAGTCTGCTCCTCCTGTATTATAATAACAGACAGGACACCAGAGTCTGCTCCTCCTGTACTATAATAACAGACAGGACACCAGAGTCTGCTCCTCCTGTAATATAAAAGACAGGACACCAGAGTCTGCTCCTCCTGTATTATAATAACCAAACAGGACACCAGAGTCTGCTCCTCCTGTATTATAATAACCAAACAGGACACCAGAGTCTGCTCCTCCTGTATTATAGTAACAGACAGGACACCAGAGTCTGCTCCTCCTGTATTATAATAACAGACAGGACACTGCAGTCTGCTCCCCCTGTATTATAATAACCAAACAGGACACCAGAGTCTGCTCCTCCTGTATTATAATAACAGACAGGACACCACAGTCTGCTCCTCCTGTATTATAATAACAGACAGGACACCACAGTCTGCTCCTCCTGTATTATAATAACAGACAGGACACCAGAGTCTGCTCCTCCTGTACTATAATAACAGACAGGACACCAGAGTCTGCTCCTCCTGTAATATAAAAGACAGGACACCACAGTCTGCTCCTCCTGTATTATAATAACAGACAGGACACCAGAGTCTGCTCCTCCTGTATTATAATAACAGACAGGACACCAGAGTCTGCTCCTCCTGTAATATAAAAGACAGGACACCACAGTCTGCTCCTCCTGTATTATAATAACAGACAGGACACCACAGTCTGCTCCTCCTGTATTATAATAACAGACAGGACACCACAGTCTGCTCCTCCTGTATTATAATAACAGACAGGACACCAGAGTCTGCTCCTCCTGTATTATAATAACAGACAGGACACCACAGTCTGCTCCTCCTGTATTATAATAACAGACAGGACACCAGAGTCTGCTCCTCCTGTACTATAATAACAGACAGGACACCAGAGTCTGCTCCTCCTGTAATATAAAAGACAGGACACCAGAGTCTGCTCCTCCTGTATTATAATAACCAAACAGGACACCAGAGTCTGCTCCTCCTGTATTATAATAACCAAACAGGACACCAGAGTCTGCTCCTCCTGTATTATAGTAACAGACAGGACACCAGAGTCTGCTCCTCCTGTATTATAATAACAGACAGGACACTGCAGTCTGCTCCCCCTGTATTATAATAACCAAACAGGACACCACAGTCTGCTCCTCCTGTATTATAATAACAGACAGGACACCACAGTCTGCTGCTCCTGTATAATAATAACAGACAGGACACCAGAGTCTGCTCCTCCTGTATAATAATAACAGACAGGACACCAGAGTCTGCTCCTCCTATATTATAATAACAGACAGGACACCAGAGTCTGCTCCTCCTGTATTATAATAACAGACAGGACATCAGAGTCTGCTCCTCCTGTTTTATAATAACAGACAGGACACCAGAGTCTGCTCCTCCTGTAATATAAAAGACAGGACACCAGAGTCTGCTCCTCCTGTATTATAATAACCAAACAGGACACCAGAGTCTGCTCCTCCTGTATTATAATAACAGACAGGACACCAGAGTCTGCTGCTCCTGTATTATAATAACAGACAGGACACCAGAGTCTGCTCCTCCTGTATTATAATAACCAAACAGGACACCAGAGTCGGCTCCTCCTGTATTATAATAACAGACAGGACACCACAGTCTGCTCCTCCTGTATTATAATAACAGACAGGACACCAGAGTCTGCTCATCCTGTAATATAAAAGACAGGACACCAGAGTCTGCTCCTCCTGTATTATAATAACAGACAGGACACCACAGTCTGCTCCTCCTGTATTATAATAACAGACAGGACACCAGAGTCTGCTCCTCCTGTAGTATAATAACAGACAGGACACCACAGTCTGCTCCTCCTGTACTATAATAACAGACAGGACACCAGAGTCTGCTCCTCCTGTATTATAATAACAGACAGGACACCAGAGTCTGCTCCTCCTGTAGTATAATAACAGACAGGACACTGCAGTCTGCTCCCCCTGTATTATAATAACCAAACAGGACACCAGAGTCTGCTCCTCCTGTATTATAATAACCAAACAGGACACCAGAGTCTGCTCCTCCTGTATTATAATAACAGACAGGACACCAGAGTCTGCTCCTCCTGTATTATAATAACAGACAGGACACCAGAGTCTGCTCATCCTGTAATATAAAAGACAGGACACCAGAGTCTGCTCCTCCTGTATTATAATAACAGACAGGACACCAGAGTCTGCTCCTCCTGTATTATAATAACAGACAGGACACCAGAGTCTGCTCCTCCTGTATTATAATAACAGACAGGACACCACAGTCTGCTCCTCCTGTATTATAATAACAGACAGGACACCACAGTCTGCTCCTCCTGTAGTATAATAACAGACAGGACACCACAGTCTGCTCCTCCTGTACTATAATAACAGACAGGACACCAGAGTCTGCTCCTCCTGTATTATAATAACAGACAGGACACCAGAGTCTGCTCCTCCTGTATTATAATAACAGACAGGACACCAGAGTCTGCTCCTCCTGTATTATACTAACAGACAGAACACCAGAGTCTGCTCCTCCTGTATTATAATAACAGACAGGACACCAGAGTCTGCTCCTCCTGTATTATAACAAACAGGACACCAGAGTCTGCTCCTCCTGTAATATAAAAGACAGGACACCAGAGTCTGCTCCTCCTGTATTATAATAACCAAACAGGACACCAGAGTCTGCTCCCCCTGTATTATAATAACAGACAGGACACCAGAGTCTGCTCCTCCTGTATTATAATAACAGACAGGACACCAGAGTCTGCTCCTCCTGTATTATAATAACAGACAGGACACCACAGTCTGCTCCTCCTGTATTATAATAACAGACAGGACACCAGAGTCTGCTCCTCCTGTATTATAATAACAGACAGGACACCGGAGTCTGCTCCTCCTGTATTATAATAACAGACAGGACACCAGAGTCTGCTCCTCCTGTATTATAATAACAGACAGGACACCAGAGTCTGCTCCTCCTGTGTTATAATAACAGACAGGACACCAGAGTCTGCTCCTCCTGTAATATAATAACAGACAGGACACCACAGTCTGCTCCTCCTGTATTATAATAACAGACAGGACACCAGAGTCTGCTCCTCCTGTATTATAATAACAGACAGGACACCACAGTCTGCTCCTCCTGTATTATAATAACAGACAGGACACCACAGTCTGCTCCTCCTGTAGTATAATAACAGACAGGACTCCAGAGTCTGCTCCTCCTGTATTATAATAACAGACAGGACATCACAGTCTGCTCCTCCTGTATTATAATAACAGACAGGACACCAGAGTCTGCTCCTCCTATATTATAATAACAGACAGGACACCAGAGTCTGCTCCTCCTGTATTATAATAACAGACAGGACACCACAGTCTGCTCCTCCTGTAGTATAATAACAGACAGGACACCAGAGTCTGCTCCTCCTGTATTATAATAACAGACAGGACACCAGAGTCTGCTCCTCTTGTATTATAATAACAGACAGGACACCAGAGTCTGCTCCTCCTGTATTATAATAACAGGACACCAGAGTCTGCTCCTCCTGTATTATAATAACAGACAGGACACCAGAGTCTGCTCCTCCTGTATTATAATAACAGACAGGACACCAGAGTCTGCTCATCCTGTAATATAAAAGACAGGACACCAGAGTCTGCTCCTCCTGTATTATAATAACAGACAGGACACCACAGTCTGCTCCTCCTGTATTATAATAACAGACAGGACACCAGAGTCTGCTCCTCCTGTAGTATAATAACAGACAGGACACCACAGTCTGCTCCTCCTGTACTATAATAACAGACAGGACACCAGAGTCTGCTCCTCCTGTATTATAACAGACAGGACACCAGAGTCTGCTCCTCCTGTATTATAATAACAGACAGGACACCACAGTCTGCTCCTCCTGTATTATAATAACAGACAGGACACCACAGTCTGCTCCTCCTGTAGTATAATAACAGACAGGACACCACAGTCTGCTCCTCCTGTATTATAATAACAGACAGGACACCAGAGTCTGCTCCTCCTGTATTATAATAACAGACAGGACACCACAGTCTGCTCCTCCTGTATTATAATAACAGACAGGACACCACAGTCTGCTTCTCCTGTATTATAATAACAGGACACCAGAGTCTGCTCCTCCTGTATTATAATAACAGACAGGACACCAGAGTCTGCTCCTCCTGTATTATAATAACAGACAGGACACCAGAGTCTGCTCATCCTGTAATATAAAAGACAGGACACCAGAGTCTGCTCCTCCTGTATTATAATAACAGACAGGACACCACAGTCTGCTCCTCCTGTATTATAATAACAGACAGGACACCAGAGTCTGCTCCTCCTGTAGTATAATAACAGACAGGACACCAGAGTCTGCTCCTCCTGTATTATAATAGGAAGCAATGCAGGGTCTTAGATACAGACAATAAGTTGGATAAGTCAGGGATATTATTGTGGTGATGCCTCCTATGTTCAGGTAGAAAATACAAGAAATGACTTACTGCTGCCAGCAACAGCAATGTCTCCTCTCAGCTCTGGGCTCTCACCGGGAAGATATCACTGCCACTTCCTGTTTGTGCGTTCCATTAACAGGAAGTTCAGTTGTTAGATACTGATTTCCATGGGACCAAGAAAGAGCAGAGAACGCATTGAAGAGGCTGGCAGCATCTCTAGTGTCCTATCTTTTTTATCATAATATGGAAGGAGCAGACTGTGGTGTCCTGTCTGTTATTATAATACAGGAGGAGCAGACTCTGGTGTCCTGTCTGTTATTATAATACAGGAGGAGCAGACTGTGGTGTCCTGTCTGTTATTATAATACAGGAGGAGCAGACTCTGGTGTCCTGTCTGTTATTATACTACAGGAGGAGCAGACTGTGGTGTCCTGTCTGTTATTATACTACAGGAGGAGCAGACTCTGGTGTCCTGTCTGTTATTATACTACAGGAGGAGCAGACTCTGGTGTCCTGTCTGTTATTATAATACAGGAGGAGCAGACTCTGGTGTCCTGTCTGTTATTATAATACAGGAGGAGCAGACTCTGGTGTCCTGTCTGTTATTATAATACAGGAGGAGCAGACTCTGGTGTCCTGTCTGTTATTATAATACAGGAGGAGCAGACTGTGGTGTCCTGTCTGTTATTATAATACAGGAGGAGCAGACTCTGGTGTCCTGTCTGTTATTATAATACAGGAGGAGCAGACTCTGGTGTCCTGTCTGTTATTATAATACAGGAGGAGCAGACTGTGGTGTCCTGTCTGTTATTATAATACAGGAGGAGCAGACTGTGGTGTCCTGTCTGTTATTATAATACAGGAGGAGCAGACTCTGGTGTCCTGTCTGTTATTATAATACAGGAGGAGCAGACTCTGGTGTCCTGTCTGTTATTATAATACAGGAGGAGCAGACTCTGGTGTCCTGTCTGTTATTATAATACAGGAGGAGCAGACTCTGGTGTCCTGTCTGTTATTATAATACAGGAGGAGCAGACTGTGGTGTCCTGTCTGTTATTATAATACAGGAGGAGCAGACTCTGGTGTCCTGTCTGTTATTATATTACAGGAGGAGCAGACTCTGGTGTCCTGTCTGTTATTATAATACAGGAGGAGCAGACTCTGGTGTCCTGTCTGTTATTATAATACAGGAGGAGCAGACTCTGGTGTCCTGTCTGTTATTATAATACAGGAGGAGCAGACTCTGGTGTCCTGTCTGTTATTATAATACAGGAGGAGCAGACTGTAGTGTCCTGTCTGTTATTATAGTACAGGAGGAGCAGACTCTGGTGTCCTGTTATTATAATACAGGAGGCGCAGACTGTGGTGTCCTGTCTGTTATTATATTACAGGAGGAGCAGACTGTGGTGTCCTGTCTGTTATTATAATACAGGAGGAGCCGACTCTGGTGTCCTGTTATTATAATACAGGAGGAGCAGAATGTGGTGTCCTGTCTGTTATTATAGTACAGGAGGAGCAGACTCTGGTGTCCTGTTATTATAATACAGGAGGCGCAGACTGTGGTGTCCTGTCTGTTATTATATTACAGGAGGAGCAGACTGTGGTGTCCTGTCTGTTATTATAATACAGGAGGAGCCGACTCTGGTGTCCTGTTATTATAATACAGGAGGAGCAGACTGTGGTGTCCTGTCTGTTATTATACTACAGGAGGAGCAGACTCTGGTGTCCTGCCTGTTATTATAATACAGGAGGAGCAGACTCTGGTGTCCTGTCTGTTATTATAATACAGGAGGAGCAGACTCTGGTGTCCTGTCTGGTTATTATAATACAGGAGGAGCAGACTCTGGTGTCCTATCTGTTATTATAATACAGGAGGAGCAGACTGTGGTGTCCTGTCTGTTATTATCATACAGGAGGAGCAGACTCTGGTGTCCTGTCTGTTAGTATAATACAGGAGGAGCAGACTGTGGTGTCCTGTCTGTTATTATAATACAGGAGGAGCAGACTGTGGTGTCCTGTCTGTTATTATAATACAGGAGGAGCAGACTGTGGTGTCCTGTCTGTTATTATAATACTGGAGGAGCAGACTGTGGTGTCCTGTCTGTTATTATAATACAGGAGGAGCAGACTCCGGTGTCCTGTCTGTTATTATAATACAGGAGGAGCAGACTCTGGTGTCCTGTCTGTTATTATAATACAGGAGGAGCAGACTGTGGTGTCCTGTCTGTTATTATAATACAGGAGGAGCAGACTGTGGTGTCCTGTCTGTTATTATACAGGAGGAGCAGACTCTGGTGTCCTGTCTGTTATTATAATACAGGAGGAGCAGACTGTAGTGTCCTGTCTGTTATTATAATACAGAAGGAGCAGACTGTGGTGTCCTGTCTGTTATTATAATACAGGAGGAGCAGACTGTGGTGTCCTGTCTGTTATTATAATACAGGAGGAGCAGACTCTGGTGTCCTGTCTGTTATTATAATACAGGAGGAGCAGACTCTGGTGTCCTGTCTGTTATTATAATACAGGAGGAGCAGACTCTGGTGTCCTGTCTGTTATTATAATAAAGGAAGAGCAGACTCTGGTGTCCTGTTATTATAATACAGGAGGAGAAGACTCTGGTGTCCTATCTGGTTATTATAATACAGGAGGAGCAGACTCTGGTGTCCTATCTGGTTATTATAATACAGGAGGAGCAGACTCTGGTGTCCTATCTGTTATTATAATACAGGAGGAGCAGACTCTGGTGTCCTGTCTGTTATTATTATTATACAGGAGGAGCAGACTCTGGTGTCCTGTCTGTTATTATTATTATACAGGAGGAGCAGACTTTGGTGTCCTCTTGGTTATTATAATACAGGAGGAGCAGACTGTGGTGTCCTGTCTGTTATTATAATACAGGAGGAGCAGACTCTGGTGTCCTGTCTGTTATTATAATACATGAGGAGCAGACTGTGGTGTCCTGTCTGTTATTATAATACAGGAGGAGCAGACTCTGGTGTCCTGTCTGTTATTATAATACAGGAGGAGCAGACTCTGGTGTCCTGTCTGTTATTATACTACAGGAGGAGCAGACTCTGGTGTCCTGTCTGTTATTATAATACAGGAGGAGCAGACTGTGGTGTCCTGTCTGTTATTATAATACAGGAGGAGCAGACTCTGGTGTCCTGTCTGTTATTATACTACAGGAGGAGCAGACTCTGGTGTCCTGTCTGTTATTATAATACATGAGGAGCAGACTGTGGTGTCCTGTCTGTTATTATAATACAGGAGGAGCAGACTCTGGTGTCCTGTCTGTTATTATAATACAGGAGGAGCAGACTCTGGTGTCCTGTCTGTTATTATACTACAGGAGGAGCAGACTCTGGTGTCCTGTCTGTTATTATAATACAGGAGGAGCAGACTCTGGTGTCCTGTCTGTTATTATAATACTGGAGGAGCAGACTGTGGTGTCCTGTCTGTTATTATAATACAGGAGGAGCAGACTCTGGTGTCCTGTCTGTTATTATAATACAGGAGGAGCAGACTCTGGTGTCCTCTCTGTTATTATAATACAGGAGGAGCAGACTGTGGTGTCCTGTCTGTTATTATAATACAGGAGGAGCAGACTCTGGTGTCCTGACTGTTATTATAATACAGGAGGAGCAGACTCTGGTGTCCTGTCTGTTATTATAATACAGGAGGAGCAGACTGTGGTGTCCAGTCTGTTAGTATAATACAGGAGGAGCAGACTCTGGTGTCCTGTCTGTTATTATAATACAGGAGGAGCAGACTGTGGTGTCCTGTCTGTTATTATAATACAGGAGGAGCAGACTCTGGTGTCCTGTCTGTTATTATAATACAGGAGGAGCAGACTGTGGTGTCCTGTCTGTTATTATAATACAGGAGGAGCAGACTGCGGTGTCCTGTCTGTTATTATAATACAGGAGGAGCAGACTGTGGTGTCCTGTCTGTTATTATAATACAGGAGGAGCAGACTCTGGTGTCCTGTCTGTTATTATAATACAGGAGGAGCAGACTCTGGTGTCCTGTCTGTTATTATAATACAGGAGACGCAGACTGTGGTGTCCTGTCTGTTATTATAATACAGGAGGAGCAGACTGTGGTGTCCTGTCTGTTATTATAATACAGGAGGAGCAGACTCTGGTGTTCTCTCCAGGTATTACAATATAGCAGAAGAACCTTATGTGGGAAGAGCAGACTGTGGTGCCATAGTTATTAAAGGGGTTGTTCAGGCTGCAGATATTAATGTGCTGTCCTGAGGATAGGTCGCTAATATCCGATCAGCAGCAGTCTGACTCCCAGTTCTGCATTTTGCAGATCGCACATCGCCAGCACTCTCATAGAAAATGCCTTTTCTTGTACGTAATTGCCGACAAGAATAGGACATGTTCTATTTTTTCCAGATACGGACAGCACATTCCGGCCACATTCAAAATGAATGGGTCCGCACCTGTACCGCGGACCCATTTTTGGAAACGTGTGAATGGACCCTAACCTGAACTGTTCCTGTTCTGGGAAGAAGGGGGTAAGAGACTACACCTGCCATCAGCAGAATACCATGAAGGGCTTTAGTTAGCACGTGTTGCTATGCTCATGAAGTAATATACACTGCTCAAAAAAATAAAGGGAACACTTAAACAACACAATGTAACTCCAAGTCAATCACACTTCTGTGAAATCAAACTGTCCACTTAGGAAGCAACACTGAGTGACAATCAATTTCACATGCTGTTGTGCAAATGGGATAGAGAACAGGTGGAAATTATAGGCGATTAGCAAGACACCCCCAGTAAAGGAGTGGTTCTGCAGGTGGTGACCACAGACCATTTCTCAGTTCCTATGCTTCCTGGCTGATGTTTTGGTCACTTTTGAATGCTGGCGGTGCTTTCACTCTAGTGGTAGCATGAGACGGAGTCTACAACCCACACAAGTGGCTCAGGTAGTGCAGCTTATCCAGGATGGCACATCAATGCGAGCTGTGGCAAGAATGTTTGCTGTGTCTTTCAGCGTAGTGTCCAGAGCATGGAGGCGCTACCAGGAGACAGGCCAGTACATCAGGAGACGTGGAGGAGGCCATAGGAGGGCAACAACCCAGCAGCAGGACCGCTACCTCCGCCTTTGTGCAAGGAGGAGCACTGCCAGAGCCCTGCAAAATTACCTCCAGCAGGCCACAAATGTGCATGTGTCTGCTCAAACGGTTAGAAACAGACTCCATGAGGGTTATATGAGGGCCCGACGTCCACAGGTGGGGGTTGTGCTTACAGCCCAACACCGTGCAGGACGTTTGGCATTTGCCAGAGAACACCAAGATTGGCAAATTCGCCACTGGCGCCCTGTGCTCTTCACAGATGAAGGCAGGTTTACACTGAGCACATGTGACAGACGTGACAGAGTCTGGAGACGCCATGGAGAACGTTCTGCTGCCTGCAACATCCTCCAGCATGACCAGTTTGGCATTGGGTCAGTAATGGTGTGGGGTGGCATTTCTTGGGAGGGCCGCACAGCCCTCCATGTACTCGCCAGAGGTAGCCTGACTGCCATTAGGTACCGAGATGAGATCCTCAGACCCCTTGTGAGACCATATGCTGGTGCGGTTGGACCTGGGTTCCTCCTAATGCAAGACAATGCTAGACCTCATGTGGCTGGAGTGTGTCAGCCGTTCCTGCAAGACGAAGGCATTGATGCTATGGACTGGCCCGCCCGTTCCCCAGACCTGAATCCAATTGAGCACATCTGGGACATCATGTCTCGCTCTATCCACCAACGTCACGTTGCACCACAGACTGTCCAGGAGTTGGCAGATGCTTTAGTCCAGGTCTGGGAGGAGATCCCTCAGGAGACCGTCCGCCACCTCATCAGGAGCATGCACAGGCGTTGTAGGGAGGTCATACAGGCACGTGGAGGCCACACACACTACTAAGCCTCATTTTGACTTGTTTTAAGGACATTACATCAAAGTTGGATCAGCCTGTAGTGTGTTTTTCCACTTTAATTTTGAGTGTGACTCCAAATCCAGACCTCCATGGGTTGAAAAATTTGATTTCCATTTTTTCATTTTTGTGTGATTTTGTTGTCAGCACATTCAACTATGTAAAGAACAAAGTATTTAAGAAGGATATTTAATTAACTCCGATCTAGGATGTGTTATTTTTGTGTTCCCTTTATTTTTTTGAGCAGTGTATATCTAAAGAAATGTCTAATATACAAATGGAATATGCAAGTGTTTTAGGTTTACGGATTTCCCATGGAGAACATTTATCTCCTATGCACAGGATGAGGGAAAGGTGTCTGAGGGTATGACTTCTAGGGCCCATTGTATGGCATCAGTTTAAGGTATACTTTTTTTGTATACCTTGAACGGATGGGAATAACGTGATGTAAACCCAGCTCCAGATAGTAACACATATCTTTTTTTTTCCTAATCAGTTTTTATTTTTTGATCATAGATTTTTTTTTCTACTTACTGAACACACTTATGGGGCAGCCATTTTGCCTGAGCTGTTTTTAACAGCATTTAGACATTTTACAGCAGCCACCATGGACAGGAGCTGACTCAATGACTTCTATGGAAGAGTTTTCTAGGCATGCTTTGTGACCTGTGCAGTGGTCAGGAGGGAGCAGATAAGCTGCAATATCATCATTTGTAAATAATTGTAGATATAAACAACAGCACTCCAAATGTATGCAGAATTCAATCTTTATTCGTAAAGCAACTTCACATTCAAGTGATGTTTCGGTCAGAGAGTGACCTTTTTCAAACACAAACAATATAAACAATACAAGGTAGTCATATTAGAATGACGTCAAGTGTGAACTTATTTAAAGAAAAAAAGCAGATCAGTTGGCATCATCACAGTTCTCAGGTCCAACAACCAATATCTCGGCATTGATCTCATACCATAGGACGTATCGGCTAAGAGTGTCAAAAAAATGATACAAAGAATTCAAAAATTACAAACCAATACAAAAAACTGAATGCATAGAGCTCATGGTGTACGCAGTATAAACGGTATAGAAATGACAAAGGGTTAACTGTATAGGGCATATGTGAGGAACCAAGTACTCGATCCCTGGTACACATCGCATGTGAATTTACATATCTATCTGACATAGTCAAGGACGTGTAAAAACACAGGTCTTAAACCGCACTAATAAATGTAAGGTTGAGCATAACAAGTAAATAGAATAAAAAGAGTCTAAAGTTAGAGAAAGGAACCGGGTTCCCCCATGAGAGGTTGGAGTTACCAAGTTGCCAGAGAAATCAGTGAATGAGAGATGGTACGTGTAGAACTGCGAGCTTGAGAATGGTGTGTACACACCTTGGTATCTGCTGACCCTAATGGAATAATGCTCCCTTAAATCAGCCGGGCACCAGAAATGACAACCGGAAGTGGGAAATGAGTTGCGTTCCAAGATGGAACGCATGCTGAAAATAGAGAAAACTACCCATTGAGTCCCTAGGAGCGAGACCCCTGGGTACGGCTGCATGGCATGTGAAGAGCAAAGCGCTAGATGCCGAGGGTTCCGGTGCGTTCCAACGTGGAACGCAACTAGAAGTAAAAGGAGGTACGACTTACTGCGGCTACCAACTACGTGGTATGCGTGTAGGGAGCGTAGCGTTCCACAGTGGAACGCATCGCAGATCTGTGTGTCCTGTATGGACGGAGACATAAAGGAATAGCGCAGCGCTTGGTAAACGCCCTCAATGTGACGTCCTTAAGTATATAGAATAGAGACATAGCTAGAATAGATCTGTAGTTAGGTAATCCTAATGTAGTTAGGAACGTTATGATAGGGATATGATATTGATACCTCAGAGTAAACAGATCATGTAGAAAAAAGGGTAAAAGCATAAAATAAAGAATAAAGTACTAAATAAGCATAGAAAACAGGTCTACCAGAAATCCAAAGGGGAGTAGCTAAATGAAAATGAAAAAGATGTGTAAAAGGATACATCAAAAGTGGCAAACAAGGTGACAGTCCGGTTCCTAATGTATCTGGAAAAAGGAAACACCGTATTAGTATCTCAAGTTATATAATAGTATATACTGTTCAGTCAATGCATGTGTCAGATGAAAGCTGACAATTCATATTCTCTATTGAGACCCCTCGGTTCCAGGCTTTGTAGCCTTTGTATCCAATAGGCCTCCCGTTTTTTCAGCTTGTGTTGTCGATCCCCCCCATGTCTGGGCATACCTATATGTTCTATGACCTGGAACTTAAGTTAAGATATACTATGCTTCATTTTGTAAAAATAATGTGGAACTGGAAGTAGGAGGTTCTGGCACCGGATGGTGGATTTGTGCTAACAGACCCTATCCCTAACACTTTGGGTTGTCTCACCAACGTATATCAGGCCGCAGTGACATTTAAGGAGATAAATTACATAATTGGATTGACACGTGTGATCTGTAGTTTTTCGCCAGTCTGCGAATGATGGATCTTGTCCCCTTTCATCACATTGGAACATTGGGCACAGTGTAGGCAAGGGAATGTACCCTGTCTGGCCTTCCCTAACAGACGTTGATGTAGGACCCCACTGCTGGAGCCAGTGTCCGCTCTGACCAGCCAGTCCTTAAGGTTTTTTGATCGTTGAGCACATGGTAGAAACCGTGATTGGAATTCTTCGATATTGGGATAGGAACGAGAGAGGATACTCCAATGTTTATTGAGAATGTTAATCGCTTTATGTGAGTAAGGGTGGTATGTGTGTACGAAGGGGAGTCTCTTTTTAGTATTCTTGAATTATTGTGTGTTAGGTACAAGGTTCTTTTCAATGGTAGCCAGGGGATGACCCCTCTGTTGAAATTTTGCGGTCATTTCGAAGAGTCTTACTAGCCTAACATCCTCTGAGGTCACTATTCTCTTGACTCGCTCAAACTGGGATTTAGGTAGTGCTTTCTTAGTGGAGGGTGCATGGCAACTGCTGTTGTGAAGTAGATTGTTACGGTCAGTCGGTTTCCAATAGAGATTCGTGGTCAGAGAACCGTCTTCATGTTTGTAAACCTTGGTGTCGAAGAAACTTATGGTTTGTGTATCATGGTGGATGGTAAATTGTAATTCGGAAAAAATGGAATTCAGATGGATGTGGAATGATAAGAGTGAATCCTTAGGGCCATCCCACAGACAAAAGATATTGTCTATATATCTTTTCCACATTATGGCATGTTGGAGGAAGAGAGGATGAGGGTATACATGCTTTTTTTTCAAAAAGGGCCATGTAGCTATTAGCATAAGGTGGTGCTGCATGTGAACCCATAGCGGTTCCTTGTTTTTGGACATAAAAGGAATCCTCAAACATAAAAATAAAAAATTGTAGAATGATGGTTAGGAAATCAATGTAAAACTCTATCAACCGAGGTGACATGTTTGCTTCTTCCAGTAAAAGTTTGGTGGCCCTGATTCCTTTCTTATGTTGTATAGAGGTGTATAGGCTATTTACATCCCAGGTTACGAGCCTGCATCTGTCAGAAAGGGGACCTACTTGTCTAATCAAACTTAGAAAGGTGGATGTATCCAGTAAGAATGAGATAGTGGTTTTAATGAGTGGGGTCAGGACTTTTTCTAATAGAATGGATAGGGGTGCCAGGATTGAGTCTGTGGGTGCTACAATAGGTCATCCAGGTGGTTTGTCCAGTGTTTTGTGGATCTTTGGGAGTATATAGAAGATTGGAGTAATGGGATGTGGATTGGCCAAGAAATTTATTATCTTGTCATTGATAGTACCTGTGTTTTTATCCGTCCTTGACTATGTCAGATAGATATGTAAATTCACATGCGATGTGTACCAGGGATCGTGTACTTGGTTCTTCACATATGCCCAATACAGTTAACCCTTTATTGTTATTTCGAAACCGTTTATACTGCGTACACCATGAGCTCTATACATTCAGTTTTTTGTATTGGTTTGTAATTTTTGAATTCTTTGTATTACTTTTTTGACACGATTAGCCGATACGTCCTATTGTATGAGATCAATGCCAAGATATTGGTAGTTGGACCTGAGAACTGTGATTATGCCAAATGATCTGCTTTTTTTCTTTAAATAAGTTCACACTTGAAGTCATTCTAATATGACTACCTTGTATTGTTTATATTGTTTCACAGTGTTTAAAAAAGGTCACTCTCTTACGAATAAAGATTGAATTCTGCATACATTTTGAGTGCTGTTGTTTATATCTACGATTAATATTAGGCTGGGAAGCCACAACAACACGCACCTGGGACAGAGCAAACAAGAGTGCCGTGCCATTCCTATACCATTTGTAAATAATGTTCTCTCTACACAGGTGATAGATGTCATTGTAATCCTGCCTGTAATGATACACAGATAACTGCGGTAAAATGATCTGTATAGACCATGAAGTGGTGCCTATTATTAGGCTTAGTGGCCAGTGCGAAAACTGCAGGATTTTAGGATTTTTCTTTAATATAGATATTGACATGGAATATTAAAAATAGCACCAAAACTACTTAATATGTTTAACATAAAAACATGATTTAAACAATAGGTCATTTTTTTATGACACGTTTCCTTTAATCTATTGGTTTGGCATTTCTGAGACTCCTCTGAATGGAGGACACGTTGTGACTTAGTAACTTTTGGAATACAATGTACAGTACAGTACAAAAGTTTGGACACACCTTCTCATTCAAAGAGTTTTCTTTATTTTCATGACTTTGAAGGCATCAAAACTATGAATTAACACATGTGGAATTATATACATAACAAACAAGTGTGAAACAACTGAAAATATGTCATATTCTAGGTTCTTCAAAGTAGCCACCTTTTGCTTTGATTACTGCTTTGCACACTCTTGGCATTCTCTTGATGAGCTTCAAGAGGTAGTCCCCTGAAATGGTTTTCACTTCACAGGTGTGCCCTGTCAGGTTTAATAAGTGGGATTTCTTGCCTTATAAATGGGGTTGGGACCATCAATTATTCAACCCCCAATGCTGTAAAGGGTTTTAGGGAATTTAGTGTACATTTGTAATTGTGTTCAGAATGAAATCTTACAAGGACCTTTTAAAGAACCAAATGCAACTAAAATGACATCAATTGTTTTTGTAATACAGTATTAAATGTTTTTTTTTGTGATTTCTTCATTGACACAATTATTCAACCCCTTAAAGACTACCACTCTTAAGAACAGAGGTTCATTCAAGTGTTTTCGATCAGGTATTGAAAACACCTGTGGATGTCAAGAAGCAGCAATCAAGCATAATAGGCACCAATTAGGCAGATTTAAAAGGACTGTGATACTCAGCTCCTTCTAGACATTTACTGGTGTGTTTACAAACATGGTGAAGTCAAGAGAATGGTCCAGGAAGACAAGAGAAGAGATGATTTCTCTTCACAGGAAGGGCAATAGCTATAAGAAGATTGCAAAGATGTTAAACATACCAAGAGACACCATAGGAAGCATCATTCACAAATTCAAGGCAAAGTGCACTGTTGAAACGCTACCTGGTCGTGGCAGAAAGAAGATGCTGACTTCGACTGCTGTGCACTACCTGAAGCGCAAAGTGGAGAAAAGTCCCCGTGTGACTGCTGAGGAACTGAAAAAAGATTTGTCAGATGTGGGTACTGAAGTTTCAGCTCAGACAATAAGGCGCACACTGCGTAATGAAGGCCTCCATGCCAGAACTCCCAGGCGCACCCCCTTGCTGTCTCCAAAGAATAAGAAGAGTCAACTGCAGTATGCCAAAAGTCATGTGGACAAACCACAAAAGTTTTCTGTGGACTGATGAAACAAAATTAGAACTGTTTGGGCCCATGGATCAACGCTATGTTTGGAGGAGGAAGAACAAGGCCTATGAAGAAAAGAACAACTTGCCTACTGTGAAGCATGGCGGGGGGGGTCAATCATGCTTTGGGGCTGTTTTGCTTCTACAGGTACAGGGAAGCTTCAGCGTGTGCAAGGTACCATGAATTCTCTTCAGTACCAGGAGATATTGGATGAAAATGTGATGCAGTCCGTCACAAACCTGAGGCTTGGGAGACGTTGGACCTTTCAACTGGACAATGATCCCAAGCATACCTCCAAGTCCACTAGAGCATGGTTGCAGATTAAAGGCTGGAACATTTTGAAGTGGCCATCGCAGTCACCAGACTTAAATCCGATTGAGAACCTCTGGTGGGACTTAAAGAAAGCAGTTGCAGCGCGCAAGCCTAAGAATGTGACTGAACTGGAGGCTTTTGCCCATGAAGAATGGGCGAAGATACCCGTAGATCGCTGCAAGACACTTGTATCAAGCTATGCTTCACGTTTAAAAGCTGTTATAACTGGAAAAGGATGTTGTACTAAGTACTAAGATTGAATGTCACTTGGGGATTGCATAAAACTGATAATGATGTGAGCACAGAAAAGACATTTGTGGTTATTTCATTATAAATGTTATGTTATATTTGTCTGACTTACAAGTGCCTCTTTGATTTAATTGTAAACAAGATGATCAAAATCAATGTCAAACTGGCCAAAACACTCAATTTCAGTGGGGGTTGAATAATTTTGAACACAACTGTACCTGCTGCGCTGTCTGTGACCGGCCGGGAGCTCCTCCTACTGGTAAGTGACAGATCATTAAGCAATGCGCCGCACAGACCTAAACTGCGATTAAACTGGGACTCTGATCGGAACTCTCCGCTGCCACCAATGATCGGGGGGGGAGAGGGGAGGCCGCACACTGGCAACCAATGATATTAAAACAATACAGGGGGGCCGGGGGGGGCGCACACTGGCCACCAATGATAATACAATAGAGGGAAGGAGGGGGGGCCGCACACTGGCCACAAATGATAATACAATAGAGGGGGGGGGGGCGCACACTGGCCACCAATGATATTCAAACTGGGGAGGGAGGGGGGGGTGCCCCCTCCTGCCTGGCAGCACCTGATCTCTTACAGGGGGCTATGATACGCACAATTAACCCCTTAAGGTGCGGCACCTGAGGGGTTAATTGTGCTGATCACAGCCCCCTGTAAGAGATCGGGTGCTGCCAGGCAGCAGGGGGCAGTCATGTACACAGTTCGTAGTATATTCTAACTTGAAGCGTCCCCATCACCATGGGAACGCCTCTGTGTTAGAATATACTGTCGGTTATGAGTTTTCACGATGTAACTCAAATCCGATGGTATATTCTAACATAGAGGCGTTCCCATGGTGATGGGGACGCTTCAAGTTAAAATATACCATCGGATTGGAGAAAACTCTGATCCTATGGTATATTAACTCCTGACTTTACATTGAAAGTCAATGGGGACGGATCCGTTGGCAATTGCACCATATTGTGTCAATGTCAAACGGATCCGTCCACATTGACTTGCATTGTAAGTCAGGATGGATCCGTTTGGCTCCGCACGGCCAGGCGGACACCAAAACGACATTTTTTTCATGTCCGTGGATCCTCCAAAAATCAAGGAACACCCACGGACGAAAAAACGTACACGGATCACGGACCAACGGAACCCTGTTTTGCGGACCGTGAAAAAATACTGTCGTGTGCATGAGGCCTAACTGTCATACACAGATCCCCATAACAGTGCCATCCAGAGACCCCAATAAGAGCCACCCACAGATCCCCCATAAGTGTCACCCACAGATCCCCCATAAGTGTCACCCACAGATCCCCCATAAGTGTCACCCACAGATCCCCCATAAGTGTCACCCACAGATCCCCCATAAGTGTCACCCACAGATCCCCCATAACAGTCACCCACAGATCCCACGTAACAGTCACCCACAGATCCCCCATAACAGTCACCCACAGATCCCCCATAACAGTCACCCACAGATCCCCCATAACAGTGTGTCACCCACAGATCCCCCATAACAGTGCGTCACCCACAGATCCCCCATAACAGTGCGTCACCCACAGATCCCCCATAACAGTGCGTCACCCACAGATCCCCCATAACAGTGCGTCACCCACAGATCCCCCATAACAGTGCGTCACCCACAGATCCCCCATAACAGTGCGTCACCCACAGATCCCCCATAACAGTGCGTCACCCACAGATCCCCCCATAACAGTGCGTCACCCACAGAACCCCCATAACAGTTCGCCACCCACAGATCCCCCATAACAGTGCACCATCCACAGACCACAATTAGTTCAAAACCCACCAAAAGCACACCTATTGGTTCAAAATATTTTTTTTCTTATTTTCCTCCTCAAAAACCTAGGTGCGTCTTATGGGCCGGTGCGTCTTATAGGGCGAAAAATACGGTACATTGGTTCAGATATTGACATTGAAATTTGCTTGTAATTTAAAAGTCTAAACAAAGAATTCATTTTTAAATTATTTATTTATAATAATTAATAAATAACATACTATATATATATATATATATATATATAAATAAACAAAAACAAAAAAAATTGGTATAATAAATACTATTTTAGCAGCATAACGAAACTTTAAAAAAAGAACAGAATAACAACTCCGAAATGAAAACAACGTAAATAAAATTGGAAATTGAAATGATGTTCTATAAATTGAAATCAACATCAGCAGAAGCCAGTGGAACATCCTGATAGTATATAAAACCAGTGTATTGCCCTTCAGTGTCCGGAAATCTCTCCCCTAGGCCCCCTTCACACATGTGTCGCGGGTGATGGCCGGATGCGTTCAGGGAGCATTGCGGGAAACCCGCGCGAGTATGCACGCAATTGCAGTCAGTTTTGTCTGCGATTGCATTCCGATGTTAATTTTTATTTTTATTTTTCTATCTTCATTCACGTGGTGAGCGCGATGATGTCAGTGAAGGTCCTTTTGCAGGTCCTTCAAGAAAAACAAAGAAGAGGATCCCAGCTGCGCGATCAAGTGGATGAAGTGAGTTATGTTTTTATTATTTTTTAACCCTCGAGTGACATTTCACTTTGCATTCTGTATTAAAGAATGCTATTATTTTCCATTATAACCATGTTATAATGGAAAATAATAAAGTAAATGGGGACCCGGGTCACTCATCCCTCGTCTCCTTAGCAACCATGGTGTGATAATCGCATCGCATCCGCACTTGCTTGCAGATGATATGCGATTTTCACGCAGCCCCATTCATTTCTATGGGGCCTGCGTTGCGTGAAAAACGCTGAATATAGAGCATGCATTTTCACGCAACGCACAAGTGATGCATGAAAATCACCGCTCATCTGCACAACCCTATTGAAGTGAATGGGTCCGGATTCAGTGCGGGTGCAATGCGTTCACCTCACGCATTGCACCCGCGCTGAAAACTCGCCCGTGTGAAAGGGGCCTTATTGTTCTTGTTACACAGGAAGGAATCAGTATCCGTACATGTTTTCCTAGGTATCCATAATTCCAGGTGGTAAATTTAAGCTGTAAGTCGAAGACAGCTATAAAGAAAAAAATAATTAATTAAATTAAAAAAAAGGAAAAATTGTTTTAGTAACTGAGGATGTGAAATGTAACAGAAACGACTGCCTTTAAAGTTGTATGTCAAGCAAATGGATATTTGTCACTGTTGACAATTCCATGTTCTTCTAGTTGATCCATACACTCAGACTTCACGCTAGCCTTTCCCTTTTGTCTGCTCCATAAGTCAGTCTATGGACCACATAAACTGTCATGGCGTCTGCAGGGGAAAGTCCAAAATAGAGACTATGAAAACCAAATGCATCCCATCATAGTATATGAGATTATTTGTCGATTTTATGTGACAAATCACCTATCATTTTCGGCTCCAATAACGCAGAAAGTCCATTATGCATGTGAACCCTGCTTTCTACAGTATGCCAGTGTAAAAGTACACGCTCACATCAGCAGTGTGATTGACTGGCTGTAAATACAACTTTTAGAAATGTCAGTCCCCCCCCCCCTCCCCCACAAGCACTGTGGATGTCACTAGGACATGTGTGTCTTCCCCTCCCCCCACCAGCTCTGTGGCTGAATCATCTCATATACAGCTCTGCTACATCTGTCTTCTCTTGTTCTCCACCAGCAATGTGATTGAACTGCACTACTACATTGGTCTATTCCCCTCCCCCACCAGCAATGTGGCGGTCTAGCTATAGCTGCAAATACTGCCCTGCTGTATATAGTAGACAGAAACACACAACTACTCCAATAAGCATACTCAGCTCTGCTGTATGAAAATGCAGCAGTACTGTGTATTCTGATGTAGCACCTTACTTCACTAGTATGAATTAGTAGGTTTCTGTCTATGACATACAGCAGGGCAGTATTTGTAGCTAATTCTACAAAGCCACAGTGCTGGTGGGGGAGGGAAATAGACAGATGTAGCAGAGCTGTATATGAAGCTGTTCAGCCACAGTGCTAGTGGGGGAGGAAAATAGATGCAGCAGAGCTATATATGAAGTGATTCAAACACAGAGCTGGTAGTGGAAAGTAAGACAGATGTAGCAGAGCTGTATATATAGCGGTTCAGGGAAGACAGGTGTAGCAGAGCTGTATATGAAGCGTGAGAGCTGTATATGAAGCTGTTCAGCCACAGTGCTAGTGGGGGCGTGGAATAGACATATGTAGCAGAGCTGTTTATGAGGCCATTAAGCCACTGTGCTGGTGGTAGAGGGGAATAGACAGATGCAGCAGAGCTGTATATGAAGTAATTTAAACACAGTGCTGGTAGTGGAGAGCAAGACAGATGTAGCAGAGCTGTATATATAGCAGTTCAGGGAAGACAGGTGTAGCAGAGCTGTATATGAAGCGTGAGAGCTGTATATGAAGCTGTTCAGCCACAATGCTAGTGGGGGAGTGGAATAGACATATGTAGCAGAGCTGTTTATGAGGCCATTCAGCCACAGTGCTGGTGGTAGAGGGGAATAGACAGATGCAGCAGAGCTGTATATGAAGTAATTCAAACACAGTGCTGGTAGTGGAGAGCAAGACAGATGTAGCAGAGCTGTATATATAGCAGTTCAGAAAAGACAGATGTAGCAGAGCTATATATATATATAGCGGTTCAGGGAATACAGATGTAGCAAAGCTACATATGAGGAGGTTCAGCCACAATGCTGGTGGGAGAGAGAAAGACAGATGTAGCAGAGCTGTATATGAAGCTGTTTAGCCACAGTGCTAGTGGGGGAGGAAAATAGATGTATCAGAGCTGTATATGAAGTGATTTAAACACAGTGCTGGTAGGGGACTGGGGAAGACAGATGTAGTAGAGCTGTATATATATCTATACAGATACATTGTCTAAGGCAGGCATGCTCAACCTTTGGCCCTCCAGCTGTTGTAAAACTGCAACTCCCACAATGCCCTGCTGTAGGCTGTTCGGGCATGCTGGGAATTGTAGTTTTGCAACAGCTGGAGAGCCGCAGGTTGAGCATTCCTGGTCTAAGGTGTATACACAAGATCTGTAAAACACGGAAACGGCAAAGTGCGTTCCGCATTTTGCGGACCGCACATCGCCGGCACTAATAGAATATGCCTATTCTTGTCCGCAATTGCGGACAAGAATAGGACATGTTCTATTTTTTTTGGGGGGGGGGGGGACGGAAATGCGAACTCAGAAGTGCGGGTCCGCATTTCCGGAGCCGGGCCGCACATTCTGCGACCCCATAGAAATGAATAGGTCTGCAATTTCGTTCCGCAAAATGCGGAATGAAATTGCGGACGTGTGAATGGGGCCTAATGGAAACAAATCTGCATCCGTGCTGCTGGGTGGGGGATGGTCATGTTTTATGGGAGTCAAAAGCACAGATCATACGGCTACTGGCTGACATGCTTTTGGGCTGACGTATAGTAGTGAATTATTGTTTTGCTGCACAGAATGGGTTTATAAAAGATAAGACAGGTTCTGTGTGTAAAACTGTATTAGAATGTGGGACGGGAACATGTTGCGGTCTACTTAGCTCACTTCCCACGGCTCTCTGAGTGATGAGTCCCCGGCAGGAGGGATGGGCTTCACAGACTGAAGGAGCAGGCAAGGACGGAGTCCTCAGTGTGACGTCACACAGAGGCGCGGCAGGCCTTCGCTCACACTGCCTAAGCCCCCAGCCTTAGAAGCAGGAAACCAGGAAGTGGGCAGCAGAGCTGGCTGGAGGTGAGGACGAATTAGCAAGATGGGAAAACCCCTTTAATGTTCTCTATCCTCAGTTGAGATTGCCGCTCTGTTGGCTGAGGCCCACCCCCAACCAATCAGCAAGAAATGGCTCATCAGCCTCACATACCAAGGCAGGTGAAAGCAAAACGCTGCTGGAACGCATCAACTGGAAATGGGTTGTCATAGCTTCCGGGTCAGGAGGCGGAAACATCAAAAGGACATTATTGTGACTGGCAGAAGTTAATGGCAATTCTGTGAAGCTTATCCTGTTACATTATGGTATGTTGCTTTTGGAAGGCTTTATATCGCTATGTTTGACAAGAAAATGTAGAATGTATATACATAGTGACGATATGCTCATCATGTATTTAGGACAATGGTTGAAGATGGTATGGTCCATAGACCACCATGACATTCTGCTTACACTCCGTAGACTCTTTCTGTGTTTAAGTAATGTGGGTATCCAACTGAAGGTATTGGGGTCCTGAGATGGTGTGGAGGTGGTAACCTTCTATTGAAACCTCAGCCACAGAACGGTTATAAAGTCTGTTGGGTTTTGGACAGCTGCCCATGTATTGTCATACATGGTTTCTCAAGGTAGACTTGACCCATCCAGTGGGACTTGGACATCTTGATACTATAGTTTCGTGTGTCTGTAAGACTTTTCACAAGCTCATTCATTTAGGTTTAACTCTGTAGTCATTTATAATTGGTAATCTCTACAAGAAATTAGGAAGCAACCTCTTTTTTTCTTTATGAAGTATTTTGCTCTGGAGGAATTAGTCTGAAAATGCATCTATCTTTTGGTTGAATGTGCCAGATATTTAATGTGAAGTGGTGGGGGTTAGCATGCCAGGCCGGTTTCCCCAAGTGGTTCTGTTGTTTGGTTCAGTAAAACTGCAAAGGTTCCAAGGTTGTAGTGATTGTCTAGAGCAATCCTCTGCTTTGGTCTGACGCCCATACACACGGAGATTGAAATAATGTCTGTCAATTACACCACGCAACAACAAAAAACTTTTCGTCTGCTACTTGGCAAAAAACATTTGTCCTATACTAAATCGAGTGTGCGGATTACAAATCCGAAGTCATATTTGTTGTAACACGTCACAAAATTTTGCTATGCATAAGTATGCCTAAATGAGTTAAAGGGGTTGTCTAAGTTATATTTATTGATGACCTATCCTATCCACTGATCAGTTTTATCCCCATGCATTCTGAATGGAGAGAAATCCATTCAGGATGCATCAGGATGTCTTCAGTTCAGTCACTGAACGGCGTTTTGAATGGAGGAAATACCGCAGCATGCTGCGGTATTCTCTCCGTCCAAAATTCCGGATCAGTTGCCGGAATGCCGAATCCGGCATTAACTTACATTGAAATGTATTAGTGCCGGATCAGGCATTAAAAATACCGGAATGCCGGATCCGTCCTTCCTGTCTGCGCATGCGCAGACTGGTAAAAATGTGAAAAAAATGTATAACGGATCAGTTTCTCCGGATGACATGCGGAGAGACGGATCCGTTTTTGCAATGCATTTGTAAGACGGATCCGCATCCGGATCCGTCTACAAATGCTGTCCGTTTGCATGCAGATTTCCGGATCCGGCAGGCAGTTCCAGCGACGGAACTGCTTGCCGGATCACTCTGCCGCAAATGTGAAAGTACCCTTAGAAGGCATGATAGAGGTAGAATTGTGGACAGAAGGTCAGGTCTAGAAGCCAGCAACAACATGGAGCAGGGATTGCTTTATATTAAGAAGAAAGCACACCTATCAATAATTACATTCTCCAACCCAGTTGTACGGGTTGATTTTGTAGTAACATAGTTTTCATCACAGTACCGGTTCGCGCGACAATACGCCCCAAAGAAGCTCCTGTACTTCTTGGGGCGTAGGGCGTTTTACAGCGCGTTCGTACGCGCTATAAAACGCTCAGGTGAGAACCATGCCCATAGGGAAACATTGGTTTTTGCCTGTTGAGCGTTTTACAGTGCATAGGAACACGCTGTAAAACGCTCAGGTGTGAACCTAGTCTTAGAAGAAGACAGGAGTGGTTTAATTACTGCTTCTGCCTTCTCCTCAGATAGGTACAGGGGTCTCGGGTTGCAGGGTTTTAGCAGACCCTGATCAGCTCTGCCTTGTACAAAGCCTGCACAGAGGGTTGTTTTTCTTGTAACTGGGGCACCTTTGGATGGAAATGGTGTAAATTTACAAAAAAAAAAAAGTTTAAGTGTCCCACAATAACCTGTGTTCTCCAGCAGTGATGGCCAGTTCGCATTGTTTGCCCGCGAACATATGCGGGCTGCCATCTTTTTTCACAAGTCCGGCGAGGCACAGGTAAGCCCTTACCTGTGCCTGTGCGCGAGCCGGTCTGAAAACAAGTGCGGTCAGCGGGAGCAGGCAGTTCCGAGAACAGCTACCGGGGGCCTTCATCGGGCTGTTCTCAGAACTGCCTGCTCCCGGTGACCGCATTTATTTTCAGATCGGATCGCGGCACAGGCACAGGTAAGGGCTTACCTGCGCCGGACTTGTGAAAAAAGATGGCAGCCCACATATGTTCGCGGGCGAACAATGCGAACTGGCCATCACTGTTCTCCAGTACAGTATCAGTGTTCTCCAGCAGTCTTTTAATAACCTCTTGGGGACATATGTGGCAAAAATATATATATAAAAAAATATATATATATACAAATAAAAGAAAAAAATTAAAACACCTGGGCCAACCAAAATCGTCGCCATCATTGTCCTGTTCACATGAAACTATAGATATTGTTTGTCCAAATGACTGACACAAAATTTGGAGCTCCTTCAAAAAATATAGTTTGAAAATAAAAAGAGACTTTTAAAAATGTTTTGTACAGTTTTCCCCAAATAAAACTACAAAAGTAAAAAATATATTAAAAAGCCCTGTTTCATGTAAGAAAAAAGTCACAAAAATTATTTTGGTAGTCCAACAAAAAATCAAGTTACAACCGTGTGATCCACCACGTGCGCTAAATCACAAAAAAGTGTCTGCTCATTAAAGGGTTAACAAATTAGCACTTTCCCGCAAGTTAGGGAAAGTGCTTACTGGGTGCTGTATGGCGCCGGTCACACAGACATACAGTAACCTGGATTGGTGGGCTTGAGGCTGTAATAGCCAGTAAGCCTCATCCTCTGCTATAAAGGAATAGGAGGCAGGAAGGAAATGTCACCACTTAAAGGGGTTGTCCGGGTTCAGAGCTGAAACCAGACATACCTCCATTTTCACCCAGGCAGCCCCCCTGACATGAGCATCGGAGCAGTTCATGCTCCGATGCTCTCCTTTGCCCGGGGGTGAAAATAAGGGTATGTCCACTGCACTCCATCTGCTCCTTCCCATTGAAGTGAATAGGACGGAGGAGCTACAATTAACCTTATCACCACTGCAATTAGTGATGGACGAACATCAGCCGGGACGGAACACGAATGCGTGTTCGCAATGAAATGTTCGCGAACCGCGCGTTCGCGGCAGGGCCCATTGACTTTTAATGGCAGGTGAATCTGAAAAACCTTCAGGTCATATTTGCAGCCAAATACTTACTAGAAGTGCACAAATAGTCCCACAACATGGACAGTGACATACCAGAAGGGGATCATTGGCAAAAATTCCCACAAAAAATATGTATTTTAATCAGGGGTCATTTTTATGCATTTTAAATGGAAAAGCTCAAAAATGTGCCCTGCTGGAAACTAAACATTTTTTATTTTAGGCCACGGTACTACAGGCACCAAAAATTAGGCCTTCACCTGACAGAAAAGAACTTGTGATTATGTGGCTGGAGGTACATTAGGCGGTTACTGGATACAAATTTTACTGTAGGCCAGTACAGGCCCCCAAAATTAGGCATTAACCTGACAGAAAAGAACTTGTGATTATTTGGCTGGAGGTACATTAGGCGGTCACTAGATAAAAATTTTACTGTAGGCCACTATAGGCCCCCAAAATTAGGCATTCACCTGATAGAAAAGGCCTTTTATGCCGCTGTATATACATAAGACAAGGACCATTCTTTGTTCTGGGTGGTGGCGGATATGTGTGGGCTGGAATGAGGAAATTCAATTACACGTGGTCGTCACAAGTGTTTAATTCCTCCGAGATCCATGCCTCATTCATTTTTAGAAATGTGAGGTAGTCCACACTGTCGTGAGGTAGACAAGTGCGCTTATCAGTCACGATCCCCCCCTCACTGCGCTGAACGTCCTTTCGGACAGGACACTCGACGAGGGGCAAGCCAAGAGTTCCATGGCAAATTGTGCCAGCTCTGGCCACAGGTCAAGCCTGCACACCCAGTAGTCTAGGGGTTCCTCGCTTCTCAGAGCGTCCACATCGGCCGTTAACCCGATGTAGTTGGACACCTGTCGGTCTAGGTGTTCACTGAGGCTGGATCCGGAGGGCGGCTGTCGATGGCTTGGCTGCAAGAATGATCTCCTATCCGAAGTGACCAGCACATCTTAAAACTACCCTCTTCTTGCAGGCGCGGTAGGATTGGTACCCGCACCGGTTTCGCTGTGGGTGGAAATCCCTCTGCCAGCGCCCGCAACAGCAGAATGCAGCATCTCTCACAGCAAGGCCTGGAAATGCTGCATTCTGCCAGCCCTTTGTGATGCTGGTAGCATGTCCGCCATTTTGTGTTTGTACCGGGGGTCTAAGTACGTTGCCACCCAGTACTGGTCCGTGCCCTTTATGCTTTTTATACGGGGGTCCCTCTTCAAACACTGGAGCATGGAGGCCCCCTTTTGCACAAAATTGGAAATGGTGGAGCGCCCTTGCTCCTGCTCATTGCCCAGGAGAATGTCGTACTCGGTCTCCTCCCCACAGCCACGAACAACAGGGATCCCCGAAAAGTTTAAAGTCCCCCTCAAACCCTGCTCTTCTTGCTCCTCCTCCTCCTCCCATCCACCATCCTCCCCTGACTCCTCTTCAGGGGAGGATGGTGGCTGGAAGGAGGGGGAGCAAGAAGAGCATATTGAGGAGGGTGCAGATACAGAGGATGAGGAGGGTGCAGAAGCGGAATGCTGAGTGAGTCACTCAACCAACTCTTGTGCGCCCTTTGAAGTAATCGCACGCGCCTTCTCCAACTTCCCACTTAGGCTCCGGCCTGGTGCACCTGCCCGACCCTTACCACCCCTGCAGAACGGTCTGCCTCTTCCTCTGCCTGTCATTTTCAAAATGACCCTGTGTCTAAATCCCTAGAGAAGATCAGTATTTGTGGAAGCAGGTATATCGCAGGCCTCAATCAATATTTGGTGGAAGCAGGTATATCGCAGGCCTCAATCAATATTTGGTGGAAGTAGGTATATCAAACCCCTTAATCAGTATTTTCTGGAAGCAAGTATATCAAACCCCTTAATCAGTATTTTGGGGAAGCACGTATATCGCACCCTCAATCAAAATTTGGTGGAAACAGGTATATCAAACCCCTTAATCAGTATTTTGTGGAAGCAGGTATATCGCAGCCCTCAATCAATATTTGGTGGAAGCAGGTATATCAAACCCCTTAGGGCTCATTCAGACAGCCGTATGCTGTCCGCAAAAATGCAGATTTTTTTTGCGGATTAGATGCTGTCCTATCCAGTTCTATGGGGCCCTTTTCTTCCATTGCACGGCTCAGCAAAAAAATTAAACATGTCCTATACTTGTCAGTGAAAATCAGGACATGGCCCTATTATAGTCTATGGTTCAGCAAAAAAACGGAATGCAATCCATTTTTTTGCGGACATGCTGAACTGTCCGTAAAAAAACAGATCCACATTTTTGCGGACAGCATACGGCCGTCTGAATGAGCCCTTAATCGGTATTTTGTGGAAGCAGGTATATTACACCCCTCAACAATTTTTTTTGCCACAACAGTTACATCACACCACCCTGTTTATTTGGGGCAGTAGGTATATCGCAGCCCTCAATCAGTATTTTGTGGAAGAAGGTATATCACACCCCTCAATCAGTTTTTTTGGGGGCAACAGGTATATCACACCTGTTGCAATTAGTTGTTCCAATAGCGTTTGTCCCTCTATATAGCTGCGGTATCGCAGCAGAACCTCACACAACTGCTGCACAATACAAATGCACTATAATATACTTTCTATGTTAGAAAGTATATTATAAGTATATCACACCCCTCAGTATATCACACCTATACCAGTCCTTAAAAGGACTTTTGTGGCCCTATTAGCTAGCGTTTGGTGTCCCTAACAGCCTGTCTCTGCTCCACAAAGCATTCTCTCCCTACACTGGCAAAACACAGAATGTAAAATGTGTCCATGTGCTGAAACATCTCAATTGGCTGTCCTGTCTCACCTGATGGATGTGTCATGGGTGAAAGTTCGGCGCAATGCAAAAGAATATGGTGCCGGTGGACATCGCCATATGTTCGCATCTTTGGCGAATCGCAAACGTGCAAAGTTTTCCGCAAAACGACCACCGGGCGATCCACAAGGCTATCTCTACCTGTGATGTTGACAGCGAGCAGGTATACAGTGAAGACATAGGAGCGCCGTGTTCTCTTCAAACAGCTGATTGGCGGGGGTGCTGGGAGTGGGTCTGCTGCCAGGATAGGTTGGCGCACATCTCAGAGGACACAATTGCATTTTAAGCCCTTAGTGACATAATTAATTTTAGCCTTAAGGCCAGTAACATTTTCCCCCTTTGTGTTCAAGCAGTCATAACATTTTAATTTTGTAAAACCTTCAAAAAAAAATGTATTTTGCGGGATAAGTTGTAGGTTTTTTAGGACCATTTTGGGGTTTATATAGTGGATTAAATAACTTTTATTATTTTTTAGGAGAGAAGGAAAAAAAAACAGCAATTTTAACATTATTCACTGTGTGGTATAAATAACATAACTTTATTATGTGGGTCAGTACAAGAATCAGCTCCCCAACTGCCCCCCCCCCCCCCCCTCCTCCTCCAGACTGAAGGGAAGGGAGGCAGCTTCTTTAGCTCTTATATCTCTGGATATATTTATATTGTTTGAAAGCTGGCATTCCAAGCTTTCAAACAGTACCAGAATCAGAAACAGCATTATCTTCAATGTACATGGGGAGATATCACATCGGGATGCAGTGAATAAAGCTGAAAGTAAAAGCATGTTTTATTCCAAAATCAATTTCTAACAGTGATATCTCCTGCTTATGTTGTGCTAATGCTGCCATTTGGTATGAAAGCCAGGAATGCCAGCTTTCAAACAAGAACAAGACCATGTTTCTAACTGCTACCAATCAGGAGATATGAGCAGCGGAAGCAGACCCCATCTGCCCCAGCCCAGCTTGTGCGGAACAGTTAAACGGGTTTTCCGGGATTTTATTATTGATAACCTACAGTCAGGTCCATAAATATTGGGACATTGACACAATAGTAAATTTTTTGGCTCTATACACCACCACAATGGATTTGAAATAAAATGAACAAGATGTGCTTTAACTGCAGACTGTCAGCTTTAATTTGAGGGTGTTTACATCCAAATCAGGTGAACAGTGTAGGAATTACAACAGTTTGCATATGTGCCTCCCACTTGTTAAGGGACCAAAAGTAATGGGACAAATGGCTTCTCAGCTGTTCCATGGCCAGGTGTGTGTTATTCCCTCATTATACTAATTACAATGAGCAGATAAAAGGTCCAGAGTTCATTTCAAGTGTGCTATTTGCATTTGGAATCTGTTGCTGTCAACTCTCAAGATGAGATCCAAAGAGCTGTCACTATCAGTGAAGCAAGCCATCATTAGGCTCAAAAAACAAAAAAAATATCAGAGAGATAGCAAAAACATTAGGCGTGGCCAAAACAACAGTTTGAAACATTCTTAAAAAGAAGGAACGCATCGGTGAGCTCAGCAACACCAAAAGATCTGGAAGACCACAGAAAACAACTGTGGTGGATGACTGAAGAATTATTTCCCTGGTGAAGAAAACACCCTTCACAACAGTCGGCCAGATCAAGAACACTCTCCAGGAAGTAGGTGTATGTGTGTCAAAGTCACTAATCAAGAGAAGACTTCACTAGAGTGAATACAGAGGGTACACCACAAGATGTAAACCATTGGTGAGCCTCAAAAACAGAAAGGCCAGATTAGAGTTTGCTAAACGACATCTAAAAAAGCCTTCACAGTTCTGGAACAACATCCTATGGACAGATGAGACCAAGATCAACTTGTACCAGAGTGATGGGAAGAGAAGAGTATGGAGAAGGAAAGGAACTGCTCATGATCCTAAGCATACCACCTCATCCGTGAAGCATGGTGGTGGTAGTGTCATAGCGTGGTCATGTATGGCTGCCAATGGAACTGGTTCTCTTGTATTTATTGATCATGTGACTGCTGACAAAGGCAGCAGGATGAATTCTGAAGTGTTTAGGGTAATATTATCTGCTCATATTCAGTCAAATGCTTTAGAACTCATTGGACGGCGCTTCACAGTGCAGATGGACAATGACCCAAAGCATACTGCAAAAGCAACCAAAGAGTTTTTTAAGGGAAAGAAGTGGAATGTTATGCAATGGCCAAGTCAATCACCTGACCTGAATCCGATTGAGCATGCATTGCACTTGCTGAAGACAAAACTGAAGGGAAAATGCCCCAAGAACAAGCAGGAACTGAAGACAGTTGCAGTAGAGGCCTGGCAGAGCATCACCAGGGATGAAACCCAGCGTCTGGTGATGTCTATGCGTTCCAGACTTCAGGCTGTAATTGACTGCAAAGGATTTGCAACCAAGTATTAAAAAGTGAAAGTTTGATTTATGATTATTATTCTGTCCCATTACTTTTGGTTCCTTAACAAGTGGGAGGCACATATGCAAACTGTTGTAATTCCTTCACCGTTCACCTGATTTGGATGTAAATACCCTCAAATTAAAGCTGACAGTCTGCAGTTAAAGCACATCTTGTTCATTTTATTTCAAATCCATTGTGGTGGTGTATAGAGCCAAAAAAAATTGAATTCTGTCTATGTCCCAATATTTATGGACCTGACTGTATCTTATCCTATTGGGCCCCAAGCCGAAAAAAGGTTGTGCACCCATGCAGTAGAGGATTTTAGATTGTGCGATCTTACAGTGGATAGCTACATTGACTGTTCTTCCACTGTAAGGTTCCTAGGTATAAATGTCCTTTCAGTATGGTGTTCAATCTCCAACATTTAATTTGATTTTTACATGATGTATGTTCTAGGTAGAGCCATGAAGTCATATGGAAATTTCACCCTGTTGTCAGAAAGAGGCTCTTATATGCATTATCCTGCAGAAACCCTAAGAACGGACAATGAAAGGAGTCAAAGTATATTAAACCTCACTCTGGAGATCATCTACTTGCTGACTGGAGAGGTCAGGGATTCTCGGAATTATATTATTTGAAATGTAGTTTAATTTAGTTAGTAAGGGTACTTTCACACTTGCGTCAAAGTTTTCCGGTATGGAGTTATCCTAATGCATTCTGAATGAAAAGCAGTCCATTCAGGATGCATCAGGATGTCTTCAGTTCAGTCCTTTTACGGTATTTGAACAGAGAAAAAAACGCAGCATGCCAAAAATCATGAACACTTGCCGGAATGTTGGATCCGGCATTTTTTTTCCATTGGAATGTATTAGTGCCGGATCCGTATAAAGTGCTGCATTGACGGATCCAGTCTTCCGGTCTGCACATGCACTGACCTTTAAAAATGTAAAAAAAAATAAAATACCGGATCCGTTTTTCCGGATGACACCGGAGAGACGGATCCAGTATTGCAATGTATTTGTGAGACGGATCCAGATCCATCTACAAATGGTTTCCGTTTGCATACAGACTGCCGGATCCAGCAACGCAAGTGTGAAAGTACCCTAAAAGTGCTTATAAAAAGTAATATTTATTTAGCTACTGTTCCCATACACAGGATTGCATAGTATTGAAGAAAACAACTGGGGAGTGTGTGACCCCTGCCACAGCAGGATGGGGCAGAACCCAAAGCTCCATTATGGTGCCCCCACCTTATTCACTGATACATGAGATAAATAATGAGCAGAAGATCCTAGAACTCACCAAGAAGATCATTGAGCTGTTGACTGGAGAGGTGAGCACCTCTGGAAATCCTTTGACATTATACAGTAATACAAAGATTAATGTATCTACAGTAGATGGTGACTGTGTCATTGTGTGTGTCAGGTTCCTATAAGGTGTCAGGATGTCACTGTCCATTTCTCCATGGAGGAGTGGGAGTATTTAGAAGAACACAAGGATCTGTACAAGGATGTCATCAAGGAGACTCACCAGCCCCTCACATCACCGGGTAAAATGAAATCCAGTAAGAGAAATTCACCAGAAAGATATCTCAGTCCCCCTTATCCCCTGGATTATCCAGAGGAAATTGTCCTACAGAATCATCAGGTATTGACTAAAGTCAATTTAGACACTGTCAGTAGATGACCTGCGTTGATTTTGCTCACTGACATTCGTCTTCTGATAGGGTGAAGATCTGATTGAGCAACCAATTGAAGTTATAGATGGAGAAGAGGAGACTAATGAGGAAGATGATCAGCACATTACAGAGGTTGAAATTTTTACAGATATTAGCCCAGGTAAGTAACAGAGTCACTACACTCAACTCTTATTGTACACCATGGGTCAGCAATATCCGGCAAGCTACAACCCCCAGTAGGCTGTATTCACTTTTCTGGGAGCTCTGAGAACAGCTAAGCACGTTCACATTTTAGAAATTGTAGTTTCAGAACAGCTGGAAGGCCGGTGATTTCTGACCACTGTTCTACACCCTTCTCTTTCAGTATAAACCAGAAAGGAATATCGCGGCTGAGAGAACTTGCAGCTCTGTCAGTGTGAGCTGCCTTTTCTCCCTGTGTCAGCAAGTTCTATCACTGTGCTCTTCTCCTTTATGTAGCTGAGCACAGAAAGTAACAGCAACCATTTTTTTTTTTGCATGGAGATATACTCCTGTCACAGAGCCAGACACATCATTCATTTAAGTGCAGTACCTGAGCTGTAGCAGCCTAAGGCCCCTTTCACACGGGTGAGTATTCCGCGCGGATGCGATGCGTGAGTTGAACGCATTGCACCCACACTGAATACCGACCCATTCATTTCTATGGGGCTGTTCACATGAGCGGTGATTTTCACGCATCACTTGTGCGTTGCGTGAAAATCGCAGCATGCTCTATATTCTGCGTTTTTCACGCAACACAGGCCCCATAGAAGTGAATGGGGTTGCGTGAAAATCGCAAGCATCCGCAAGCAAGTGCGGATGCGGTGCGATTTTCACGCACGGTTGCTAGGAGACGATCGGGATGGAGACCCGATCTTTATTATTTTCCCTTATAACATGGTTATAAGGGAAAATAATAGCATTCTGAATACAGAATGCATAGTAAAATAGCGCTGGAGGGGTTGAATTAAAAAAATAAATAATTTAACTCACCTTAGTCCACTTGATCGCGCTGCCCGGCATCTCCTTCTGTCTCCTTTGCTGAACAGGACCTGTGGTGACGTCACTCCGGTCATCACATGATCCATCACATGATCTTTTACCATGGTGATGACCGGAGTGACGTCACCACAGGTCCTGTTCCTGTAATGAATGCTCACCACAGGTCCTGTTCAGCAAAGGAGACAGGAGGAGATGCCGGGCTGCGAGATCAAGTAGACTAAGGTGAGTTAAATTATTTTTTAATTTTTTTTAACCCCTCGAGCGCTATTGTACTATGCATTCTGTATTCAGAATGCTATTATTTTCCCTTATAACCATGTTATAAGGAAAAATAATACAATCTACAGAACACCGATCCCAAGCCCGAACTTCTGTGAAGAAGTTCGGGTTTGGGTACCAAACATGCGTGATTTTTCTCACGCGAGTGCAAAACGCATTAGGCTACTTTCACTCTACCATTCAGAGCGGATCCGTCTGGGGTCTGCCCAGACGGATCCGCTCATATAATGCAGACGTTGGATCCGTTCAGAACGGATCCGTCTGCATTATATTGTAGAAAAAATTCTAAATCTGAAAGTAGCTTCAGACGGATCCGTCCAGACTTTACATTGAAAGTCAATGGGGGACGGATCCGTTTGAAAATTGAGCCATATAGTGTCAAATTCAAATGGATCCGTCCCCATTGACTTACATTGTAAGTCTGGACGGATCCGTTTGCCTCCGCACGGCCAGCAGCGTTCAGGTGTGCGCTTGCTGAGTGGAGCGGAGGCTGAACGCTGCCAGACTGATGCATTCTGAGCGGATCCGCGTCCACTCAGAATGCATTAGGGCAGTACGGATGCGTTCGGGGCCGCTTGTGAGCCCCTTCAAATGGAGCTCACAAGCGGAGCCCCGAACGCTAGTGTGAAAGTAGCCTTACAGTGTTTTGCACTCGCGCGGAAAAATCGCAGGTGTTCCCGTAACGCACCCGCACATTTTCCCGCAACGCCCATCTGAAAGAGGCCTAAGAGTATCTGAACTTAATGGGAGTGGCCACTTTATAAGAATACATCATAAATGGCCATACAATGCATGCTGTGCTGTGGAACAGTAATGATATGCTTTTATCTCACCTGATCTGCTATTAAAGTTATCCAAGATTTTCTTTTCTTTGCCTATATAATGCAGGATAGGCAATTATTAAAGAACAAGATAGTGGCTGTTGTGTATACCTTGTGTCCATGGCACTGCTCTTGTAAGATCAGCAATTACAGATCAGTGACACAGCTGCTGTCCCCTCACACTACAGGGTCTCCATGTTCTCCTATGTGATGCAGCTTGTCACTGTCTCCCCTCTATGCTCTGTCTTCTCTCTCCCCTGTCAGCTCGTATATGCAGGAGGCAGGGAGACCAGTATGAAGCTACATCTCATAGAACTACACTGGAGAGTCAGCATACACAGATAGTACAGACAGGCAGTGTTTGTCCAGAGGCTTATATAACTGCAGCTAATCACTGTATACACTCACTCACTTACTACATATCTGCACTCCTGGTCCTTTTACATAGGGAGACATCAACAGAATACAGGAATATACAAGGGGATAAGAGGGGCCTGAGAGCTGCTTGATTGGTGATGATGTCATCCTGTAGTTCACAGGAAGTCAGCCACAAGGGAGAGACCGAGATCCTGTTTACACATTAGAGCACTTGAGATGACATGATCAAGTTTCATTAATGAAAAGGTTGAAAACACTGTACTATTAAAATCTAAAAATATTTATCCCATATGGCAAACAGCGAAATGGAAAAAAAATGTCAAAATGGCCGATTCAATGTTTTTTTTCCGTTGCTTCACCTCCAACAAAAAATGCTAGAAGTGCTGGAAGTTCAGGACAGGAGCTGTGCTGCGAGTCCGGAGCGTGGCACTCGCTCGTGTGAAACCCGCCTAACAGTCCTAAACTTTTTTTATTTGTTGGATTGTTAAAATAAGTTTTGCAATTTTTTTTTTCATGAGACCTTTGGCTTTTTATGTTGTTTAGAGATTTTGCTTTCTTTAGTTTTATACAGTGCAAAAAATTAAAAAAGAATAATTTTGTTCAAACTATAACGTTTTATTTTTTAAATATGCAAACTTACACCAAAATAAATTATTAAAATTGGTACAGTCAGTTTGATATATACTATGTATGGTTTTGCTTGAACAGCTCATTTATGGTGAAGGTTTTGGTTTGGTTTTATTTCTTTTTTTCCTTTATTTGTATTTTATTACATTTTTTATTTATTTTCTTAACTACATTTAGCACTTTTCAACTGTAACTGGGGCATCCAAAGGTGCCCAAGTTACAGGAGAAAACAGCCTCCAGTGGGGGATACATGCAGAGCTGATCAGGATGTGCTAGGACTCTGCAGCTCTACTATGCCTAAGACACCCGTGATCATATGATCGCCGGGTCCGATAGAGGAAGCAGCTATGCTTCTTCTTCTGTTCACTGCAGAGCACTCACTGAGAGCCACACCGAGGAAAGAAGAAGGCATAAGTGCTATTAACCCACTTCTGTCTTCTCCTCGGGGTCCCAAGCACCTAGATAGCTGACATAAAAGAATTATTATATGGGGATGCTCACATGGCCGGTTTCACCGCAAATTTTGGCGAACACAGCCATACAGAAATTTCACCAAAAACTCACCAGCGTCCTTACTGCCTGTTAATTTCAGTGAGAGACAACGCAAAGGATCGCTGAGCGGCGGCTTAAAGCTTAGGCAGGTTTTCGGAAGAAATTCATCACGGCTGTGCACTCCAAAATTCCACTGTAAAACCTGCCGTGTGAATGTCCCCTAACTGTGTATGTTCATATTGACATTCTTGATTCCCTGCAGATGGAAGTAGAAACTGGAACATCTCCGAGAGACAGTTCATTGTAGCTCAAGATTGTGGGACCCAAAATAACATTGTTCCTCAAGATTTTCCAGAAGACGACAAATCTTTTATGGCATCTGCAGCCTTACTTCTTAATAGTACAGATCTATCACCTGATCCATCTAGTTTTTCCGAATCTCCTGCTTCTAACACTAAATCACCTTCTGCTATTACCCGCAATGGGAGCAAAGTACATTATTGCTCTGAATGCGGGAAGTATTTCACTCGTAGGTCAAATCTTTTGGCCCATCAGCGATATCACAATGGAGAGAGACCATTCCCATGTTTGGAATGCGGGAAACGGTTTTCGAGAAAAGACAGACTTATGGCGCATCAGAGAATTCACACCGGAGAAAAGCCATTTGCTTGTCTTGTGTGTGGGAAATGTTACACCCGTAATGAGTCACTTATAGAACACCATAAAAGTCACTCTCGCCAGAAGCCATTTTCATGTTCTGAATGTGGCCAATGTTTTAGGCATGAGAGTACACTTCTTGATCACCATAGAACACACATGGAGCAGTCATTTTCATGTTCCGAGTGTGAAAGCTGTTTCTTCCAGGAATCCGAGCTTGAGAAACACCTTCTAAGCCACACAATTGAAGCACCACTTGTCTGTTCTCAGTGCGGAATTATTTTTGCCAACCAGTCAGATCTCGATGAACATGTGAAGAATCATATCTGGGAGCAACAGTTTTCTTGTTTTGAATGTGGAAAATTTTTCACTGCATCTAATCAGCAAGCTTACTTGGGTGAAAAGCCACTTACATGTCCAGAGTGTGATAGATATTTTGCAGAAAAATCTGTCAATTTGCAGAAAAATCTGGTCAAGCATAAGCGTATTCGCACCCGGGAGAAACCATACATGTGTTCTGAATGCGGGAAGTGCTTTGCACAAAAATCGGTTCTTATCCAGCATCAGAGAACACACACTGGGGAGAAGCCATTTGCCTGTTCTGATTGTGGAAAGTGTTTTGCCAAGAAATCGAACTTGATCCCACACATGAGAACTCATAACGGCGAGAGGCCATTTCCATGCCTTCAGTGTGGTAAATCCTTTACCAGGAACGATCGGCTTTTGGCTCATCAGAGAACCCACACTGGGGAGAAAGCATTTCCGTGCTCGGAGTGTGGGAAACACTTTGCCTATGAATCAGATCTCATTATGCACAAGAAATCTCATATAGATGTAAAGCCGTTCCTATGTGCAGCATGCGGGGAGTGTTTTACAGACATTTCAGATCTTCTAAAACACAAGGCGGTTCACTTAGGCAATGCTTCATTCACATTCTAGGAGTGACAGGGGGAAGTTTTGTGTCTAAATATACATTTTTTACAGAGACGTTTTCTACATATTTTTTGCCGGAGACTGAACTGTAAGATTATCTGTGCATTTCTAGCCAACGTGACTCGTCACGCATTTTGAGCAATTTCTTAAAAACAGTATTATAAAGATGTTTTATTTAATATTGTTATCTATCATTAATATGAATTGAGCATTTATAATCTGGGTAGCTCCCGTGTTTCTCCCACAAGGAGCTCACTGACCTCTCTCATGTAATATTTAGTAAAGTTCCATGCATGATTCCTAAATGCCACAAACCAGTTCTCATGGGAAAAGCATCAAGCATGAATTGCTTCTGCTAGGCTAAATTTTCCAGTGGTGATGTGTGATTGTCTCAGGACTAGAAAGCTAAATTAAAGTGTTGGTTTGCTGAGTGGAATACTGTGTAGGTAATATGTGACCTTAGGCCATTTTCACACAGGTGTGGGTAGTCCAGGAAATAAGGACTGCATTTTTTGAACTGACTGTGGATCTCTGCTGACCAGAGCTCCCTTCATTATACACTGAACAAAAATATAAACACAACACTTTCGGTTTTGCTCCCATTTTGCATGAGCTGAACTCAAAGATCTGAAACATTTTCTACATACACAAAAGACCCATTACTCTCAAATATTGTTCACAAATCTGTCTAAATCTGTGTTAGTGAGCACTTCTCCTTTGCCGAGATAATCCATACCACCTCACAGGTGTGGCATATCAAGGTGCAGATTAGACAGCATGAATATTGCACAGGTGTGCCTTAGACTGCCCACAATAAAAGGCCACTCTGAAATGTGCACAGTTTTGACGGGTGGGGTGGGGCAGAAAACCAGCCAGTATGTGGTATGGCCACCATTTGCCTCACGCAGTGCAACACCTGTGAGGTGGGATGGATTATCTCGGCAAAGGAGAAGTTCTCACTAACACAGATTTAGACAGATTTGTAAAGCATATTTGAGAGTAATGGGTCTTTTGTGTATGTAGAAAATGTTTCAGATCTTTGAGTTCAGCTCATGCAAAACCAAAAGTGTTGCGTTTATATTTTTGTTCAGTGTGGTTATCTATGATGCTGTGTCTCCCAACCCACTGCAGGGCTACAGTTAGGAGCGGACTGGAAACCTAAAGTGACCCTGGAAGAAAAAAACTAAAAGTTGCCCCATGTTGTTGGCGGGTCCAAGTTCACAAAAGCCTGGGCAACACAAGTAGGTGGGGTCCGCAATACCATAGCACAAAATACCGTCCCATCACAACCATGTATAACAGTGCAGCACCAAATAGTGCCCCAAAAGCTGTCCCTCTGTGTTGACCATCAATAGATGCCATTTTCTGTCCTCCACCTCCAGTTGTCCCTAATTAAAATATGGAGCAGGGGGCTTAGGAGGTGTGGGCCACAGCAGTTGAATTCAGGAGGGCATGTGCGGTTGCTTGCCTCGTAAATGAGTACCTGATTCTCACAGCTTAAATAACCACTGAGAGCTCATTTTGTACTCAGCCAGTGGCAGAGAGGAGGACTTGGGCATCGTCCCACTGGGTAATTTTCCTGTAAGGTCTATGGCCAATCCGCCCCTGGTACAGTTCTGTACTCATAGCAGGTTAACCTAGCTAGCTGCAGTCGGTCTGGGAAATTTGTCACATGGAAACTGGCCTTAATGTGGGGACAACTTGCTGTAGGAATAATTTGGGGTGTCACTCCTACCTTTAATTGGGGCACTCACAAAACACAGTAAATCGATTGCAGGCAGGGTTCATGTTAAAGATGTGCCAAGGTTGATGAGTGATCTAGGATGGCATCACAATCTGAAAGCTTTGCTGAAGCACATGCATCTATGTGTCCATAGCTGAGGCTCTTGAAAGGTCATTATTGTGGCTCCTGAAAGGCAGCTAGCCGCCCTCCCCTGATTTATAACTTGTTTTGTCTTCTAAATAAACAATTTGTACTTGTGGTAATAATTATTTCATGCTATTATTAATTAACCTTCATTAATTAATTAACTTTCATTCTACCGCCGTGGCTCACCTCTTCCGATGTGGTATAAAAAAAGCACCAGGTACCTGTCACGGTAAGGAGTGGGGGAAACCCCCCACCGTGCGGTATCAGAGGGTAAAAGGGGATCAGCCTGGCCAAAAGGAGAAATAAGGGAGCAGGTCGCCTCCTACAGCATCCCTAATCCTCTCCCTGACTCCTCACCGTATGAGCGGACCCCGATGGTAGGACGACCCATACTCAGGATTCCTAGAGACCCTAAGTCGCCCTGGTAATCCCTCACCAAGGAGCAGGGAAGAGATGACCTGTTCATCCCAGTCATAGAGGAACAGGAGTCTCTATCTGAGGCCAGGCTTCAAGGAGAGGGGAACACATGCAGCATATGGAGATGGCAGGTAAGTGGAACCAAAAACAGACTTACCTGCCACAGACACACTGACTGGGGTCCGTGCACTAGTGCTGCTGTCCACAGCAACATAAAAGGACACAGCACACACAGGAACCCAGGACACCAATAGCTGCAATAGATATAAGACAGGAGAATGTCTAGCAAACATGACACCAAACACCACCAGACATGTAACACCAAACTAGACATACAAACACCCTGAACTTAACCCACTCCATACAAATAGGGACAGGAAGGGAAGGAGACACCGGGATAACATCGAACATCTATGACCACAAGGGTGGCCCTCACTGGAAGATGGTAAAGTCAGGAGCAGTGAACCACCAGCACACACCAAGCCTGGAGGAACACAGAGCAACAGGTTTCCAGCAGAGACTAAATAGCCCAAGCAGCCACACCCACAAACACATAAACCCAATGTTCACAAAACACTAGGAAGGGAGTTAACCCTTCCAACACCAGACAGAGGAAGGAAGCCACTTAAAGGGGAAGTGCACACACAAGCATGCCAAACCACACGTTACGACCGGCAACAGCATGCGTGGCAACCATGTCACGGCAATCACCCAGAAGGCCGTGACACTGCCACGGCATGCTCTCACAGCAACACGTTGCCGTGGGCAACCGCAAGTGTGGCAACAGTGTCACAGTGCAAACCAAAGGCCGTGACACTCCCACCCCTCAAAGCCCCCCCAACAAAAAGAAGGGGAACTAAACAGAACACCCAATAAACAACAGGGCGGGTAGGGGAAAGTAACAGGATCAGTGTCAGTGCAAGGAAGTCTCTAAAAGACTGCTGCCAGCCCCCGGAACCACCAAAAAAACAGGCAGCCAGCCACCATACAGCTCAGAGAGACCGCACTGAACACTGTGTCCACCTCAGACATGGTTCACACCAGGTCGCTGCCAGCATGTATCCCCAACCAGCACACAGCCAGTACAGACAAAGAAATGCATCCAGCACACAACACAAGCACCTGAACCACTGAGAAATGGACGAGGAGAAACGCAATCACAAGTGACGGTTCACACCACCTGCAACCAACTGTCACAGGGAACCGCACTGTTAACAGCGTCTCACCTTTCACCCTCCTTCCGGAGGATAAGCATGTGCGCCAGAAAATGGCAGGCGACACATGCTAGGCCCTCTTCTTCCAAAGGCTCCAAGCAAGGAGCCATTGTGGCCATACTGTCACGGTCGGGAGTGGGGGAAACCCCCCACCATGCGGTATCAAAGGGAAAAGGGGATCAGCCACGCCAAAAAGGAGTAATAAGGGAGCCGGTCACCGCCTACAACATCCCTAATCCTCTCCCTGACTCCTCACCGTATGAGTGGACCCCGATGGTAGGACGACTCATACTCAGGATTCCTAGAGACCCTAAGTCGCCCTGGTAATCCCTCACCAAGGAGCAGGGAAGAGACTACCTGTTCATCCCAGTCATGGAGGAACAGGAGTCTCTATCTGAGGCCAGGCTGCAAGGAGAGAATAAAACACATGCAGCATATGGAGATGGCAGGTAAGCGGAACCAATAACACACTTACCTGCCACAGACACACTGACTTGAACCCGTGCACAAGTGCTGGTGTCCACACCAACATTAAAGGACACACAACCAACCACACAGGAACCCAGGACACCAATAGCTGCAATAAACATAAGACAGGGGAATGTCTAGCAAACATGACACCAAACACCACCAGACATGTAACACCAAACTAGACATACAAACACCCTGAACTTAACCCACTCCATACAAATAGGGACAGGAAGGGAAGGAGACACCGGGATAACATCGAACATCTATGACCACAAGGGTGGCCCTCACTGGAAGATGGTAAAGCCAGGAGCAGTGAACCACCAGCACACACCAAGCCTGGAGGAACACAGAGCAACAGGTTTCCAGCAGAGACTAAATAGCCCAAGCAGCCACACCCACAAACACATAAACCCAGTGTTTACAAAACACAAGGAAGCGAGTTAACCCTTTCAACACCAGACAGAGGAAGGAAGCCACTTAAAGGGGAAGTGCACACACAAGCATGCCAAACCACACGTTACGACCGGCAACAGCATGCGTGGCAACCATGTCACGGCAATCACCCAGAAGGCCAAGACACTGCCACCGCATGCTCTTACAGCAACACATTGCTGCGGGCAACCGCAAGTGTGGCAACAGTGTCACAGCGCAAACCAAAGGCCGTGACAGTACCATTTTCAACTTTGGCCAAGTGGAAAAAGCAAAAAACATGTTAGTCAGGAAAAGTTGAGCCGTTTCCATGCAGTGGAAAAGGGGGTATAGTAAACAAAACTAAGATAAATTACTATATATCCATATTTTATTTTTAAACTATGTACTGTGCGGCCAGAAGTATAGGGATCTGGACATCACATATTTAAATGTAAAAAAAAATCTCTAAAACAGAGTCTACAAACATATGCAGTTAGATTGCACACAGTCCACCGTTTTAATTTATTTTTGTTAAACTACATATTTTACAAGCGGAATACACTCCGCTGATGCTGCTATAACTTTTCTTTTTTTTCAAACGCTGGGAGGTGAACTGCTTTTTCCCACTGACTGTGATGCAGTCCGCTGCGATTGGACTGCGCCACAGCCAGGGAGAGGGAGACACCCACTGAGAAGCGCTGGCGTCTCCTCCTCCCTGTACCGAATGGGGGGCACAACGGGGCAGGCGAGAGGCGTTTGGAAAATAAGAAACAGTATAGCAGCATCAAAAAACTGTGCATTTATACAGTAGTATAGTAGTCATTGATACAGGGACAAGTTGCACTTCCCAAAGTTTGACCCTGTTAGTCATCAAATAATAGTAACCGAGGCTGACATATAATCGAGTATTGGCAACAGGGTCGGCACCACCTGTAAGGCGACCTAGGCAGCCGCCTAGGGCGCAATTTAGCAGGGGGCGCCGGCCCCGTGCAGTTTTAAAAAAAAGCGTTGGTTAAGTGGCGGCCGGGCCGGTCCTGCCGCACGTTTTTTTTTAAAGCACGGCGGCGGGCCCTCCCCCGCACCAGGCGGCTGCCACGTCTATGATTGTGCACCACCCGGGCGCAGCCTGAAGAGAGGGACTGACAGGAGGGAAGCGCCTCTTATGTAGCGTGGCCGAGCTCTGTTCGGTCCGCGGTACAGGAGCTTTTGTTTCCTGTACCCGGCCGGACTGACAGGTAGTGCTCACTTAGTGTGCACTTCCTTTCAGTCCGGCCGAGTACAGGAAACAAATGCTCCTGTACCGCGGACCGAACAGAGCTCGGTTATGCTACATAAGAGGTGGGGAGGAATGAGAGTGACAAGGGAGGGGGGCGGGAATGAGAGTGACAAGGGAGGGGGGGGAGGAAATGAAAGTGACAAGGGAGTGGGGGGGGGGAAATGAGAGTGACAAGGGAGTGGGGGGGGAGGAAATGAGAGTGACAAGGGAGAGGTGGGGGGAATGAGAGTGACAAGGGAGAGGGGGGGAGGAAATGAGAGTGACAAGGGAGGGGGGAGGAAATGAGAGTGACAAGGGAGTGGGGGGGAAATGAGAGTGACAAGGGAGGGGGGGAATGAGAGTGACAAGGGGGGGATCAGAGTGACAAGGGAGGGGGGAATGAGAGTGATAAGGGAGGGGGGAAATAAGAGTGACAAGGGAGGGGGGAATGAGAGTGATAAGGGAGGGGGGGGTGAGAGTGATAAGGGAGGGGGGAATGAGAGTGATAAGGGAGAGGGGGGAATGAGAGTGACAAGGGAGGGGGGAATGAGAGTGACAAGGGAGGGGGGAGAAGAGAGTGACAAGGGAGGGGGGAGAAGAGAGTGACAAGGAAGGGAGGGGGGAGAAGAGAATGATAAAAGAGGGGGGAAAGAGAGTGACAAGGGAGGGGGGAGAAGAGAGTGACATGGGAGGGAGGGGGGAGAAGAGAGTGACATGGGAGGGAGGGGGGAGAAGAGAGTGACGAGGGAGGGGGGAGAAGAGAGTGACAAGGGAGGGAGGGGGGGAGAAGAGAGTGACAAGGGAGGGGGGAGGGAGAAGAGAGTGACAAGGGAGGAGAAGAGAGTGACAAGGGAGGAGGGGGGAGAAGAGAGTGACAAGGGAGGAGGGGGGAGAAGAGAGTGACAAGGGAGAGGGGGGAGAAGAGAGTGACATGGGAGGGAGGGGGGAGAAGAGAGTGACAAGGGAGGGAGGGGGAAGAAGAGAGTGACAAGGGAGGGAGGGGGAAGAAGAGAGTGACAAGGGAGGGAGGGGGGAGAAGAGAGTGACAAGGGAGGGAGGGGGAAGAAGAGAGTGACAAGGGAGGGGGGGGAGAAGAGAGTGACAAGGGAGGGGGGAGGGAGAAGAGAGTGACAAGGGAGGAGGGGGGAGAAGAGAGTGACAAGGGAGAGGGGGGAGAAGAGAGTGACAAGGGAGTCCCCAGAGCCAGACTGCAGCCAGAGACCAGATCATCTTATTGTCCTGGTGTTAAGTAGACAATGCAATATGTTTATTATGTAATTGTTTAGTTATTAATACTACATTGGAAACTAATTTACCTCACAGTAAAAGGACACTATAGTCCCAGAACCAGTACAGTTTAATGTAGTGGTACTGGTGTCTATAGCCTGTTCCTGCAGAGAACAGACACTGTGCCGTACTGGTGGTAAAGGAGCACTATAGTGCCAGGAAAACAAACTCATTTTCCTGGCACTATATAGTTGTTAGGAGTGGGGCACCCTCCTGTCCCCCTCCCACTGGGCTGAAGGGGTTAAAACCCCTTCAGCCACTTACCTTTCTCCCGACACTGGGAACTCTTCTCCCCGATCCTCCTCTCAGCTGCGAATGCGCATGCGCACGCATTCAAAACTATGTTCCGCGTCTTCCCACTGTAATTTTCACAGTGAGAATCGCGGAAGCACCTCTAGCGGCTGTCAGGGAGACAGCTACAAGAAGCTTGATTAATCCTAAGGGAAACATAGCAGTTCTTTTAATTTAAATGCTGAGAAATGGGTGGAACATGTGATGTCATGATATGGGCAGATTATCTGATAAGGGGGGGGGGGGGGCGGCAAAAATCCTTGCACCTGCCCTGATTGGCAAAGCCACAAAAATCAACTGTTGCTGCACAAAAGAAACATCTTTCTAGCATGAAAAACGAATTAATTAATTTTAATTATTCATTTATTAACTAATTAATAAACATATGGCTATATTTACCCAGTGTTATCTAGAAAACCAAGTTTCAACGAAGACTTAAAGTGTTGTTCCCACTCGTCTGTAAATAATGTGGACCACGAGACTATCTCTTCACCATTGTAGCCTGAGTCATGATGCCATCCCTGGACCAGGAAGCAGAGAATGTCGGGTAACCGAGTAGTCTCATGAGGTGTTTTTTTTGTTTGTTTTTTAACAACTCTCTATGTTTAGTTTTAAACATAACTGTTTTGTGCGCTATGTGAGACTAGGATATGTTAGAGGGAAAAACTGCTGTGTTATATATAGGTTTATAGGATTTGAAAAAACATTCCTGAGTGGAAAGCACAGTAAATCATGTCAGGACTCCTGGAAGAGCTAGGGAGAGTCCTGCTTAACCTCACTCACACAAAATGATTGACAACTCTCCCTGTATCAGTAAGCAGGAACTTAATTGTCACTCTCTCCAATGTGGAGTAAAGTATGCCAATGCAGAGTCAATAAAAACTGACTTCAAGAATTACTTAAATTGCCCCATTAGTGCATCCTACTTGCACACCACCACCTCCTCCCACTTGTACTCTGCTGACATCCCACAACTGTCTCTCAAGGACATTAGACAGCTTAAACTTTGAATACTACTTTTACTGATGACACTCAAATTTACCACGGTAACTGCGATTTTACTTCACTGTTGGCCAGTGTTCCAGATTGTTGATCAGCCATCTCCTTCTTCTCCTCCCGTTAAAACTGAAAATGGAAAACATTTAATACAAATACACTGCCTCAACCCCATAAGGACCCTGCCATAATTCACCTTAAGGACCAGGACATTTTTTGCAAATCTGACCAGTGTCACTTTATGTGGTGATAACTTTAAAACGCTTTTACTTTATCCAGGCCATTCTGAGATTGTATTCTCATCACATATTGTACTTCATGACACTGGTAAAATGGAGTCAAAATATTTCATTTTTATTTATAAAAAAAATACCAAATTTACCAAAAATTTAGAAAAAATTCCAAATTTAAATTCCTCTACTTTTATAATAGATAGTAATACCTCCAAAATAGTTATTACTTTACATTCCCCATATGTCTACTTCATGTTTGGATCCTTTTGAACATGACATTTTTATTTTTTTGGGACGTTAGAAGGCTTAGAAGTTTAGAAGCAAATCTAAGAAAATTTCCAAAACCCAATTTGTTCAGTTATGAAGTCACTTTCTGCGGCTTACATATTAGTAACTGAAGGATTCTATTTCAGTTCAAAACCTATTTTTATATAAGTTTATATTACATCATGTCCTATACATAAGCATGGACACGTAATGGGTCAAAGTCCATAAAAAAAGCCATGACCAGAGGTTTTTGCTTGCATGGTATAGATAGCCTTGGACTCTGGCAAAGAGATAAGATAAAGGTGTAGCTGGCTAAAAACATGTGTTACTGTTTAACTTAAAGATGACGTCATTGAATACTATATATATGTGTCATAAGGATAATAAAATTTAGAGTCATTTTGAAATTACACAGCACTGTGTCATATCTCATTTTGGCTCTCTCTGGCGTCAGATAAAGGATCAAATCAAGCTGAATACCGAGGTCTTGTACCTGGGGTACACATTTGGGGGGAGGATAAGAATAATCCCTTACAATTTGGGGGCTTTCGTCCGGAATTGGGAAGGTCATCCCTGATGTTTGGTAAGAAGAGACACAGATTTTTGTCCTTTAGGCCATTCCAGGGGCACTGACCACATCTCGATTCAAGTAAGTACATAAGGGACCCTTAGATAGACTTCGAAGTACTGTGTCAGGGATACAGTAAGCATAAACTCAGGGAGTTTTTGCCTTAGGATTCAGGGAATCCAGTAATAAGACAAGTGCACTTCAGGGGGGCTCCAGGAGCCCCGTAAAAAAATCTGTTCCGGGAACAGAAAGGATTCCGGGAATCCAGAACCAGGAAAGTGCACTTCAATGGGCTCAGGGAGTCCCGTAAAAGATCTGTTTAGGAAACAGAAGGTTTAACAGCTTGATTTGATTCTTAATAAGATAATTGTAGAAGTTTTTGCATGATAACTTGTTTGATAATTGTAGAAGTTTTTGCATGATAACTTGTTTTGTCTAATAGCTATATAAGGGGAAGTGACAGACTGGGTCGTAAGTGTACAGCTGTCGTCCCAAGACTAACATTCTGTGTTTTGAATTATTTTTGTAAGAAAATAAGTTTTAATAATGGGTAGTCAAAAAAAATCTAAGATAGAATACCCTAAACCAGAACCAGGAGAAACATGTAAACAATATGTTGCCCGAGTCAGTCCTACACAGTATTACCTTGTTAACCCATGGGTAGATAAATTGGCAGAGTGGACAGAGGCAATGGAAGCGGTAGACCCCTTTCCCAGGGAAGGAGACAATAGCATATATCACATGGACATGGTCAAGGGTCTATGCTTAGGCGACACTGGCGCCTGACCGTATTTTGAACCTAAACCCTTCATGAGATATCGATTATATGCAGAAAGGAGATAGAAAACACATGATAGAGGTATTTAAACAAAAGTCTTCACTCCCAGTAGCCGTAGCATGTAAGCAAAAAACCCTCTGAAAGCGTTATTGATTTCTGGAGATTTGTGGATTGCTGGAAATAGGAGGCAGGGTAACAATCTGATGGACTAATGCTTACCATAAAAAAGAACGTCTACACGTGGACTTCAGACAGCATCAGTTAATGGATAAGAATTGTATGTATCTAGTTCTAGTGTGAGCTATAGAGATCCACTTCCCCCGCCTTCACACAAACACATTTCTGAGATAAGGTAAGCGACCAGGAGATCATGCAGAGTAAGTAATGTGTAATATATTATACAAGATAAAGAATTGTTCGGTTATTTTCTTCCCCAGGGAATCCAGCTTTTTATATATAACATGTATATTGTCTTCTTATAAGAGTTGATTAATCACAGAGGGAAAACCAGAAGAGATTGGAAAATGCAGCAACAAACTGTATGTGGTATGGATATCTGTTTCCTGGAAAGCTGTGTTTGTCTGTGCTGCAAGTTTCGGGATGAAACAATGTGGGTTGGAAGACATGAATGATTCAGTGGAATGTGAATGTGTATGGCTTTGAGTTGTAATTGAGGCGAATATGTGTGAAGACTGATTATGAGCTGTTTTAAGTACATGAAAATGTATGTGAATGTATATGGAATACGGTATTTGTTTTTATATAATATGCGCATTGAGAATTTTATTTTTATTTATTTTTTCTTGGAAGTTTTTGGTTTTTATTGGTGCCAACAGCATTGATCAAGCTGTACATTTATTTATTTATTTATTTTTTAATTTTTTTTTTTTTCTTTATTGAAGTCAATGAAAAGTTTTTATGGGCCCTTTGTGTGTTCATGTCTGTATTGTCAGATCTGTTTGTTTCAATGTTTGAAGTTACATGTTACATGTTAAGTGTTGTGCTAAACATCAGAGCTCTGTTCTAATGGACAGCTGGCAGATTACTGACTGACAAAGGGAGGACCACAGCGTCCGACTGAAAGGGGGTGGACTTAGATGACAGAGTGGTAGGAAGGAAGTGTAAGCCTTCTATGTGAATTAATGGGGTTTTGACAAAACCTTTCAAAAACTGACTCACTACCACTCGAGACCTCGGGTTTGCTCACTTCCACTATGTTGCTATATATGCGGATTTTAGTCATGATTGCACCGCCAGATTTGAGCGGTGTATTTAAGTAAATCCACATATAAGTTGTAAACATTATCGCTCATTTGTAGTGTCATGGCACTCCGTCCAGACCTGATAGTTAACCTGCCATAAATGCCCCCCTTAGGTCCCACACAGGGGTTGATGTATAATTCCATCCCCAACACCAGCGCAGGGTTGGTAGTAGGTGTCACTTTGTTTTACCAGTGACTCCTCCCACCTTCGCTGTTCCCATCGGACGGCGGGCGTGGCGTTCCGTTTCGACCACGCCCCCTGATTCTGTGACGCTGCGGTTGCCGAGCGTCGCGAATGGCCGCCCCCTCCTGCCAGTGCGCATGTGCAATGGGAGGTGGCCGACCGCGTCATGCAATATACAAGCCTAAGCGTGCGCGGCGGCCACGCCCCCTAAACAGACGCACGGCCAGCCCCCTCTGCACATTTAAACCCCTGAGCGCACACCACTGACGCTAACAGACGCCGGCAGACAGGCAGTGTATCTAGCTGCCCTGCAATCCTCCTTGGTATAGGCCATACGCATTCCATGTGAGACACAGTAAGTAACTTGCTTCTAATATGCCAGCTGCTGAAATTATGGTTATACTTTGTACCTGAGTGGGCTTTTCTCTATGTTTTCCCTTCTATAGGTACTTGTGCTGACTTGGACTGTATACGTCCATTCAAGCTGGTATAATCTCTGTTCCTTCCCCCTCCCCTCTGTCCGCTAACATCCTACGGCCGACACAGGAGTGGGGTACTTTTCCTCTCTCCATTACCCCTGTCCCCTGATGAATTAGGGGGTCGTGTAGAAGTAGATGAACTGTATCTATCATAAGGTGTTATATATTCATCAATGAAACGCGTAGGGACCATGAATATATCCCCACATCTGTCCTTGGGATTATGAACAAATCCTTACAATAGTTCTTAAGGACTTTTTCTTTCCCTTTATACACCGTACCATCCTGATAGTCTTAGCCCCTCTTTGGCCTTTTCCCTCTTTTCACAGGGCCATCTAGGGTGCATGTTTCAGGGTCAGGTTCCGGACGGGGCCACCCCTTGCGGGGCCAGGACCTCGTGTTAGGTGGTTAGGGTACAACAGGCCAAGTAGGGCAGTAACAGGGTTAGATTTTTCCCTGTTGCCCTCAGCCATCAAGACCTAACCGACTGACGGTCGCAACCAGGTTCAAAGACACCTGTTTTGAACAGTGGACCATACGACCAGGGCATCCTTACCGGTAAGACCCACCCTGTTTTTTCTGCCTATTGGCATACTAGTAGACCTTGGGTACCCCTTGCGGGGCCAGGACCTCGTGTTAGGTGGTTAGGGTACAACAGGCCAAGTAGGGCAGTAACAGGGTTAGATTTTTCCCTGTTGCCCTCAGCCATCAAGACCTAACCGACTGACGGTCGCAACCAGGTTCAAAGACACCTGTTTTGAACAGTGGACCATACGACCAGGGCATCCTTACCGGTAAGACCCACCCTGTTTTTTCTGCCTATTGGCATACTAGTAGACCTTGGGTACACCACCCAGGGCCTTTAATAGTGTATATGTATATTGGTCACCTCCATTTTTGCTCCCATCCCTGGGCCTAAATGGACCTGACCTAAAGTGACCTTACTATTGTTCGTCATTGTTATGTGGTTTGTCTAGTAGGGGCTCACCATCTTAGTTCTTAATCGTCCGAATAAAAGATAGATTTTAAAACGTTACTGCCCCTTTTCTTACACACTCGAGACCATGGACAGGGAATACGTCACAGATCATGTCTTCAGCATTATACCAGATTGCCCAGTCAGCCTATTAGGGAGAGATTTGTTCATTAGGCTTGACTTGCAGGTATCAGCAAAGACTCAGGGCATAAGAGTACACTCAGATCTCATTCCAGTCTCTACACCAGTGCCACTGATTCTTGCAAACATACAGAACCACCCAAAATAACATTAACCCTGCATTATGGTCCTCAAATGAATATGACACAGGATTCATAGATTGCACACCTTACAAAGCTACTGTGAAACCAGGTGTCATCTCAGTGTTCCAGAAACAATACCCGTTGTTAAAAGAGAAACTTGATGGACTTAGACCAATGATAGAAGAATTCCTACAAAAGGGAATCCTGGAAGAGGTGATTTCACCCTACAGCACACCCGTGAATCCAGTGACAAAGGCAGATGGTGCTGCCCGCTTTGTACAGGATTTAAGGGCCATCAACAACATCATTGTGCCTATAGCCCCTGTTGTACCTGATGTCACTCAATTATTATCTGCCATTCCAGCAGACGCTGTTTGGTTCAGTGTGATAGATCTGAAAAATGCATTCTTTTCTATCCCAGTTGATAAGATAACCAGACTACTTTTTGCTTTTTCCTTTGACAGACGCCAACTGACCTGGTGCAGACCCCAGGGATATGCTGATTCACCTGTAGTGTACAGCATAGTCCTCCAAGCGATGTTAAAACCATGGTACATCCCCCCAAGGTTCTGTGCTGCTGCAATATGTCGATGATTTATTACTGTGTAACATGTCAGCGGAGGCCAGCATTCAGGATGGTTTATCACTGTTATAATGATTGTCAGGATGTGGTCACAAAGTGACACATAAGAAAATGCAATGGTGTAAAATGCAGGTTGAATACTTGGGCTTTTGTCCTCACAAAAGGTGAACGGAGAATCAGCGCAGAAAGAGTCCAGTCTATTGCGGGTCTGGTCGCCCCGCACACCAAGAAGGAAATGTTATCTTTCCTTGGTATGATAAATTACTGTAGACAATGGATTCCTGATTGCTCCCACTATTGACAATGTTTTGAGGCAAGCCACTCTGGAAGAAAATCCAGATTTGATTAAATGGTCTTCTGAAATGTACAATGCATTTGATTATCTGAAATGTTTGCTCATGTCGAGTCCAGGACTGGGCCTCCCTGACTATAATAAGCCCTTCCACATGTTTGCACGCCAAAATTGTAAAACCATGGCGGGTGTACTGACACAAGAAAACGGAGGCAAGTTGCGTCCTTGTGTATTTTTCTCAAAGGTTATGCCCACCTCTGTCCAGGGGATGCCGGCATGTCTGTGTTCTCTTGCAGCCTGTGCTATGATGGTAGAGTTGGCAACTCCTTTTACAATGTGACATTACACCATTTTGCACACCACTCATGATGTTGTAGGCCTACTTAAGGACATCCACACTCAACACAGCAGGCAGCTGAGCTCATTGCACTCACTAGAGCATGTATTCTACATGCTGACAGACCTGTCACCATTTATACTGATAGTAGGTACACACATGGGGTAGTGTGGGACCATGGTATGATCTGGCAGAGGAGAGGATTCACGGCAGCAGATGGTAAGGATCATGTCTCACAGGGCAATGCGCTGGCAGATAAGGTGGCGAAACGAGTGGCCAAATGCAACCTCACAGGTTTGTGTAACCATTGGGAGATGCCATGTCTGGCACCTCCAACCCCTGAGATGTCGCAAATACTTACTGACCTTCAGTGGTACGCCACTGAACAGGAACAGCAAGACTGGTGTTATCCAGTATTGCAGAAAAATCCTAAGACAGGATTAGAATTAGTCTGCAAAGAGGGGAAGTTAGGCATTCCCCCAATACAGTGCTTCCATCTTAATAGCATATTTCTACGGAGTAGGACATAACAGCATTGAAATCCTTATGGGTAGGCCCTTTCCAACTCCTTGGGCAAGTCACCCCCTAGTGGTACAGGAAGGCGACATAGACCAGATTAGGGAAGACTATGTCACCAAATTGATACAGGTACTTAACAAAACTGAGGACAAAGTTGCTTGTAAGTCTCCCTCTTTTCCACAGGAACCCACCCATACAGGGTGGGGGATGAGATGGTGGTCGAAACACTGAAGAAAGGAAGAGCTCAAGGTGATTTCGTATACGGCCCACCTACTACCGTCGTTGCAGTAACCAGAACAGCTGTGCTGACTGAACAATCTCCAATTTGAATCCACGCCACCCGAGTGAAGCTTGGGAGAGAAAGAGAGGAGGCAGGAACGGAGGCAGACAGCCTTGGCCTTGAAGAAGGACAGGAGGTACTAACGGGGGCAGATAGCCCTGACCTCCAACGAGGCCCAGAGGTACTAACGGAGGCAGACAGCCTTGACCTCGAAGAAGATACAGAAGGGGTACTAACGGAGGCAGACGGCCTTGACCCCCAACGAGATGACGCAGTCGGGAAATTCCTCGAGATGGCTGAGATGTAGTGCCTTGATAGTTGCAGTCCCCACCCCAGTAGCTGTATGGACAGGGCTCCTACGTTCCCAATCAAATGACACAGATTTGCAGGATCATGATGTTGAATATGGATATGTAAATCCTTATCATGCTTGTTATAACTGTCCTACATATGAGACTCTGCAAAGTAATATGATAGAAATCTAGAAAGTTGTAGAAATAATAAAAAATATATATATATATATGCAATGTAATATTACAAAAACAGTACCATCCCTAGACAAACATGTACCTCTACCAGCAGGATGGGTATTGGCCTGTGGAAATACTAGTTACACATATATACCGGCCAATATTACAGAGGGACCCTGTACAATAGCTAGGTTGACATTAGCAATGATACCACTATTCCCAGCAATGCAGACACACACACGAGAGACACTTCTCTACAGTTACCAGAAAATTGTGATTATAATGTGAATCTCCTCTCTAGATCAGAATATATGAGTTAAGGGGTATCTTTGATAGGAGTACCAGGGTTGGCCATATATAACCACAGGACAATATCAAAACTTGCCTGTTGTATGGTAAAGCAGATAGATGTCACTGGTGCAGTTCTGCAAGATATGCTGCTGGATATACAATCGTATAAAAAGGCTATCTTGCAGAATAGGGCAACTATTGACTATTTATTGTTTCAACAAGGTATAGGATGCTCAGCGTTCCAGGGATGTGTTGTTCCAATTTATCAGATCACTCCCGTGGAATAAAAGATAAAATAGACCTGCTAGCTCCCTGAATAATTCCATGAGTTGTAATAAGACCATTGTGACTCCCAGTTTTATCTATAATACCATGCTCCCTAAAGGTTGGTTTTTGTCTTGTGGTAACAGCACCTACAATTACATTCCTGCTAATGTTATTGGAGGTCCCTGTGCGTTATCCAGGCTGACTTTAGCCCTTCCCAGTCGACCCCCTATCAGGAGAGCTCACAGATCAGTTACCAAGACTCTATCAGAAGACTGTGACTCTACACTACCCCTTCTCAGTCATGCAGAATATATGAGTTTGGGCGTCTCCATAATAGGAGTGCCTGCACTGGCTATATATAATACTCGTACTATAAATTCTATTGCATGTGACCTGGCCAAAACTTTGAATCATACCTCTATTGCCTTATCAGACATACTATTAGATCTACAAGGACTACGAGGAGCAGTGCTGGAAAATAGATTTGCTGTAGATTATTTGTTGCTGAAACATAATGTAGGGTGTCAGGATTTTAAAGGAATGTGTTGCTTTAATTTATCTGACCATTCCAGATCAATCCAGTCCCATATTCAATCGTTACATGACATAGCCAATAATATTAAGACGGATGTTGATTCATTCTCCTGGTGGGACTGGTTATTGAGCTGGATGCCGGATTTGAGTTGGTTAAGAAAATTATTTGTTAGTATAACAATCATAATTGCCTCCTTGATCATGATATGTTGCTGTATTCAATGTATACCGTCATTAATTAATACATTTATGAGATGTAGACAAGTCCCAGATACACCACAAGCTGCATACATTCAGGTACCTCAAGAAAACCCTGGGTCCCCAGAGGATTACCAACAATATTTACAGAAATATTTTGAAAGGAAAAACAAGAAAGGAACAAACTGAAAAAAACACATTCTATAGAAAAATATAGTTTTTAAGAGGGGGTTGAAGGATTCTATTTCAGTTCAAAACCTATTTTTATATAAGTTTATATTACATCATGTCCCATACATAAGCATGGACACGTAATGGGTCAAAGTCCATAGAAAAAGCCATGACCAGAGGTTTTTGCTTGCATGGTATAGATAGCCTTGGACTCTGGCAAAGAGATAAGATAAAGGTGTAGCTGGCTAAAAACATGTGTTACTGTTTAACTTAAAGATGACGTCATTGAATACTATATATATGTGTCATAAGGATAATAAAATTTAGAGTCATTTTGAAATTACACAGCACTGTGTCATATCTCATTTTGGCTCTCTCTGGCGTCAGATAAAGGATCAAATCAAGCTGAATACCGAGGTCTTGTACCTGGGGTACACATTTGGGGGGAAGATAAGAATAATCCCTTACAGTAACCACCCATAAATCACCCCATTTTAGAAACTACACCCCTCAAGCTATTCAAAACTGATTTTACAAACTGTGTTAACCCTTTAGGTGCCCCACTAGAATTAAAGGGAAATAGGAATGAAATTTCAATTTTTTTTTTAGCAGATTTTAAATTTCAATCTGTTTTTCTGCAAAACATCAAGGGTTAACAGCCAAACAAAACTCTAAATCTATTACCCTGAATCTGGAGTTTAGAGAAACACCCCATGTGTGCTCAAAAACTGATGTATGTGTGCACAGCAGGCTTCAGAGTGGAAGGAGCACCATATGGCGGTTAGGTCAGAGGATTTAGCTGGAATGGTATTTGGGAGCTATGTCGCATATGAAGACACCCTGAGGTGGCCCTACAGTGGAAACCCCCAAAAAGTTACCCCATTTTGGAAACCACCCCTCAAGGAATATTTCAAGGTGTGTAGTGAGCACTTTGACCCATCAGGCGTTTCACAGAATTAGGAAACACTTGGCTGTGAAAATGAAAAATTCTATTTTTTTTTCCAGAAAAAGTTGCTTTACACCCACATTTTTCACTTTCACAAGGGGTAACAGGACAAAATGCACACATTTTGTTCCCCATTTCCCCCCAAATACGTCAACACCCCATATGTGCTCAAAAAATGATGTATGGATGCACAGCAGGGCTCTAGAATCTGAATTGGCAGACATTGATTTTAGGTGCCGTATCGCATTTAAACGATTCCTGAGGTCCCCAGAAATTAAAAACCCCAAGAAGTGACCCCATTTTGGAAAGAGCACCCCCTGTATGAATATTTTAGGTGGTAGAAAATAGGTACTTTTCAGCAAACAGGTGTCTCACAGAAGCAGAAACACTTGTTAAAGGATTTCAAAGCACACATTTGTGAATTTTTTTTTTACTAGCAGTCCCCATTTATTTTTTTCACAAGGGGTTAAAGGAGAAAATGCACCCCAGTATGTGTTCTCCATTCTCTCCCCATTCAGGAAACACCCCATATGTGCTTGTAGCCCATATGTGCTTTGAATACACAGACATGGATTTTAGGTGCCGTGTCGCATTCAAACGATTCCTGAGGTCCCCAGAAATTAAAAACCCCAAGAAATGACCCCATTTTGGAAAGAGCACCCCCGTACGAACATTTTAAGTGGTGGAAAGGGTACTTTTGACTATGTAGTGATTGGTGAAAAGTGGATCTGTAAGCTATGCGGACTAAATCAGAGATATAAGGTGGTAAAACTACAGGGTACATCATGGATGAAATTTAATGAATACTCCATGGATGAGTGGTAGATTCTGAAACACTCCTGCATGCACAGGCCAGGTTTTTCAGGGCAGGTTTCGCAGTGGTAAATGGTGTCTTTACTTATCCCCCTTTTGTGACACAACCTGCATCTTTTTTGGGTCCTTCCCTTCCTTGCTGTCTGGGGGAATTAACCTGGAAAATGTTGCCCTGGTACGACACGGGCACCATGACTTCCAGAAGTACTGGGACCCTCCCCGTCCTGGGTTTGAAAAATGAGGGACTTGATAACCACCTCTTGGAAATGAAGGAAAGTTCCTGTGTTGCTTGCAGATTGAAATAGCACGTACGCATTGCACATTGCCATCTGTACAATGTGTATGGCCAGCTTTTTGTACTACACATTCGTTTTTCGTGTGGCACTGTAACATAGTAACATAGTACATAAGGCTGAAAAAAGACATTTGTCCATCCAGTTTGGCCTGTCATCCTGCAAGCTGATCCAAAGGAAGGCAAAAAAAACCTGTGAGGTAGAAGCCAATTTTCCTCACTTTAGAGGAATAAAAAATTCCTTCCCGACTCCAATCAGGCAATCAGAATATCTCCCTGGATCAACGACCCCTCTCTAGTAGCTATAGCCTGTAATATTATTACACTCCAGAAATACATCCAGGCCCCTCTTGAATTCCTTTATTGTACTCACCATCACCACCTCCTCAGGCAGAGCGTTCCATAGTCTCACTGCTCTTACCGTAAAGAATCCTTTTCTATGTTTGTGTACAAACCTTCTTTCCGCCAGACGCAGAGGATGTCCCCTTGTCACAGTCCTGGGGATAAATAGATGATGGGATAGATCTCTATACTGACCCCTGATATATTTATACATAGTAATTAGATCTCCCCTCAGTCGTCTTTTTTCTAACGTGAATAACCCTAATTTTGATAATCTTTCAGGGTACTGTAGTTGCCCCATTCCAGTTATTACTTTAGTTGCCCTCCTCTGGACCCTCTCCAGCTCTGCTATGTCTGCCTTGTTCACTGGAGCCCAGAACTGTACACAGTACTCCATGTGTGGTCTGACTAGTGATTTGTAAAGTGGTAGGACTATGTTCTCATCACGGGCATCTATGCCCCTTCTGATGCAACCCATTATCTTATTGGCCTTGGCAGCAGCTGCCTGACACTGGTTTTTGCAGCTTAGTTTGCTGTTTATTAAAATTCCTAGATCCTTTTCCATGTCAGTGTTACCGAGTGTTTTACCATTTAGTATGTACGGGTGACTTGCATTATTCCTTCCCGTGTGCATAACTTTACATTTGTCAGTGTTAAACCTCATCTGCCACTTATCTGCCCAAGCCTCCAATCTATCCAGATCCCTCTGTAGTAGTATACTGTCCTCTTCAGTGTTAATTACTTTACACAGTTTAGTGTCATCTGCGAAAATTGATATTTTACTATGCAAGCCTTCTACAAGATCATTAATAAATATATTGAAGAGAATAGGGCCCAATACTGACCCCTGAGGTACTCCGCTAGTGACAGTGACCCAATCTGAGTATGTACCGTTAATAACCACCCTCTGTTTTCTATCATTGAGCCAGTTACTTACCCACTTACAGACGTTTTCTCCCAGTCCGAGCATTCCCATTTTATATACTAACCTTTTATGTGGTACAGTGTCAAATGCTTTGGAGAAGTCCAGATACACGACATCCATTGATTCGCCGCTGTCAAGTCTAGAACTTACCTCCTCATAGAAACTGATTAAATTAGTTTGACATGACCGATCCCTCACGAAGCCATGCTGATATGGCGTTATTTGCTTATTTCCGTTAAGATGCTCTAAGATAGCATCTCTCAGAAAACCTTCAAACAGTTTACCCACAACAGATGTTAAACTTACCGGCCTATAGTTTCCAGGCTCTGTTTTTGGACCCTTTTTGAATATTGGCACCACATTTGCCATGCGCCAATCCTGTGGGACATTCCCTGTCAGTATAGAGTCTGCAAATATCAGAAATAAGGGTCTAGCTATGACATTACTTAATTCCCTTAGGATACGGGGGTGTATGCCATCCGGTCCTGGCCATTTGTCTATTTTAATCTTTTTAAGTCGCTATTGTACTTCTTCCTGGGTCAGACAGGACACTTTTAATGGGGAATTTATTTCAACATTCAGCATTTCATCTGACAGTTTATTTTCCTCAGTGAATACATTGGAGAAAAAAATATTTAACAGCTTTGCTTTCTCCTCGTCGCTCTCTGCGACTCCCCCCTCATTACTCTTTAAAGGGCCGACACCTTCAGATTTATACTTTTTAACATTTATATAACTGAAGAACATTTTAGGGTTAGTTTTACTCTCTTTGGCAATTAATTTCTCGGTCTCTAGTTTGGCCGCTTTCATTTGTTTTTTACATGTTCTATTTTTTTCCTTATAGTTTTTCAGTGCTTCCGTGCTACCCTCCTGTTTTAGTGTTTTATATGCTTTCTTTTTGTCATTTATTGCTTTCTTTACAGTTCTGTTTATCCACATTGGTTTCTTTTTGTTCCTTAACCTTTTATTCCCATACGGTATGTACCTCTCACAATGAGATTTTAGGATGCTTTTAAAGATATCCCATTTTGTGGCTGTATTTTTATTTGTGAGGACTTTATCCCATTTAGTTAGGCCTATGGCCTCTCTTAGTTGGCTAAATTTAGCTTTTTTGAAGTTTGGTATTTTTGTTCCTCCCTGTAGAAACGCTCTTTTGAATGATAATTGGAAGGTTATTACTTTATGGTCACTATTTCCCAGGTGTCCCCCAACCTGCACGTCTGTTGTTCTGTCAGGTCTATTGGTTAATACTAAGTCCAGTATGGCCGTCCCTCTAGTCGGGTCCTGAACCAGTTGGGAGAGGTAATTGTCTTTGGTTATTGCCAAGAACCTGTTTCCTTTATGAGATATACAAGTTTCAGTTTCCCAGTCTATAACTGGGTAGTTGAAGTCCCCCTTAATAACCACCTCATTATGATTTGCCGCCTTGTCTATCTCATTTAGTAGTAGATTTTCTGTGGACTCTGGTATATTAGGTGGTTTATAGTAAACTCCTATTAGTAATTTATTGTTTTTTTTAGCTCCATATATCTCTACCCACAGTGACTCCACATGTTCATGTCCCTCACTTATATCTTCACGGAGTGTGGGCTTTAGACAGGACTTTACATTAAGGCAGACCCCTCCCCCTATCCGGTTTTGACGATCCTTTCTAAACAGACTGTAACCTTGTACATTAACTGCCCAGTCATAGCTATCATCCAGCCATGTCTCAGTTATTCCCACTATGTCATAGTCCTCCTCACACATCACTAATTCCAGTTCATCAGTTTTATTAGTCAGGCTTCTGGCATTAGTATACATACATTTGAGAGGTTTATGTATATTTTTTACCCTACACCTTTCCTTCTGAACTGTTCTAGTCCCTCCTTCCATTCCTCCCCCAGTCCCACTACCTTGCCCCCGGTCTCTATCTGCACTATCTTCCCATCCTGTAACGTAATTACCCTCCCCCCCCAGTCCCTAGTTTAAACACTCTTCCAACCTTCTAGCCATCTTCTTCCCCAACACAGCTGCCTCTTCCCCAACACAGCTGCCTCTTCCCCATTGAGGTGCAGCCCGTCCCTACGATAGAGCCTGTAGCCGATAGAGAAGTCGGCCCAGTTCTCCAGGAACCCAAACCCCTCCTTCCTACACCAGTTCTTGAGCCACTGCCTTTCTTGTGTGGCCCGTGGTACAGGTAGTATTTCGGAAAATACTACCTTTGAGGTCCTTCCCCTAAGCTTTTGACCTAAATCCCTGAAATAATTTTTAAGGACTCTCCACCTACCCCTAACTTTGTCATTGGTTCTGATATGGACCATGACCGCTGGATCTTCTCCAGCCCCTCCCAGTAATCTGTCAACCCGATCCGCGATGTGTCGAACTCTAGCGCCAGGAAGACAGCACACTGTTCGGCGATCACGGTCTTTGTGACAGATTTCCCTATCTGTTCCCCTAACAATTGAGTCTCCCACTACCAGCACCTGTCCGGCCTGCCCTGCTCTCCTGGTCCCCTGCTTACCGGAGATGACATTCCCCTGACTGGCAGAGGAAGTGTCCGGCTGCGGCAGTGCCGTCTCTGGACTGATATCCCCCTCATCTGCCAAATGTGCAAACTTGTTGGGGTGTGTCAGATCAGGGCTAGCCTCCCTGGCACTCTTCCCTCTACCCCGCTTTCTAACTGTTACCCAGCTAGCTACATCACTTTCCTCAGCCTCCTCTCTGTCACCCTCCCCCTCATCTACCCCAAAGAGTGCTTGCTCGTTGAGAAGCAAACTCTTTTGCAAATTGTCAATGCCTCTCAGTGTTGCAACTTGCCCATTTAGAGACTCGATTAGCGATTCCAAACGGGTAATTTGCTCACATCTTGAACAAAGATATACACCCTTGAACGGCTGTTCCAGGACTGCATACATCATGCAAGATGTGCACTGTAGGGCTTCAGAAGTTGATCTGAAAGATCCACCCCTCCCATGTGCCTGTTGTTGTCTTGGATACAAACTGGTTTGGGGGTAGTGGTATTTCGTACAGGAGCAGGGGAGCTGGCGTTAGTGTGAATATTGTTCAGTACAAGGACGTCCCTCTTGTCCTTGTACTTAACCACCAGCATGTTATCATGGAGGAGAGCCCTACTTTCACCCTTTCTTAGTGGTTGCCTTACCAGCGATCTAGGGAGGCCTCTCTGATTTTTGCGTACTGTGCCGCAAGCCACAGTACCTCTGGCAATTAGGGAATATGGCTATGCTGGTATAATAGTTATCCACATAGAGGTGGTAACCCTTATCTAGCAGTGGGTGTAAGTCCCACACGATTTTCCCACTAACTCCTAGGATGGGGGGCATTCTGGGGGTTCTATGTGGGAATCTTCCCCTTCATAAATGCAGAACTTGTGGGTGTACCCGGAGCTACTCTCACAAGTTTTGTATAACTTTATGCCATACCTTGCCCGTTTGTTAGGCAGGTACTGGCGGAATCTAAGCCTCCCTTTGAAAAGTAATAGGGACTTATCTACACTAACATTTTTATCTGGGTTGTACACCTCAGCAAACTTGGTGTTAAAGTGGTCAATGACAGGCCTAACTTTGAACAGACAGTCAAATGTTGGATCATTTTGGGGTGGGCACTGTGCATTGTCGTTATAGTGTAGGAATTTCCTAATTGACTCAAATCCCTTCAAAGTCATGGTCTTACTGTAAATTGGAGTCTAGTAGAAAATGTCCGAACTCCAATATGCAGCACGAGTCCCCAAAACGTCACCATCTCTGCTGCACTTACTGGGGTCCAACCTAGGGGTATAGCGTATGGCGATGTAGGGTTCTGATCAATGAATTGTTGGGCGTATAAGTTGGTTTGGGTCACCATTAAATTTACAAAATCTTCAGAGAAGAAGATTTTGAAAAAATCTAGTTCAGTGAAGTCCGCACTGTCTATCTGTATTCCAAAGCTGCCCTCCAAATCTGGAATTTGGCGCTTATAATCGTCAGGGGGTGGGGTCCATTAGGGTTCACTCTGGGGGACTGCCTCCGCTGCTACCCTGGGACGCCTTCTAGAGGGTCCCTCATCAGCAGATGATGCTGATGAGGGGGTAGAGGAGTAGAGGAAAGTGGCATCCTCTTCTCCCTCACTGGCCGACTCAGTATCGGAGGCAAGCATGGCGTATGCCTCTTCAGCTGAGTAAACTCCTTGGGACGGACGGGCCATTTTTATTTTATTGGGGTGTGACGTGTGAAATGTGGAAACCTTTATTTTGTGTGAGGGGTGTATATGTTGTGTTTTCACACGTGAAGGAGCTTGTAATAAAATTTAGAAGAAAAAAAGGAGAAAAAAAATTTGTTAAAAAATAAATGTATTTTCTATTAAAATCTAAACTGACACTAAAATATATATATATATATATATATATATATATATATATAAAACAACGAAAAATGGCAGCACAGGCCAATAAACAAGTCTTGGTGCACGTCCCTGAGGGAATAGGCTTCTTACCCCAATTATAGTCCAGAAAATTGAACAGCACTCCAATGTATCATCAAAAAATAACTCTTTTAATCTTTTTTCACACACACAAAAAAAACTCAAAAATGTGCAGATGTAAATGAGCACACTACTGAAGGGACAGGGACTGAGGGTGGTTTAGGGAACTGGAACAGCTGCAAATGAAAAAAATATATATAAATCAGTGCAGCAATTCCAGATGTTCTTTTCTTCTTTCTTTCTTCTTTCAGCAGGAAAGGGTTAAAAGCGCTGTGGAGGTGCACCACAAGTCCCAGCAAGCCAACAGCAGCACAGAACCTCTCTGCATGCAGTCACCAGCTACAATGGCTGCATGCAGGGAGGTTCTGCCCTTTAGTGTGCAGCTATAGCGCTGGCATTGGCTGCGCTGTCAAGAGACCCAAAACACCAGTGTCCCCTGCCTCACCTCGGAGCAGACCGCTGCTGGCCGGTAAGAACAGCCATGGTGCCCCAATTCCCCCCTGATCGTTCCCCAGAGCCCGGTGGACCTTGTGACGTACATGTACGTCACTGGTCTTTAACTCCCGTCCAGATATGACGTACATGTACGTCACGAGTCCTTATGAGGTTAAATCCTGGCAAGGAGACAGTCTGCTTTGGTTCCTGCTCTAGTGCTCCTGTCCACAGCAAGATTAAAAAACTAAAAATATTAAATATTTAACTAGAAATACAAGGATGGTTACTAGATCCCCTCAGTGGAGCTTGTGGTGCCTTTAAAAACTGCACATGCCTTAAGACCTTTAAAAGGGTTATCCTGGAAATAATATTGATGACCTATACTCAGGATAGGGTATCGGACCCCGTCAATAAGCTATTAGAAGAGGCTGACGATCTATGGGTGCCGAGGCCTTTTCCTCGACCATGTGACGTCACTGTACATTGGTCACATGGCATAGTTGCAGCTCAGCCCCATTGACGTGAATGGGGCTGAGCTGCCATACCAAGCACAGCCACTGTAAAATGTACGGTGCTGTGCTTGCGCTCACCAGAGCTCCAGTGAGTGTGGCAGCTGACTGGGGGGGGGGGGGCTTGTGCCGGATCTCGGACCCCCGCCGATGTGCTAATAATGACCTGTCCTGAGGATAGGTCATTATTATCAATGCCTGGATGACCCCTTTAAAGTGGTGGTTCCAACAGCAATAACCAACTGTTCTCTGCAGTCTCCAGTGCTGGAACTAGCACTTGGAATGGAGAAGGAAGCACAGCTCTGTTCAAAGGGCAGTGGCACCAATTGAAGTAAAAGGGAATTGAGCTGCAGTAACCCAGCAAGGCCACTAAACTTTGAAGTAGCTGTGCTTCCTGTTCCATTCAAAGTGTTACTTCCAGTGCCGGAGGCTGCAGGGAACAGCTAATTAGTAGAGGAGCAGGGTGTTATACCCTCACAGATTGGATATTTATGACTTGAGGATAGGTCATCAATATCAGAACCCTTGAAAACATCTTTAATACTAGAGCAAGGAGATCTTGATGGGAGTTTTGGATAATCTTTTAATCTGTTTTACTACAGAAATGTGAAATCAAATTAACCTATATATTCTCACCTTTGAAGAGGTAGAGATGCACTGCAGTACAAGCCCCTGGTGCCTCCAACACAGCATCATTGTGACACTTCAGCAGGGTTATATCTTATGTCCTGTGTGTTACAGGCTGTAAGTGTGGACCCATTGTGCCAACCAACCGGCATGATTTGGAGCTAGACCTGAGGGATCTGGCCTTCGCTGCAGGGGAGCCATTAGGCCAATACCTCTTGGTATTATACATACTTATATTATACATACATATAATACAGAATTGTAACAGTCACGTCCACACACACACAGGGGGAAGGATAGTGACCACTGCGCTCCACCCTCACCCCTGGCCCTGCCTACTTGCCTCACGAGTCCTGATGACAGGGGACAACTGGACGTCAGTCCCTAATTTAGGATACGTGCATGGAAGACAGACAAGACAAAATACGGAACATAAACGGACCGGGTCAGAACCAAGAGAGCTACGCAGTACAAAGGGTTAAGCAAAGAATGGTCAGGAGAAGCCGGGGTCAAATACCAGGAGAGTAGAGAAGTACAAGAGGAGTCCTAAGAGAGTAGTCAGGTGGGAGCCGAGGTCACAATACCAGGACGGATGCGCAGTACAGGAGGAGCAGGCAAAAGGATCGTCAGGGAACGGAATCAGGTGAGTATTCAGTAGTCCAACAAATAGCCAGGAACCTAGAAATTAACAGGCGACCTGTGGCTAGCAGGCTGCCTGTATTTATAGTGGGGAGTGAGGGTCATGTGACGTGCTCAGCGTCACATGACCGACAGACCAACCAGTTGAGCACCGAGTGATCAGCTCGGCGCTCAAGGCAGACTTAGGAGCAGGGAGCCACCCAGCAGTAAAGCCGCCCTGGGAATGAGGTCAAACACAGATCCTCATTCCCAAAGCTAAGCAACAGTTCTGCGGGCAATGGGGGACCGAGTGCACCTTCGGAACCCCATTACAAGAATAGTCTGTGGCGGTAGCACCAAGGGTTCAGGCAATACTCGTAGTCAGGTAACAGGCGTAGGCCAGGGCAAACAGTACAGGGTCAGAACAGAGAACAGACATAGGTCAGGTGGAAGAGAGAATCCAGGGATCAAGCAGAAGTTGGCACACAAGTAGACAAATGCATTAAAGCTCTTTTGCGGGGTCTAGCTAGCTAGTGAAACCTAAGGAAATTGCTCAGGCAAGGGGTTGAACAAACTGCCCAGCATTAAAGAAGAATTGATTAGTTCATTAGTCAAGCAGATCCACACAGAGTAAAAAGGGAATTAACCCCTGAAGTACTGAAGGGTGAAGTGTAATATATAGACTCTAATACACATACAGGAAGAGACCTCGCAGCCTGCAACACAGGAGTCTGGCAGCCCGTCCTGGGCAGAAGCTAACTGAATGATGTGGCGCCTGTGCCCGCCTTGTATAACAGGATGGTGGCAGGCACAACACGTCGCCATAACACAGTGTCGCTTCTCCTACACTGGACATGGGGAGGGGCTTTCCCTGCCTATTGACGCTTCTGAGGGAGAGCATCCCTGTTTGTTTTCCAATTTGGGACCTGCTGTATGGAATTCAAGTAGAAACAGCACTCAGCTGATCACTTTTTCCAGGTGTTCATCTCATTCCCTGTCCCATCAGCAAATCAATGTGCAGTATTCAGATGGCAGACAGCACAGTGTTTGTGCGTCAGATGTTTGTTATTTATCTTGCCAAATGTGCACCATACTTCATTATTGCAATGTTTAAGACTATTATATATATTATTTTTTTTACAAAGGATCTTTTTCAAGCTTATGGATAGTAACATAGTAACATAGTACATAAGGCCGAAAAAAGACATTTGTCCATCCAGTTCGGCCTGTTATCCTGCAAGTTGATCCAGAGGAAGGCAAAAAACCCTGTGGATACTTGAAGTAACAGGATCATATGTGGAGGCATACCACAAAGAATTGAGTTGAGGGCGAAGGGCGGCCCAGCGCTGAACTGCTTCTGTTTCAGACATAGATTTACACTGCACTGCTGCTAGTGGAAGCTCAGTGCAAAGAGATTATTTACAGCTTCCATTTATATAAATGAGCTCCCCCTAGTGGTGGCTGCAGAAAGCCAGTTTTATAATCTGTGAGAAGAGAAGCAGGTTTGTCAATGATGCTAGTTGTCTGGCATAAATACACTGAGAAACATGATGTTCAGAACGAGCTTTTTTTTTCAATTTCAAATAAGCATTTTTCGATAGTAAAAAAAAGTGGGCGATGTGGAACGCAAAACTTTTTTTATTACAATTTTTTATTTATACATTTCTTTCAAAATAAACAAAAAAAACTTATTGGCCAAAAATCTGAGGAGTCACGCTTTGTCTTCTGATAAAAACTCTACCAAAGGCATGATTGTACTGTATAGCATGGTGAAAACTGCTGACAGATTCCCTTTAAACCCTTAAGGACCAGGCCAATTTTTGAATTTCCGTTTTTTTCTATTTTACCTTCACAAAAGACACAACTATTTTGCAGGACAAATTGGATATATATTGGTACCATTTACTTTACCATATCTTGTATTGAAAAAGGGGAAAACATTCTTTGTGGGGAGAAGTTGAAAACATCCACAATTCTGGATTTTGTAATTACAGTGTTCATTATGCACTAAAAGTGACATGAGGAGATACTGTGTCATCGCGTACTCCCTCAGGTGTCACTCTCTGGGGTTCAGTGTTGTGAAGAGGTGCGGTGAAAGGATCAGGCTGATGTAAAAGAACAACAGACATTTTTCTTTAAGAGTGCAAAGGATAAATTACAGTACATCCAGGTGTCGTCTGTACAAGGTGCAATATCTCTATCTCCAGGAGATGCAGTACGGTGGCAGAAATAGCACTCAGAGTAGTCTTTCTCTCCCAATTTTCCTTCACTAATAGCAATAAGCTGGCACTTGTGGCCATGTGCACACCCTGAACTGTTGTGATGGGTGTCTTAACTTATCCCCTCACCTTGCAGCAGAGTCTTTATATCTGTAGTGCTGATAAATCGTCTGTCTTTGTACTCGGTAGCTAGTAGTTCTTCTGGTGCCCTGGGACCCTGCAGTCTCCCTGGAGTAGTGGTCCTCACAGACAACTTGTTTTCGTAATCCCAGGACCCTTAAAGTGGCAGCAGATGTTCGTGCTCTCTCACTCTTGCACAGATAGCTCTCCCTAGAACTCTACCTCTTGGCAAGAAGAAGGACCAGCCCATTCCTAGCAAGAGGGGAGGAATGGAATGGTAAGTTCCATTCCAAACGCCCACCATACCTTATAATTACAGTATATACAGTATAATAATTGCAGATACATTATTTAGGCAGGTACTGCATTTGCTTTTTACAAGGCTAACTGTATTTGTTATGGGATAATTAGAACTTTTTATAAAAAAATTTGGGGGGTCAAAGTGACCAAAACATTGCAACATGGCGCATTTTTTATTTTTTCATTATGGCGTTCAACAAGCAGGAAACATATTTTTATATTTTAATAGGGTTATTTTAATGTACCGTATTTTTCGCTTTATAAGACGCGCCCGATGATAAGACACACCCCAGATTTTAGAGTAGGAAAATAAGAAAATATATTTTTCATCAGACCTCATATCAGCCTTATAACACCTCAGATTAGCCCATCAGACCCCCATCAGACCTCAGATTAGCCCATCAGACCTCAGATTAGCCCATCAGACCCCAGATTAGCCCATCAGAAACCAGATTAGCCCATCAGTACCCCCAGACCTCAGATTAGCCCATCAGTACCCCCAGACCTCAGAATAGCCCATCAGTACCCCCAGACCTCAGATTAGCCCATCAGACCCCAAATTAGCCCATCAGACACCAGATTAGCCCATCAGTACCCCCAGACCTCAGATTAGCCCATCAGTACCCCCAGACCTCAGAATAGCCCATCAGTACCCCCAGACCTCAGATTAGCCCATCAGACCCCAGATTAGCCTATCAGACACCAGATTAGCCCATCAGTACCCCCAGACCTCAGATTAGCCCATCAGTACCCCCAGACCTCAGAATAGCCCATCAGTACCCCCAGACCTCAGAATAGCCCATCAGACCTCAGATCAGACTAAAATAAAAAATCATTTTACCTGTCCTGCGCCGCGGCTCCTCTTCAGCTGTCGCGCTCCCATCTTCCCGGCCTGCGCTGCACTGTCACATGACTGCGTGCAACGTCAGGTCATAGTGCTCGCACTATGGAAGATGGGAGCGCGACAGCTGAAGAGAAGCCGCGGCGCAGACCAGGGAGGGCAAGTATTACCTGCGCTTGCGGCGCTTCGCTACCCGCTCCTAATACATACTAGTGAGCGCTTCCTATAGGAAGTGCTCACTAGTAATCGTTTTATAAGACGCACAGACATTTTCCCCCCACTTTTGGGGGGGGGTGCGTCTTATAAAGCGAAAAATACGGTAATATTTTTAGGCCCCTTATGGAACATGTACATGTGATCTTCTGATCACTTGTCCCATAGACTGTGCTGCATACCCCAGAATTTGTAAAAAAAAAAAAAAGTGCAAGAAAGATTGCAATAATAATAAATAAGAAAGTTGTACTAAACTTATTTGTCCGGGTTCCAGTGGCATGATCCTCAGCCTCAACACTCCCGCGTCAGGAGAGATGCGCTGCTGAGCCATGCCCCCTGGTGAGGCAACCGTATCCTTAGTAACAGGATGCAATGCTCTGTTTCTCCCTGCAGCGGGCGTGTGCTGGGGGAGATTGGCAGTGGGGCTGATTAGCTCAGCTGCTCCATTACTGTGTACTAGTGTTTCTGACTAATGGAGTGCAGAGTCATGAACCTATCAGGTTCTGATCCAGGGACTCAGCATTATATTAAATCCCTTCCTGCCATACACCATTGCCAGTGATAGTGTTGTTTGGCTCACTAGCTTGGTTTCTGGTTCCCTGTTCCTGCATTTGTGTACTGTTTCCTCTGCGCTTCTGACCCCTCTCTGTCTCAAGTGTTTGGTACTGTGCAGCCCGTCTGGCTCTGAACTCGGCTTGTCTTCTGACCACTCTCTGTCTCTCATTTGATATTGCGTAGCGCGTCTGGTCCTGACCCATTGCCCTACGACTCTGCTTTTGTTTTTTGTCTGTTGGTATTTGTCCATCTCTGCACTTATTTAAAGTAGGGACTATCATCCAGTTGCGGTTTTGCCAAGTAGGGCTTATACTGCAAGTAGGGAAGGCAGGCTGGGTTCTAGGTTAGGGCTCACTGTCCTTGTCTGTCTCTACCTACAGGTGTTACAAAACAATCTGAAGTACAAAATCTTTGCTGCCTTCTATCTGAATAGTATTGGGATCTGCTGTATGGAAGGCAGAAACATGAACATTGAGCCACAGCCTGCACTGCTGTCCTCTGCCTGAATAGCTCAGTGTTATTATTCTTCACAGACATAAACTACTGGGATACGATACATATACCAGGAAAGGTAGAAATAAAAGATCAAAGTAAAAGTCCATTGATTTCCACTGGCTTGTGTGAAAGCAACATATGATAATGGGCAAGAAGCTGAGCTCTGTGATATGTAGATTTACAGTCAGGTCCATAAATATTGGGACATCGCCACAATTTTAACATTTTTGGCTCTATACACCACCACAATGGATTTGAAATGAAACGAACAAGATATGCTTTAACTGCAGACTGTCAGCTTTAATTTGAGGGTATTTACATCCAAATCAGGTGAACGGTGTAGGAATTACAACAGTTTGCATATGTGCCTCCCACTTGTTAAGGGACCAAAAGTAATGGGACAATTGGCTTCTCAGCTGTTCCATGGCCAGGTGTGTGTTATTCCCTCATTATCCCAATTACAATGAGAAGATAAAAGGTCAAGAGTTCATTTCAAGTGTGCTATTTGCATTTGGAATCTGTTGCTGTCAACTCTCAAGATGAGATCCAAAGAAGTGACGCAAGCCATCATTATGCTGAAAAAACAAAACATCCCATCAGAGAGATAGCAAAAACATTAGGCGTGGCCAAAAGAACTGTTTGGGACATTCTTAAAAAGAAGGAACGCACCAGTGAGCTCAGCAACACCAAAAGACCGGGAAGACCACAGAAAACAACTGTGGTGGATGACCGAAGAATTCTTTCCTTAGTGAAGAAAACACCCTTCACAACAGTTGGCCAGATCAAGAACACTCTTCAGGAGGTAGGTGTATGTGTGTCAAAGTCAACAATCAAGAGAAGACTTCACCAGAGTGAATACAGAGGGTTCACCACAAGATGTAAACCATTTGTGAACCTCAAAAACAGGAAGTCCAGATTAGAGTTTGCCAAACGACATCTAAAAAAGCCTTCACAGTTCTGGAGCAACATCCTATGGACAGATGAGACCAAGATCAACTTGTGCCAGAGTGATGGGAAGAGAAGAGTATGGAGAAGGAAAGGAACTGCTCATGATCCTAAGCATACCACCTCATCAGTGAAGCATGGTGGTGGTAGTGTCATGGCGTGGGCATGTATGGCTGCCAATGGAACTGGTTCTCTTGTATTTATTGATGATGTGACTGCTGACAAAAGCAGCAGGATGAATTCTGAAGTGTTTCGGGCAATATTATCTGCTCATATTCTTCCAAATGCTTCAGAAGTCATTGGACGGCGCTTCACAGTGCAGATGGACAATGACCCAAAGCATACTGCAAAAGCAACCAAAGAGTTTTTTAAGGGAAAGAAGTGGAATGTTATACAATGGCCAAGTCAATCACCTGACCCGAATCCGATTGAGCATGTATTTCACTTGCTGAAGACAAAACTGAAGGGAAAATGCCCCAAGAACAAGCAGGAACTGAAGACAGTTGCAGTGGAGGCCTGGCAGAGCATCACCAGGGATGAAACCCAGCGTCTGGTGATGTCTATGCGTTCCAGACTTCAGGCTGTAATTGACTGCAAAGGATTTGCAACCAAGTATTAAAAAATAAAAGTTTGATTTATGATTATTATTCTGTCCCATTACTTTTGGTCCCTTAATAAATGGGAGGCACATATGCAACCTGTTGTAATTCCTGCACCGTTCACCTGATTTGGATGTAAATACCCTCAAATTAAAGCTGACAGTCTGCAGTTAAAGCACATCTTGTTCGTTTCATTTCAAATCCATTGTGGTGGTGTATAGAGAGAAAAATGTTAAAATTGTGTCGATGTCCCAATATTTATGGACCTGACTGTATGTCATATGGGACTGGATTGCTGAGTAAAAACCAAAATAAATCCTGACAAATCCACCCACACAGGATGATTGACAGCTCTCATTGAATCAGTGTGTGTGTACACCAAAAGCTGCCAGTCCCTATGTGATGGGTTATCAGGACTCTTAGGCTAGTTTCACACGGGCGTTGCGGGAAAAGGTGCGGGTGCGGGTGCGTTGCAGGAACATGCGCGATTTTTCCGCACAAGTGCAAAACATTGTATGGCGTTTTGCACTCGCGTGAGAAAAATCGCGCATGTTTGTATTAGATTGTATTATTTTCCCTTATAACATGGTTATAAGGGAAAATAATAGCATTCTGAATACAGAATGCATAGTACAATAGCGCTGGAGGGGTTAAAAAAAAATATAATAATTTAACTCACCTTAATCCACTTGCTCGCGCAGCCCGGCATCTCTTCTGTCTTCATCTGTGCTGTGAGCAATAGGACCTTTGATGACGTCACTACGCTCATCACATGATCCATCACCATGGTGATGGATCATGTGATGGACCATGTGATGAACGCAGTGACGTCATCAAAGGTCCTATTGCTCACAGATGAAGACAGAAGAGATGCCGGCTGCGCGAGCAAGTGGATTAAGGTGAGTTAAATTATTATTATTATTATTTTTTTTTTAACCCCTCCAGCCCTATTTTACTATGCATTCTGTATTCAGAATGCTATTATTTTCCCTTATAACCATGTTATAAGGAAAAATAATAATGATCGGGTCCCCATCCCGATCGTCTCCTAGCAACCATGCGTGAAAATCGCACCGCATCCGTACTTGCTTGCAGATGCTTGCGATTTTCACGCGGCCCCATTCACTTCTATGGGGCCTGCGTTGCGTGAAAAACACAGAATATAGAGCATGCTGCGATTTTCACGCAACACACAAGTGATGCCTGAAAATCACCGCTCATGTGCACAGCCCCATAGAAATGAATGGGTCCGGATTCAGTGCGGGTGCAATGCGTTCAACTCACGCATCGCATCCGCGCGGAATACTCGCCCGTGTGAAAGGGGCCTTACTGTCTCTTCTAGGAGACCTGTAAGGATTTACTCCGCTATTCACTCAAAAATCCTGCTAAATCATATAAACCTATATATCACAAAGCTCATCTTCTCTCCATCTATCATACCCTCCTCTGATATAGCGCAGCAGAAAACTGACAGGTTCACATTAACTGGAGTAATAAAATTTTTTACGCATTCTTCTGTGAAGTTCAAGTTTTTAAATACATTATGTAATACAATTTATTAAAGGGTTTCTGTCACCCCACAAAACTCATTATTTTTTTTTTTGGATAGTTAGATTCCTTATAGGGCGATATAGGAGAATATAATAGTCTTACTTACTTTCATGCGGCCGATTCTTTATAAAACGAAGTTTTATAATATGTAAATGAGGGCTCTACCAGCAAGTAGGGCGTCTACTTGCTGGTAGCCGCAGCAGCAATCCGCCCCCTCGCCGTGTTGATTGACAGGGCCAGCCGGGATCTCCTCCTCCGGCCGGCCCTGTCAGTAATTCAAAAATCGCACGCCTCTGGTCATTCGGCGCAGGCGCTCTGAGATGAGGAGGCTCGTCTCCTCAGTGCGCCTGCGCCGATGACATCACCGAAAGAGAAGACGTCATCGGCGCAGGCGCACTGAGGGAGTGCTGAGGAGACGAGCCTCCTCATCTCAGAGCGCCTGCGCCGAATGACCAGAGGCGCGCGATTTTTGAAATACTGACAGGGCCGGCCGGAGGAGGAGATCCCGGCTGGCCCTGTCAATCAACACGGCGAGGGGGCGGATTGCTGCTGCGGCTACCAGCAAGTAGACGCCCTACTTGCTGGTAGAGCCCTCATTTACATATTATAAAACTTTGTTTTATAAAGAATCGGCCGCATGAAAGTAAGTAAGACTATTATATTCTCCTATATCGCCCTATAAGGAATCTAACTATCCAAAAAAAAAAAAAAGAGTTTTGTGGGGTGACAGAAACCCTTTAAATAGACAATCACAAAATCATACATAACAGACAAATTTGGCATCAGGGTGACAAGTACCATACATTTATGGCAAATGCTGTAATTGCTTCTTTTGCTGTTAAAAAAAACAAACACTGACCTTTTGACTGTGTGGTTTAGCTGTGTTGTTTACTTCTGAAGACTTGTTTATGTCTGGAAAAGCTGCTTAGTCATTCCCATAGACTTGTGTTTAAACTCTACAGGAGTCTATGACAGACTGAAATTGTGACACTGTTTCTGTTTAGGCTATGCTTCTCCTTTCCAGTTCCACCTCTCCCACTAGAAGGTTCTAGTTCAGATAAAAACTGTATAAGGCTGCTTTCACATCAGTGCTAGCTATTCTTGTTCTTCTGCGCCGTTATGGGAGCAGAAGAATGAGAATAATGAAAGTGCTAGATTTGGCACAAAATTGACATGAACAGAGCCTAACAGATCCCATCCCGGGTGAATGTTATTTTGGTGGAGAAGTTCTTTATGCACAGAGCAACGCAGATGTAAAAGTTGCCTAAAAGGGGAGCAATCTGAGCCCGTAGTTGTCTGCATATAGGGACTGGTGTTTAGTAGAGGAGACTCTGCCAGTCTGAAGATGAGGACGTGGGTAGCGCCATCCTGGTTGGTCCACTCTTGGTCTGAATTTTGGTGAGTCACATCTGCCTCTTTACCTCCCGGCTTTCTTCCATTTGGATGTTCATTTATTGTCAGGATTTCCCTGTTGGCCGGGTGTGTGTATATGTCCATGTCAGCGTGGGCTTTGCAGTTACTTCTGACTCGCCTTTTTTCATCCTTACTTACTGTCTTTCTGCGGGCAATTTATATTCTTTTTACACATCCATCCCGCCGATTCTATACATTTACAACTTATGACCAGAGTGCCGCTCCCAGGGTGGTGCCGTTCTTCCCTCCCCCTGCTCCTTTTTTGTTCCCTGCCTTACTGCATCTCCTGTATGTAAACTTTGATGTTTTATTATGTCACAATAAATTATTTATTATGTTGATCATTTGGCATTTTGAGCTCCATTTTCTTTGTTGTTCTGAAGATGAGGACGGGTGTTTAGTAGAGGAAACTCTGCCAGTCTTCAGATAGGTCTTAGTGTTTAGTAGAAGAGACTCTGCCAGTCTGCATATAGGGTTTAGTGTTTAGTAGAAGACTCTCTGCCAGTCTGCAGATAGGGACCGGTGTTTAGTAGAGGAGACTCTGCCAGTCTTCAGATAGGTCTTAGTGTTTAGTAGAAGAGACTCTGCCAGTCTGCATATAGGGTTTAGTGTTTAGTAGAAGACTCTCTGCCAGTCTGCAGATAGGGACCGGTGCTTAGTAGAGGAGACTCTGCCAGTCTGCAGATGGGGACTGGTGTTTAGTAGAGGAGACTCTGCCAGTCTGCAGATAGGGACCTGTGTTTAGTAGAGGAGACTCTGCCAGTCTGCAGATAGGGACCAGTGTTTAGTAGAGGAGACTCTGCCAGTCTGCAGATAGGGACCAGTGTTTAGTAGAGGAGACTCTGCCAGTCTGCAGATGGGGACCGGTGTTTAGTAGAGGAGACTCTGCCAGTCTGCAGATGGGAACTAGTGTTTAGTAGAGGAGACTCTGACAGTCTGCAGATGGGGACCGGTGTTTAGTAGAAGAGACTCTGCCAGTCTGCAGATGGGGACCGGTGTTTAGTAGAGGAGACTCTGCCAGTCTGTAGATAGGGACCGGTGTTTAGTAGAGGAGACTCTGCCAGTCTGTAGATAGGGACCAGTGTTTCGATTCCTCCCTTTTCCATCTTCTTCCCAACCATCTCAACACAAACTCCCCACTCCCCATCCATAATGCCCCCCAGTAATAACAATGCCCTTAGAGTGCCTCCAGCAATAATAATTCCCACTGTTGTGGCCCCCAGAATAATGCCCCCAGTAGCAAAAAAAAAACCAAAAACATATGAGTGCTGTTTCTGAGGGAAACTGAGTACTGGCATTTTCTTTCTATTTTATCAATATTTTCTCTTGCACCTATTTATTTCCGTTGAAACTCCCAGAGGACCCCTTTAATAACCGACAAGTAATACATGGAAAATTACAACTACTTGGGCATCAAAATAAAAAGCAAAAAAAAATAAAAAAATGGCCCAACTCAGCTTTGTCTTCAGAGGGTTAAATAGTAGGATGGCTGGAAAGGGGTCCTGCTGTGACTGCTGGGGGTAGGATTGAAGATAAGGGCGCTGCTGTATTCACTCTGGGTTGTGACGCCTGCAGCACTACGCTATGTACACGGCCCACCTATATCAGACATGCCTGCTGCAGCCATACAATCACTGCCCCCTAAGTCCCTGTGCTTAAACTTCCCGGAATGATAAAGCCTTGAGAGTAGGCGGGCAGGGAAGTTTTGGTCATGTGAGCAACTGCCGGTCACATGGTAAAGGCTTGTCAGTCATGTGACCATCAAGTAACAAAAGGTCCTCGGTGGTCTCGACTAATTGCGGTCATGTGATCGTGACGTTTACAAGGTCCTACCACTGAGCAAGTCGCTGCCACAGGAAATTGCTTCATTTCCTTGTTAGTAACTTCCTGGCGACGGCTGAATAGGAGAAAGCGGAGAGGAGACATTGATGAGACTGGTAATGTCCTCTTATTCCATGACCTGCAGAGGGGGGCGCAGACTGTGCAAGGCCGCGTTATACTGCAGGAGGAGCAGACTCTGGTGTCCCCCCTGTACCTGGTTATAATACAGGAGGAGCAGACTGTGGTGTCCTGTCTGTTATTATACAGGAGGAGCAGACTCTGGTGTCCTGACTGTTATTATACAGGAGAAGCAGACTCTGGTGTCCTGTCTGTTATTATACAGGAGGAGCAGACTCTGGTGTCCTGTCTGTTATTATAATACAGGAGGAGCAGACTCTGGTGTCCTGTCTGTTATTATTATACAGGAGGAGCAGACTGTGGTGTCCTGTCTGTTATTATACTACAGGAGGAGCAGACTCTGGTGTCCTGTCTGTTATTATAATACAGGAGGAGCAGACTCTGGTGTCCTGTCTGTTATTATAATACAGGAGGAGCAGACTGTGGTGTCCTGTCTGTTATTATAATACAGGAGGAGCAGACTCTGGTGTCCTGTCTGTTATTATACAGGAGGAGCAGACTCTGGTGTCCTGTCTGTTATTATAATACAGGAGGAGCAGACTCTGGTGTCCTGTCTGTTATTATACAGGAGGAGCAGACTCTGGTGTCCTGTCTGTTATTATAATACAGGAGGAGCAGACTCTGGTGTCCTGTCTGTTATTATAATACAGGAGGAGCAGACTGTGGTGTCCTGTCTGTTATTATAATACAGGAGGAGCAGACTCTGGTGTCCTGTCTGTTATTATAATACAGGAGGAGCAGACTCTGGTGTCCTGTCTGTTATTATACTACAGGAGGAGCAGACTCTGGTGTCCTGTCTGTTAGTATAATACAGGAGGAGCAGACTCTGGTGTCCTGTCTGTTATTATAATACAGGAGGAGCAGACTCTGGTGTCCTGTCTGTTATTATAATACAGGAGGAGCAGACTGTGGTGTCCTGTCTGTTACTATAATACAGGAGGAGCAGACTCTGGTGTCCTGTCTGTTATTATACTACAGGAGGAGCAGACTGTGGTGTCCTGTCTGTTATTATTATACAGGAGGAGCAGACTCTGGTGTCCCCCCTGTACCTGGTTATAATACAGGAGGAGCAGACTGTGGTGTCCTGACTGTTATTATACAGGAGAAGCAGACTCTGGTGTCCTGTCTGTTATTATACAGGAGGAGCAGACTCTGGTGTCCTGTCTGTTATTATAATACAGGAGGAGCAGACTCTGGTGTCCTGTCTGTTATTATTATACAGGAGGAGCAGACTGTGGTGTCCTGTCTGTTATTATACTACAGGAGGAGCAGACTCTGGTGTCCTGTCTGTTATTATAATACAGGAGGAGCAGACTCTGGTGTCCTGTCTGTTATTATAATACAGGAGGAGCAGACTGTGGTGTCCTGTCTGTTATTATAATACAGGAGGAGCAGACTCTGGTGTCCTGTCTGTTATTATACAGGAGGAGCAGACTCTGGTGTCCTGTCTGTTATTATAATACAGGAGGAGCAGACTCTGGTGTCCTGTCTGTTATTATACAGGAGGAGCAGACTCTGGTGTCCTGTCTGTTATTATAATACAGGAGGAGCAGACTCTGGTGTCCTGTCTGTTATTATAATACAGGAGGAGCAGACTGTGGTGTCCTGTCTGTTATTATAATACAGGAGGAGCAGACTCTGGTGTCCTGTCTGTTATTATAATACAGGAGGAGCAGACTCTGGTGTCCTGTCTGTTATTATACTACAGGAGGAGCAGACTCTGGTGTCCTGTCTGTTAGTATAATACAGGAGGAGCAGACTCTGGTGTCCTGTCTGTTATTATAATACAGGAGGAGCAGACTCTGGTGTCCTGTCTGTTATTATAATACAGGAGGAGCAGACTGTGGTGTCCTGTCTGTTACTATAATACAGGAGGAGCAGACTCTGGTGTCCTGTCTGTTATTATACTACAGGAGGAGCAGACTGTGGTGTCCTGTCTGTTATTATTATACAGGAGGAGCAGACTCTGGTGTCCTGTCTGTTATTATACTACAGGAGGAGCAGACTGTGGTGTCCTGTCTGTTATTATAATACAGGAGGAGCAGACTGTGGTGTCCTGTCTGTTATTATACTACAGGAGGAGCAGACTGTGGTGTCCTGTCTGTTATTATAATACAGGAGGAGCAGACTCTGGTGTCCTGTCTGTTATTATAATACAGGAGGAGCAGACTGTGGTGTCCTGTCTGTTATTATATTACAGGAGGAGCAGACTCTGGTGTCCTGTCTGTTATTATAATACAGGAGGAGCAGACTCTGGTGTCCTGTCTGTTATTATAATACAGGAGGAGCAGACTCTGGTGTCCTGTCTGTTATTATAATACAGGAGGAGCAGACTGTGGTGTCCTGTCTGTTATTATAATACAGGAGGAGCAGACTCTGGTGTCCTGTCTGTTATTATAATATAGGAGGAGCAGACTGTGGTGTCCTGTCTGTTATTATAATACAGGAGGAGCAGACTCTGGTGTCCTGTCTGTTATTATAATACAGGAGGAGCAGACTGTGGTGTCCTGTCTGTTATTATAATACAGGAGGAGCAGACTCTGGTGTCCTGTCTGTTATTATACAGGAGGAGCAGACTCTGGTGTCCTGTCTGTTATTATAATACAGGAGGAGCAGACTCTGGTGTCCTGTCTGTTATTATAATACAGGAGGAGCAGACTGTGGTGTCCTGTCTGTTATTATAATACAGGAGGAGCAGACTCTGGTGTCCTGTCTGTTATTATAATACAGGAGGAGCAGACTCTGGTGTCCTGTCTGTTATTATACTACAGGAGGAGCAGACTCTGGTGTCCTGTCTGTTAGTATAATACAGGAGGAGCAGACTCTGGTGTCCTGTCTGTTATTATAATACAGGAGGAGCAGACTCTGGTGTCCTGTCTGTTATTATAATACAGGAGGAGCAGACTGTGGTGTCCTGTCTGTTACTATAATACAGGAGGAGCAGACTCTGGTGTCCTGTCTGTTATTATACTACAGGAGGAGCAGACTGTGGTGTCCTGTCTGTTATTATTATACAGGAGGAGCAGACTCTGGTGTCCTGTCTGTTATTATACTACAGGAGGAGCAGACTGTGGTGTCCTGTCTGTTATTATAATACAGGAGGAGCAGACTGTGGTGTCCTGTCTGTTATTATACTACAGGAGGAGCAGACTGTGGTGTCCTGTCTGTTATTATAATACAGGAGGAGCAGACTCTGGTGTCCTGTCTGTTATTATAATACAGGAGGAGCAGACTGTGGTGTCCTGTCTGTTATTATATTACAGGAGGAGCAGACTCTGGTGTCCTGTCTGTTATTATAATACAGGAGGAGCAGACTGTGGTGTCCTGTCTGTTATTATAATACAGGAGGAGCAGACTCTGGTGTCCTGTCTGTTATTATAATATAGGAGGAGCAGACTGTGGTGTCCTGTCTGTTATTATAATACAGGAGGAGCAGACTCTGGTGTCCTGTCTGTTATTATAATACAGGAGGAGCAGACTGTGGTGTCCTGTCTGTTATTATAATACAGGAGGAGCAGACTCTGGTGTCCTGTCTGTTATTATAATACAGGAGGAGCAGACTCTGGTGTCCTGTCTGTTATTATAATACAGGAGGAGCAGACTGTGGTGTCCTGTCTGTTATTATACAGGAGGAGCAGACTCTGGTGTCCTGCCTGTTATTATAATACAGGAGGAGCAGACTGTGGTGTCCTGTCTGTTATTATAATACAGGAGGAGCAGACTCTGGTGTCCTGTCTGTTATTATACTACAGGAGACGCAGACTGTGGTGTCCTGTCTGTTATTATAATACAGGAGGAGCAGACTCTGGTGTCCTGTTATTATAATACAGGAGGAGCAGACTGTGGTGTCCTGTCTGTTATTATAATACAGGAGGAGCAGACTGTGGTGTCCTGTCTGTTATTATAATACAGGAGGAGCAGACTGTGGTGTCCTGTCTGTTATTATAATACAGGAGGAGCAGACTGTGGTGTCCTGTCTGTCATTATAATACCAAATACTCCTGTAAAAACGACTCTAAAACCTCCTCCAAAAAGGACCTTTTTTCAGCTAATAATCTGCTGCTGATTTTGCCGCCTTTATCTCCATTGTAGGTCTGTTTAAGACTAATACAGTATTCATCTGACAACCTAAGAAAAGATGGCAAAGGACAAGAGTCGCATGTCCGAGAAGATATTAAAACTCACACTGGAGATCATCTACCTGCTGACTGGGGAGGTGAGGAATTTTCTCATCACTATAGTCTTTGTACATTATGTGTTCAGAGGTTAGTCAGGGTCCAATCTGATCACACTGATTATAATGGTCTTGATAGAATTTCACAGCCATCAAGACAGAAACTGGAAGATTGAGCATTTCCCAGGACCCAGTCTCGGAACCTCCATCCTATTCATTAAAACATGATAAAAAAAATAAGAAGATCCTGCAGCTCACCAACAAGATCATTGAGCTGCTGACTGTAGAGGTGAGCGCTGCTGGGAAATAATACAGTAACACAAATGATAACTTGTCTGGAGAATGACTGTGCCATTGTGTTTGTTAGGTCCCTATAAGGTTAATGGTGCGCTCAGGGAATACTGAGAGTAGTAGTTTTCCAACAGCTGTAGAGTGCATATTGGATGTCACCACTATGAGGATGCCAATGTCTATTTCTCTGTTAAGGAACAAGAGTATTTAGATGGACACATGGATCTGTACAAAGATGTTGTGGAGAAGCACCAGACCATCAAATCACCAGGTACGTGGAGACTTCATTGATAGTAATGGAGAGAACAATTTTTAAAGTCACATCACTTGTCATCTGATCACATAAATATTGCATTTAGTCATTGTGTATGTGTTTCCTAAAGGTGGATCCAGCAAGAGAAAGCCACCAAAGCGTCGTCCAAGACCTCATTATTCCCATAGCTATGCGGAAGACAAGCACAGTTTCCCACAGGATCATAAGGTAGATGCTGTGGTGAGACCACTTCAGCCTTACTGATTCCAATTTTAAGGATTTCAGAGCTGTCTGAGCCCTTTTGTAATAACTCCACTAACCAATGACTTTTTGTTATAGTGCAAAACTTGGTTTGTATTATTTGTCTATGATGCTTATTATAACTGCTAGTTCCATAACCCCAAACCAGTGTTGGTAATGTGTGTTTTTTATCTCTGGAATCTTCAGAATGAGTCCCTTAGTGATTTCCAGATTGTTATAGTAGAAGACAATATTAAGAAGGAGAGTGAAGAACTCCGTGTTATAATAAAGGAGGAAGAAATTCCAACAGATATCAGCACAGGTGAGCATTTGTCCCTAAAAAATATCCCTTTTGTCATCAGTCTTTTAAAAAAAAAAATGTCATCTGCTTTGTCAGTACCATCTCATCAGTGAAAAGCTCTTTGTTATCTTCAAGCAGTGCAGTCTTCAGTGAGAAGATTGACCCTGTTGGGGACTTTCTCTTCTTACCTTGTGTCACTTTGTGCTACCTGCCAAGTCCAGTTTCACCCTGGCTTCCCATTCCTTCCGAATTCTAGCCCCATAACGCACTGGTTGTTGCAGGCATGTAAATATGGTTTTGGTCCATTCCATATCTTTTGGTCATTCAGGTTTTTAATAATTTTGTGCATTATTTACAGATGGACATGAAAGCAGACATTCTATGGAGGCACATGTCATTTCATCTCCAGATTGCGAAAGAGATGATGATGACTTCACGGTTGAACGCCCAAGAAGAAAGCCCAAGTCTGTAAATACACGCCCAGTATTCCAGGGTACATCATCTGATCCTTCAAGTCACGAGGAAGGCTTTCTTGACATGTCAGAATTTATTAAGGCATGTTCGGGAAATAATGTCTTTCCATACTCAGAATATATTAAGCATTTTAACCAAAATCCTGGTGTCTTAGATCTTCAGGGAAATCGTGTTGCCAGGAAGCCATTTAATTGCACAGCGTGTGATAAATGTTTTACACATAACTCCTACCTTATCAAGCACATGCGAACTCACACAGGGGAGAAGCCATTTGCATGTGGAGAGTGTGGAAAATGTTTTACTGACAACTCTGGCCTCACTAAACACCAGAGAATCCACACAGGTGAGAGACCATACCAGTGTGCGGAATGTGGGAAGAGTTTTACATATAAAGCCGACCTTATCAAACATGAAAGAATCCATACAGGTGAGAAGCCCTTCCCGTGTCCTGAATGCGGCAAATGTTTTACAGACAAGTCTGGCCTTGCCAAACATCAGAGAATCCACACGGGTGAGAGGCCCTTCCAGTGTGCAGAGTGCGGGAAATGTTTTGCTCGTAAGTCACATCTCGGAAAGCACCAGATAATTCACACAGGTGAGAAGCCATTCCAGTGCCCCGAATGTGGAAGATGCTTTGCTCGGAAGTCTCACCTGGTCAACCATCAGATCATACACACAGGTGAAAAACCACATTTATGCACTGAGTGTGGGAAATGTTTTGCCCAGAGACCAGGCCTCATTATTCACCGAAGAACACATAGGAAGGTAACACAGTTTTCATGAGCTGTGCAAATGATGGAAAACGCAACTGTGGATGTACAAGGAATATAAGAAGATCAAATTTCAGTACGTTTGTAGGATATTCAAGCAGAGACCTGCACTGGTATTACCAGGCGAAGATGACATAAAGCAATAGTCTGGTGTTATGAATGAATATACTACCATCCAGATATGGAGCAGAAATGCCAGAACAGGTCGCTCATGTATATCATAGATCTGAATTCTAATATAGAGAACGTTGTTCTGTAGGCTCCCAACTAATATGTAACCCTATTGCATTTAATAGATCCTTGAGACTGACCTCATGAGTATTCATGTACAATAAGATACTGAAAGTTGTGGACTTTCACACGTTTTAATATAGGTTTTATTTAATGAAAATTAAAGGGTGTGGATATATCTGTCATCCACTGAAGCCGCGGCAGCTGTTATTCTCGTTATAAAACATTCAGAGCAGAATGGTGACTAAACTGAATGGACTATCTCATGAGAGGACACAATCATCAGGTGATATGAAACATTAGCAATAAGGTTTCAATGGAGACCTAGGCTGAATTTCACCATCAGTTCTGAAGATCCTCAGGATTTCTTATCCTTCTTATGGTAAAAGAACAGTTCAAATGGACATCTAAAGAAAGACTTTGCATTTCATCTAAAAGTAAATTATGATGACCAAGTCTATGGGCCAGGGCTGAGAATCTAGCATATAAAGTTGTGCCCGCCTTTACGTTCTTCTTTATCTCTTACTTCTGGTCACCCCTTTTTTTTGAGCTGATGAGAAACCTCTGTCCTTTACCTGCTCTGTACTTTTGTGTTCAATTGGGCAGCCCTAAGGAAATAACATGTATTGGTGTTTAGGTTCCTTTTTCTCTGATAACCTTTAGTAACAACGTTGTTTTGATTGAAGTTGATTCTTCCATAAAGGGAGTCTGTCAGCAGTTTTGTCAATGCAAAACTGCTCACAGACATGGGTCGGGACATTACTGTCTTCCTCCTTGTAATCACCTTCGTGCTGACAAAAAGTACTATGAATCCAGCTGGGAACACCGAAGTGCACCGAAAGCAGGCTGCAGAGCTTCAGGCTCTGTGTATAAGCCGCTCCACAGTTTCCCCCTTCTGGTGTGAGTGACCGCTGTATCCCCAGTTTTCCCCTATTGCTGTATCAGTCACTGCAAGAAAAAGGGGGTCAGTCAGCACATCCCAATGCGCAGGTGCACGCTGCCATGGCTAGAAACACAAAGAAAAAAAACACAGTGCAACAGCACTCTGCAAACACAAATTACGTACAATAATGCCATAATTATAGAACATATTCTGGTGCTTATTTTATACATTTGAGATTCTTGGCAAATACAGTTTGTACAAAATTATTTGGGTCCATGCATCGGCTGCCACAGCCATCACTCAGAGCATAGGGCAGTGGCTGTGGAGCAGCTCTCACGTTGAACTGGAAGCACTGCAGCCTGCATGACCATCTTTGGGACTCTTGTGAAAGCAGCGTCCGTGGGATTCCATTTTTTTAATTTATTTTCCAGTACCGCAGTGATAATATGTAATACCTTCTTCCCCTAACTGTGTCTGTCAGCAGTTTTGCATCAACAAAAACTGCTTGCACTCGCTTTAAATGACAGGTATAATTATTCTAATCTTTAAGACTTCACCCAAATTGTTCCTTGCTGCGAAAAGATTTTGTGATGCAACTCAGGTGCTTTACACATGTAGAGAACCAGTCTTTGCTACTACTATCCTTTTGGAGAAATAGCTGCAGTATTATTATAGCTTTCTGAAAGCTGGTGGTCGGGATAGATGAATTCAACATTGTATTGTATTGTATGTCTCCATTGTATATGACTTCTGTTTTTTATGGGTTGCATAGAAAAAAAAAAAAAAAAAAGTGTAAAAAAAAAAAATCCACTGTATCAGTTAAAGCAGCAGTTAGTCTTCCCTTTCACCTAACTCATAAGCTACCTGGAAGTGACACAGGAGTTCTACAGTGAGAGAGAGAGCAGTTGACACTAACCTTCCTTGGAAAGTTTTACAGTTTTTTTTTTTTGTAACTAATTTTATTACTTTTATATTTGTTGGTGTATTGGTTTAACAAAATAAACTAAATACTGTAGTTTAAGCTTAACCCATTTGTAATAAAGTACTTGTGATTAGTTTTGAATGCCCGGCTATTAAATCTCCATAACTGTTGCAGTGCAGAAGGTTGTCACGGTGAGAGGTGTTTTTCAAGGTATGGATTCCAGCCTACAACAATGATGGGAGTTAGGCCACTCAAGAAAATGAATGGGCATAAAGCAGCTGTCATCTCTTCAAAAAGGCTAAATCTGACCCTAAGAAAACATTTTTCGCAAATAAGCATGGCCAACCGAATAGGAGCCTCTATAAAGCTTGCTGTGCTGTATTAAAATATACTCAACAATTCAAGGCTTCTTTATATGTGAACTAGCAGAAGGACCCGACTTTGCACAGGTATATTTCATTTCATGTTTGTGTGTGTCATTAAATGATATTGACAGTATCCCCCATAAGTCACCTCTACAGCACCTGCCTCTTAACACGGCCCCCCCCCCTCCTTAAAATGGTACCTCCACAGCAGCCCACCCGCTTAACTTTGACCTTGACAACAGCCCGCCCCTTTAACAGTTAGTTTCACAGCACCCCACTCCCTTGACATTGACCTCCTTAGGGGCTCTCCCCCTTAACAGTGACCTATACAGCACCCCGCCCCTTAACACTGACTTTCATAAGGAACCATCCCCTTATCTGTGAGCTCCACTGTTCCCTGCCCCCTAACAGAGACCTCCAAAGCACCCATCCCTTTAACATTGACTGCCATAGTACCCCATTCCCTTAACAGTGACCTCGGCAGTACCCCGCTCCCTTAACTGACCTCACAGTACCCTGCTGACTTAACAGTAACCTCCACAGCAGCTGCCCCTTTAATAGTGGCCCCGGCCCCCTTAACAGTGATCTCCACAGTGCCCTATTTCTTTAAGGCTAGGGCTACATGACGACATGTGTCGCACGGGCTTGGGTCTGCTGAGAGTTTTCATTAGCTCGAGCAGCAGCCATGCTTTTTGCTGCAGGAGTCTTGCGTCCAACTGCAGTTTTCCTTTTTGGAGGCATGAGTAGTTTAAAAGCATTTCAATTTATAAGAATGCTGACATTCAGTATGGCAGTCCATTATAGGTGCAGTCTAGTGTTGAGCGAACTTCTGTTTTAAGTTCGGCGTCTAAAGTTCAGCTTCCGGTTAGCGGAGGATTCCGAATTCCGTTGTGGTCCGTGGTAGCGGAATCAATAATCGGCCATTATTGATTCCGCTACCACGGACCACAACGGAATTCGGAATCCATATCGGGATTCTCCGCTAACCGGAAGCCGAACTTTAGAGGCCGAACTTAAAACAGAAGTTCGCTCAACACTAGTGCAGTCTGTTTATGGCTGTGTTGTTAGGAAAACCTGGTAAATTAAATGTGAACTTATATTGGCTGATACACGTCATATGACTGAATATTTAAGGACCTGCGAACTGCGCAGCTAAAACCTGTGATCAGTTGTTATGGAAACCTGGAGTAGGACCTGCGAGCTTCGTTTGGCTGATAAGGGACATGTGACCGTGTGTATGGCAGTTGGCATATGAAGAGAAACACTTGCAGGCTTGTATTGGCTAATGCAGGTCATTTTTGGGGAATATATCAGAAATGGTACGTCCTAGAGAGCTGGTCTAAAACCTTCCCAGACACCTGATGTACCTGTGTGCCAAATTTGAAGATCGGTCCAGTCGTTTGGTCACGCATAAAGAACAGAAAGATGTCCAGACAGACAAACTCATTTATATATATATATATATATATATATATATATATATATATATATATATACTAGCAGAAGGACCCGGCTTCACACGGGTATATTTAATCTATTTAATTTCATGTGTCGTAAGAAGAAATCAACAGTATTCCCCCATAACAGTGACCTCCACAGTGTCTGCCCCTTTACGGTTCAATCATTATTTTATTAAAGCGTATAAATGAGTAATGTATAAATATATCCAATATGTATTCATAAACATGAAAATTACAAAGGTCGAAAACTGGTCATACAAATAAGTCTGAGGTAGTAGTACATTCTATGAGTAGCATTACAGAACATTATTTTCAAGTAACAAGCCCGTGGGGACTTCTGGAAATGAATCCAAGAGCACCCATGGTATATATTCTCTAAATTCCAGACCAGCAACCACATAGGACAAGGAGAGACATCACAAGACATGACAGACCAAGACAAGACATAAACAGAAGGAAGGAAGGAAGGGGGGAAGGAGGTGTATAGGATAGAAGATTCTGCTTAGTGTAGTATTTAGGAGCTATTACCCGGGATAATACCTGTTGTCAACCAATCATGAAAAGATGTGGAGGTGCGAAACTGATTCCATGGGTCCCAAATCCCCCGGAAGGCTGAAGCAGATCCTGAATCCACAGCGCCTAACTCTTCCATATGAACTAGTGAATCCAGAGCGCTAGACCAAGTCACTCTCAAAAGACTCTCTGTAGACCTCCATTGGCGGGGAATTATCTGTCTCATAGCTAAGATAAACAAGCGAAGTGCGCCCTTCTTAATCTGCGAAATCCTCCCTGAGAACATGGATAGAAGAGCTATCGCAGGTGAGGGTGTAATAGTAGCTTTGTATAAGAAATTATATAAGTCAAAGATCTCCCGCCACAGGGGGGCCACACCTGGACAGTCCCACCATATATGTGTCATGGAGCCTCTTGCATTAAGACACCTCCAGCATGTATCAGGAACCTGAGAATAAAATTGGTGTAATCGCACTGGAGTCCTATACCATCTGCTAAGGATTTTTATAATTGAGTTCTTGTAGATTACAAGACACAGTTAATTTATGAGTAAACAGAAGTGATCTAGACCATTGGTCTGCAGAGAAGGTAGATCCCAGTTCCGATTCCCAATCAGACATGAATTTGAGTTTAGTTCCTTGAGTGCCTGTGGAAGAATCCTCTTTCTCCCCAGAGTTCAACATGGCATATAGAAGAGATATAGCATGATCAGGAGCTGACCTCGCTGTGCACATTTTCTCAAATTCAGTTAAGGGGGGTGTCTGCCCCTTTAACATTGACCACCCCTTTAACAGTGACCTTCATAGTGATCGCCCCTTTAACAGTGACCTCCACAGTACCTGCCCCTTTAACAGTGACCTCCACAGTGCCCGCCCCTTTATCATTGACTACCCCTTCAATAGTGGCCACCCCTTTAACAGTGACCTCCCAGTGCCTGCCCCTTTAACAGTGACCTCCACAGTGCCTGCCCCTTTAACAGTGATCTCCACAGTGCCCACCCCTTTAACAGTGACCCCATCTTTAATAGTGACCTGCACAGTGCCCGTCCCTTTAACAATGACTTTCCCTTTAACAGTGACCTTCATAGTGGCCACCACTTTAACAGTGACCACCACAGTGCTCGACCCTTTAACAATGACCACCCCTTTAACAGTGACCTTCATAATGGCCGCCCCTTCAACAATGACCTCCACAGTGCCCACCCCTTTAATAGTGACCTCCATAGTGTCCGCCCCTTTAACAGTGTCCTCCACAATGCCCGCCCCTTTAACAGTGACCTCCACATTGATCGTCCCTTTAACATTGAACTCCACAGCGCTCGTCCGTTTAATAGTGGCCCCTTCCCCCATGCATGTAGCAGTGTAGTTGTGCCGTCATACGACTGAATATTTAAGGACCTGCAAACTGCTAAAACCTGTGATCAGTTGTTATGGCAACCTGGAGTAGGACCTGTGAGCTTCTAGTGGCAATTAAGGGACATGTGACCGTGTAAATGGCAGTTCGGATTTAAGTGAAAGGCTTGCTGGTTTCTATTGGCTAATGCAGGTCATTTTTTGGGAAGATCTCAGGAACGGTAAGTCCTAGAGAGCTGTGACCTGGTCTAAAACCTTCCCGGACACCTGACGTACCTGTGTGCCAAATTTGATGAAGATCGGTCCAGTCGTTTGGTCGTGCATAAAGAACATACAGACAGACACTAATTTTTATGTATATAAGAGATAGTACGTGTCATTATCTGGCCAGAATATCAGTTTATGCATAGAAATAGAAAACAAGTACTTACCGTAGTGCCAAAGCCAATTGCTACAAAAATCACTGTTATGGCGGATAGACTGGGACCTTACAATGGCACGTTACAAGGAGTTATGGAGTCAATGGGGGTAATTTATGATCACTCCCTATGCCAGTTTCTGGCAGATTTTACACATTATATTGTATAAAAGTGAGTTACATTCAGGGCCGGCCTTTGGGGTGTGCGGGCTGTGCGGCCGCACAGGGCGCCATAGTAACAGGGGCGCTGGGCGGCCGACAGCTCGCAATGTAATCTGCGGCTGGCGAGGCTGTACTTGTGTTCTCCCTCGGGGCGCCCCCTCCATCTCCCCCTCCCCTGTCTGACCTGCCTGCTGCCCCCGCCGCTGCCAATAAGAAGAGAGACAGGAGGAGGAGGTGAGGGGCTGTGGCCACTGCGCCACCAATGAAGAAAACTGACCTGTATTACAAATACAGGAGGCGGGTGCCGGAATCAAATAGCCGGCACCCGACCTCTGTGACAGGGAGCTGCGATCAGCTGCAGTTGAGTTAACCCTTCAGGTGCGGTACCTGAGGGGTTAACTGCCGCTGATCGCAGCTCCCTGTCACAGAGGTCGGGTGCCGGCTATTTGATTCCGGCACCCGCCTCCTGTATTTGTATAAGAAACGTTGGTGGCACAGTGCACCCCCCCCCCAAACACCCCAGTATAAGAAACATAATTGGTGGCTCAGTGCGCCCCCCCCCTAGTATAAGAAACGTTGGTGGCACAGTGCGCCCCCTCCAGTATAAGAAACATTGGTGGCTCAGTGGGCAGTGCCAATGAGGGTTAAAAAATAATTTAAAAAAATTAACTCACCTCCTCCAGTTGATCGCGTAGCTGCCGGTCTTTCTTCAGGACCTGTGGTGACGTCACTGAGCTCATCACATGACCCATTACCATGGTGATGGATCATGTGATGAGCACAGTGATGTCACCACAGGTCCTTTGACAGGTCATAAAGAAAGAACAGAAGGCGATCAATTGGAGGAGGTGAGTTAATAATTTTTTTATTTTTTAACCCTCATTGGCACTGCCCACTGCGCCACCAATGTTTATTATATTGAGGGGGGCGCACTGCGCCACCAATGTTTATTATATTGAAGGGGGGCGCACTGCGCCACCAATGTTTATTATATTGAGGGGGGGCGCACTGCGCCACCAATGTTTATTATACTGGGGTGTTGGGGGGGGCGCACTGCGCCACCAATGTTTATTATATTGAGGGGGGCGCACTGCGCCAATGTTTATTATACTGGGGTGTTGGGGGGGGCGCACTGTTCCACCAATGTTTATTATACTGGGGTGTTGTGGGGGGGGCGCACTGTGCCACCAATGTTTATTATATTGGGGGGGCGCACTGCGCACAACGATGGGTTAGGGAAATTTCACAGCAGAGTGTGCATGCGCTGGGAGCCTCGCCGGCGGTTAGAGTAGGGAAAAATTATGGGCCAGTGCACAGGTGCGGTGATCGGATGGATGTTCTCAGCAGGACACCGGCCGACACTGCGCATGCGCTGGGAGCCTCACCAGCGGTTAGGGTAGGGAAAAAGCACTGGCCCGTACGTAATTTTTCTCTTCCCTAACCGCTGGTGAGGCTCCCGGTGCATGCGCAGTGTCGGCCGGTGTTCAGCTGAGAACATCCATCCGATCACTGCGCCTGCGCACTGGCCCATAGTTTTTCCCTACCCTAACCACCGGCGAGACTCCTGGCGCATGCGCACTCTGCTGTGAAACTTCCCTAACCTGTCGTTGTGCGCCTGCGCTGCACACCTCCTCACGTCATGTCCGGTGCGACCGGAAGTGACGAGGGTAGGGAAATCTCACGAAGTAGGGAAGTATAACATTACACCGGCCTTTGGGGTGTGCGGGCTGGTAACTACTTGGTTGGATAGTCAGCCAGCCTATGCCATGATGCCAGCAACAAGCAGTGTTTTGTTTTTTTTTGGGGGGGGGGGGCGCCACAAGGTTAGCTCGCACAGGGCGCCTGGACACCTAAGGCCGGCCCTGGTTACATTAATCCCTTAGATGGCAGAATATGAAGTTACATTGCCTTGGCCGCATGTGGAATACCTAGTTTCAAACTCCTTTTTTTTTTTTGTATACTTCTTGCTAGACAAGTGTAGTCCATGTCATGTATTTCAGAAGATGAGGAACTTGTTCTTTCATCAGAGTGTACACACAAAATTGCTGAACTTATATACCATAGATTCACACACCTGCTAAACCATTAGTGATACCATATCAAGTTAGAATTGGTGTGGGTCCCAGACACTCTGGTGGCAGTTTAAAGAAGAGGGATCCTAGATCTGAAAGAACATCACAAATTGCGGCGACTAAGCTGTCCATCATACATGCAATCTTAGAGGATTGCTCTGGGACTAGATCCAAATTGGAATCCAAAAAGTCTCCCTCAGACTAAAGCTACATGCACACGAACGTTGTTTGTTTCTATGTCCGTTCCTTTTTTTTGCGGATAGGATGCAGACCCATTCATTTCAATGGGTCCGCAAAAAATGCGGACAGTACACAGTGTGCTGTCCGCATCAGTATGTCTGTTCCATAGCCCCACAAAAAAAAATAGAACATGTCCTATTCTTGTTCGTTTTAGGCATTGTTACAATGGAGCCGCAAAAAACGTATGGCATCCGTTTTTAATTTGCGGATCCGCAATTTGCAGACCGCAAAACACATACGGTCATGTGCATGTAGCCTAAATCTTCTCGATCCTCCTTGCTTAAATCTTCAGCTTCTCCTTGCAACTACTAGGTCTTTGGAGATCCAAGGAACTCCTTTCTGTAGGTGGACAGGATTCAGCCACCTTTACACAACCCGGAATGGCAATATTTGCCTCCAAGGAGTTCTGATCCCTGTCCCAGCTTTTTAGCAACCAATCCTGGAAAATGCGGATGTGGAACTGACAGCAGAGATGCACACTGTCAGTGACCCCAGTAAGGACATGGCCTGTCTGACTGGGCAGAACTCGATACTTTGGAAATTAAGGATTCTACTTTTTGGGGGAGCAAAAAAAGTTTTCTGTTTGGTGGAATCCAGAAACTTTATCTGCTGAGAGGGAACTGGATTAGATTTTTTCCAGTTTATTAGCCACCCCAGCTGGTAAAGTAGTTGACAGGACAGAAACAGGTTTTGTTCCAATAGTGCTGCAGAGTTTCAGATTATTAGCAAATCGTCCAAATACGGAACGATAATATTCTGCCTTCTTAAATGGGCGACAACCTCTGTCATTACTTTTGTGAACACATGGGGTGCTGACATTATTCTGAAGGGGAGGAATTTAAATTGGAAATGATGGAGCACTCCCTCAGGAACACCGCCATTCTTAAATATTTCTGATTTGCATAACAGACTGGAATGTGGTAATAGGTGGCTCTCAGGTCTAGAGACACCATAAAGTCGCCTTTTTTTTTTAGAAGATTCAATGTGGAAGGAATAGTTTCCATCTTGAATTTCTGATACTTGATGAATTTGTTGAACTTTTTTAGATTTATTATGAGGCGGTATTTTCCACTGTTTTTTTTTTGGCAGCGCTATACTTCTATTGCTCTATCTGTGCTGCTGCTGATGGCTGGGATGGAGGTGATTGGGGCTGATTACATCAGCCCATGTCACCTCCGAGGTCAGGGAGGGGACATCAGACACTGATGTCCCCTCCCAGCGCTGCGATTGGCTGGAGCAACGCTCCAGCCAATGGCAGCGCTATGCAGCAGAAAGAACCGTTGGTGCCTCTCTGCAGGCAGCCATTCTAGCTTGGTGACTGCTTGCAGAGAGAACCTGTGCCCCTCTGTGCTGCTCTTTGTCGGCTGGGACTTGTGGTACTACCACAGAAATCACAGTTTTTCATTCAGAGCTTTTAAGAAGAATAAGAAAAAGAACAATATCTGGAACAGCTGTAGTGATCTTTGGCTCATCTGCAGCTGTTTCAGATCCCCATTCCCTGTCCCCCCCCCCCCCCTCCCCGTCCTTTTTTGGGGGGGTTAGGGCATTTTTTGGGCTCTGCACCACTTTTTTTGTATGCGAGCTGTGACTGGCAAGTGCTGATCAGTTTTTTCCGGATTCCAAAAAAGTTGGGACACTATACAAATCGTGAATAAAAACTGAATGCAATGATGTGGAGGTGCCAACTTCTAATATTTTATTCAGAATAGAACATAAATCACGGAACAAAAGTTTAAACTGAGAAAATGTACCATTTTAAGGGAAAAATATGTTGAATCAGAATTTCATGGTGTCAACAAATCCCCAAAAAGTTGGGACAAGGCCATTTTCACCACTGTGTGGCATCTCCCCTTCTTCTTACAACACTCAACAGACGTCTGGGGACCGAGGAGACCAGTTTCTCAAGTTTAGAAATAGGAATGCTCTCCCATTCTTGTCTAATACAGGCCTCTAACTGTTCAATCGTCTTGGGCCTTCTTTGTTGCACCTTCCTCTTTATGATGCGCCAAATGTTCTCTATAGGTGAAAGATCTGGACTGCAGACTGGCCATTTCAGTACCCGGATCCTTCTCCTACGCAGCCATCATGTTGTGATTGATGCAGAATGTGGTCTGGCATTATCTTGTTGAAAAATGCAGGGTCTTCCCTGAAAGAGATGACGTCTGGATGGGAGCATATGTTGTTCTAGAACCTGAATATATTTTTCTGCATTGATGGTGCATTTCCAGACATGCAAGCTGCCCATGCCACACGCACTCATGCAACCCCATACCATCAGAGATGCAGGCTTCTGAACTGAGCGTTGATAACAACTTGGGTTGTCCTTGTCCTCTTTGGTCCGGATGACATGGCGTCCCAGATTTCCAAAAAGAACTTTGAATCGTGACTCGTCTGACCACAGAACAGTCTTCCATTTTGCCACACTCAATTTTAAATGATCCCTGGCCCAGTGAAAATGCATGAGCTTGTGGATCTTGCTTAGAAATGGCTTCTTCTTTGCACTGTAGAGTTTCAGCTGGCAACGGCGGATGGCACGGTGGATTGTGTTCACTGACAATGGTTTCTGGAAGTATTCCTGAGCCCATTCTGTGATTTCCTTTACAGTAGCATTCCTGTTTGTGGTGCAGTGTCGTTTAAGGGTCTGGAGATCACGGGCATCCAGTATGGTTTTACGGCCTTGACCCTTACGCACAGAGATTGTTCCAGATTCTCTGAATCTTCGGATGATGTTATGCACAGTTGATGATGATAGATGCAAAGTCTTTGCAATTTTTCGCTGGGTAACACCTTTCTGATATTGCTCCACTATCTTTCTGCGCAACATTGTGGGAATTGGTGATCCTCTACCCATCTTGGCTTCTGAAAGACACTGCCACTCTGAGAAGCTCTTTTTATACCCAATCATGTTGCCAATTGACCTAATTAGTGTTAATTGATCTTCCAGCTCTTCGTTATGCTCAAATTTACTTTTTCCAGCCTCTTATTGCTACTTGTCCCAACTTTTTGGGGATTTGTTGACACCGTGAAATTTTGAATCAACGTATTTTTCCTTTAAAATAATACATTTACTGGGATTAAACGTTTGATCTGTCATCTACGTTCTATTACAAATAAAATATTGACATTTGCCATCTCCACATCATTGCATTCAGTTTTTATTCACCTTTTGTTTAGTGTCCCAACTTTTTTGGAATCCGGTTTGTATATGTCAATTTTAGTTAGTAGTATTTTTGAACCCACACACGTCTGCTGAGCGCCGGTCAGTACTGTCAATTACTGACTGCGTCTGCTCAGGTTTAGTGCCTTTTTTATTTTATTTTTGAGCCTTTTTAAAAAATTTGTATCTTATTATTTTACTTATCTTTTTCTCTTTTCTTTCTTTCTCTTTTTTTCTTTATCATAAATGTTATTTTAATTAATTTATTACAAGCCCCCTCATGTGTTAAATCACTACATACACCCCCCTGACACTTTTCACTTTACATACACCAATAAAAATAAAAATGTCCAATTCATCCCAGAGAATGTACTCCGCTGAAGAGGCATACGTCATCCTTGCCTCTGAAACAGAGTCTGCAAGAAGCGGATGCCACATTCTTCTACTCCATCATCATCGTCATCCGGTGATGAGGGACCCTCAAGGAGACGCCCCAGGAGAGATGAAGTAGCCCCCCCCCCCCCCCCCCCCCCGTGATCCCCTATGGTCCACACCGCCTGAGGATTATGAACCCTAAATTCCAGAGTTTGTGTGAAACTCTGGAATCCAGATTGACTGCACGGGCTTCACAGAAATAGATTTTTTCAAATTCTATTTCTCTGACGATCTCATAAATTTGATGGTGACCCAAACAAATTTGTACGCCCAGCAGTTTATTTCTTAAAACCCAACATCCTCATATGCTAGACCCCTAGGTTGGACCCCTGTAAATGCAGCAGACATTATGAAGTTTTGGGGGCTGTTGCTGCATATGGGCCTGGTAAAAAAAAACAAAATTAGACCATATTGGAGTTCAGATGTCTTGTACCACACTCCAATTTACAATATGGCCATGTCCCGCTCAAGATTTGAATCCATTTTGAAATTTCTACATTATAATGATAACGCACAGTGCCCCCTCCCCCAAAATGACCCAAATTTTGACCATCTATTCAAAAGAAAGACCCCTCCTGGAGCACCTCAACTCAAAATTTAAGAGGTGTTCAGCCCAGAAAAGACGAGTCCCTTGTACATTTTAAAGGAAGGGTTAAATTTCGCCAGTACCTGCCCAGCAAGTAGGCATGGTACGGCATAAAAATTTACAAGCTGTGCGAAAGCACCTCCGGGTACACCTACAGGTTCCGGGTTTATGAGGGGAAAGATTCCCGGATGCAACCCCCTGAATGCCCCCCGTCCTAGGAGTTACTGGCAAGATTGTGTAGGACTTACTGCACCCACTGCTGGATAATGGTTATCACCTCTATGTAGATAACTATTACACCAGCATACCCTATTTATGTCCCTAAAAGCCAGAGGTACTGTGGCTTGCAGCACAGTGCGAAAAAATCTGAGAGGGCTTCCTAGATCCCTGGTAGGGCAACTACTGCGAAAAGGTGTAAGTAAGGCGCTCCGCCATGAGAACATGTTGGCGGTTAAGTACAAGGACAAGAGGGATGTCCTTGTACTACCCACCATTCACACAAACACCAGTTCTCCTGCCCAAGTGCGAGGTACCACTACTCCTGTCAACAAGCCTGACTGCATCCTTGATTACAACAGGCACATGGGAGGGGTTGATCTGTCCAATCAAGTTCTGAAGCCCTACAGTGCCATGCGTAAAACTAAGGTGTGGTACAAAAAGCTTGCCATATACATTGTACAGATGGCAATGTACAATGCATACATTTTACATCAAACTGCAGGCCACACAGGAACTTTCCTTCAGTTCCAAGGCCCTAATTTTCCAAAGTCAGGAAGGGGGAGGGCCCGAGTACTTCAGGAGGTCATGGTGCCCGTGTTGTACCAGGACAACATTTCCCTGGTGAAGTGCCACAAACAGCAAAAAGGGTAAAGACCCAAAAATCCAGCTAAATCCGCTCTCCAAAAGCCATATGGTGCTCCTTCCACTCTGAAGCCTGCTGTTCGCCCATACATCAGTTTTTGAGCACACATGGGGTGTTTCTGTAAACCCCAGATTCAGGGTAATAGATTTTGAGTTTTGTTTGGCTGTTAACCCTTAATGTGTTGAAGAAAAAATATATAAAAATTTAGAATCTGCTTAAAAAAGTGAAATTTAGAAATTTGATTCCCATTTTCCTTTAATTCTCGTGGGGCACCTAAAGGTTAACAAAGTTTGTAAAATCAGTTTTGAATACCTTGAGGGGTGTAGTTTCTAAAATGGGGTGATTTATGGGTGGTTTCTAATATGTAAGCCCCAGAAAGGGACTTCATAACTGAACTGGTCCTGAAAAATTTGGGTTTTGGAAATATTGTTAAAAATGTTAAAATTTGCTTCTAAACTTCTAAGCCTTCTAACGTCCCAAAAAAATAAAATGTATATTTCAAAATGATCCAAACATGAAGTAGACATATGGGGAATGTAAAGTAATTACTATTTTTGGAGGCATTACTATCTATTATAAAAGTAGAGAAATTGAAATTTAGAAATGTGCAAATTTTTCAAAATTTTTGGTAAATTTTGTATATTTATTTTTATAAAAATGAGTTTTTTTTAACTTCATTTCACCAGTGTCATGAAGTACGATATGTGACGAGAAAATAATTTCAGAATGGCCTGTATAAGTAAAAGCGTTTAAAAGTTATTACCACACAAAGTAACACGTCAGGTTTTAAAAAAAATGGCCTGGGCAGGAAGGTGAAAACAGGCCCGGGCTTGAAGGTGTTAAGGCATGCGTCCACCTTTTTATCCATGGGATCCTTCAGGGGATCCTTCCTCAAAGGGAAGTGAATTAGAGCTTTTAACTAGCTTTGTAAGGGAAGCTTCCACTTTAGGGCAATGGGTTAGTAACGTCTCGTCCTCATCACTAAAGGGTAGTCTACGTCTAATAGTTTTCGGAACAAAAAGTTTCCTATCTGGAACTTTCCATTCACGATTTATCAAAGCATCATGCAGGTTTTTGTGAACAGGAAAAAAACTTTATTTTCTCTTCTAAGCTACTAAACATCTCGTCATGTATAGATCTATGTATCTTTTCGTCTAAAAGATTCATAGTGGTTCTGACGGCTTTAATAAGCTCTCCGGTGTCCTCAGAAGAAAGCAAATAGCATTTAAACTCAGAGTCGGATCTGGATGAATTGTCCGAGTCAACCAACTCTACCTCCAAATCTGAGTCCAAGTCTGAAGGATGAGAAATCACTATTTTGGACTCTCTTTTTCCAAACAAGAGGGATGGGGCTCAGAAACTAAACAACCTTCCAGGGAAGACCTCATTTCTTGTTTAATGACTTCTCTAAGTTCATCCTTAAGGGAAGGAACAATATCTTTAGCGATGTTACTAGTACACCTAGAACATAATCTGCTTGAAGAAGATTCTGACAATTTAGAAGAGCATACTGCACATTTCCTTATTTTAGCCGTTGTCTTAGATTTATGAGCACTATCTCTATCGCTCTACACGCACGCATGGATAGAGAGAAAAAAAAAAGGGTAGATATGCTGAAAAACCAATTTTTCCATGTACATAATGGATGGTGCATATATCCTTAAAAGACTCACAGCAGAAGGGCCCACAGGGGTCTCTATGGCTTCTGCTCCCAGATCAGTCATCCTCACACTTGCAGGGAGCTGAAATGATGCCAGAATATACACCCCTTCTACTTACAGACCTCAGATCAACTGGGCTTCCAGTCTGGCGCGCTTTTTTCAAATCTTTTAGCTCTGCCCATACATCACGCGCAGGGCCGGCCTTTGGGGTGTGCGAGCTGTGCGGCCGCACAGGGCGCCATGGCAATTAGCTCCAGGGTAACAGGCATCTGTGTCACGGATAAAGTTAGCAGATAGCTGGAACATATAAATAAACGAGCGACTGGCTTGATCCCAAACTAAGGAGCTTATAGGTGAGCCTTATAAAATCCTAAGAACTCTCCCTGACTGCTATGCACATGCAAGGGTCTGTATGGTAGACGATTGCATGCCCGCGTACCTAATACTGTGTGACACCTGAAAACCCTATAATAGTGAGGGGACACGACCACTGGCTCCCTGCACTTAATACGGACGGAGTCAGGGTCACCTAGAATCAAGCCAGCAAGGAAACACAATAAAGTAAATGACTTATCTGAACAAACAGCAGAAGCAGCCTCCAGCAGTGAACACCTCATCCAGGAAGTAGTATAAACCGCAAAGTGAGGCAGTATGGGAGGGATTATAAAGGAAGACGATTAGTCTAAATAAGTGACACCTGGCAGAAGGAAAGGAGATGAGAAAGTGAAACCAAAACAAAGAACATCATACAAGAGGTAGAGAAGAACGTCTGCCAGATCTTCTCACAGAACTGGCGGTGACAGTGTCTAGCGCCACCCTGGCAGGTAGGAGAAAATGGGAACTACAAGCAAACGGCAAACCTTAAATTTCCGCATCAACCTTGCCAATAGTAGCAAATGGAAAGTTTTTAGAGGTTTTTTTTGTTTTGTTTTGTTTTTATTACCCTCAGAAAATGCCATGAATCTCTTAGAGGGGCAAACATTAGCCAAATGATTTATACCCCCACAACAGAAACAAACCCTCCTCTGAGAGCTGAATCCTCTACTATCAGAGGCAAGCAAACCCAGCTGCATGGCCGCCTCCTCAGAGGGGATTGAGACAGACTGAGACCCCTGCGCACTGAATGAGACAGCCCCACTGTCCTTGGGCTGAATATGACAGGAAAGAGTAGTCTCCTCTCTCTCTCTAAGACGCCTGTTAATACATGGCTGACTAACGACGCTGGTCTCTCATGAAAAGCGAATGCATCTTTCAATCTTTCCGAAAGACCATGGCAAAATTGACTTCGGAGTGCAGCATCATTCCAACCAGTATCAGCTGCCCATCTCCGAAATTCAGAACAATATATCTCTGCGGACTGTTTACCCTGGCATAAAAGACGCAGTTTAGATTCAGCCAGAGCAATACGATCCGGGTCATAATATATCTGCCCCAGGGCTACAAAAAATTCATCCACCGATTGGAGGGGCCGTGCCCCCACCGGCAGCGAAAAGGCCCAAGACTGAGCGTTATCCCTCAGCAGCGAGATGAAGATCCCCACCCTCTGCTCCTCATCACCAGAGGAATGGGGAAGTAGGCGAAAATTGAGTTTGCAAGCCTCTCTAAAGCGAACAAAATTCTCACTACCCCCGGAGAACGTATCCGGGAGCGAGATCTTAGGCTCGGAACAAACTCCATGAACGCCAGCAGAACCGGTCACCTGAAACTGAGACACAGTTTTACGGAGATCTGCTACCTCGAGCGAAAGACCTTGCATGCGGTCAATCAAGGCTGAAACCGGATCCATGCTTAAGACGGTTGTGGCGGTTTATAATGTCACGGATGAAGTTAGCAGATAGCTGGAACATATAAATAAACGAGCGACTGGCTTGATCCCAAACTAAGGTGCTTATAGGTGAGCCCTATAAAACCCTAAGAACTCTCCCTGACTGCTATGCACATGCAAGGGTCTGTATGGTAGACGATTGCATGCCCGCGTACCTAATACTGTGTGACACCTGAAAACCCTCCCGGCTCCCTGCACTCAGGGTCACCTAGAATCAAGCCAGCAAGGAAACACAATAAAGTAAATGACTTATCTGAACAAACAGCAGAAGCAGCCTCCAGCAGTGAACACCTCATCCAGGAAGTAGTATAAACCGCAAAGTGAGGCAGTATGGGAGGGATTATAAAGGAAGACGATTAGTCTAAATAAGTGACACCTGGCAGAAGGAAAGGAGATGAGAAAGTGAAACCAAAACAAAGAACATCATACAAGAGGTAGAGAAGAACGTCTGCCAGATCTTTTCACAGAACTGGCGGTGACAATCTGTGGATGGAATGTGCTTCAACAATTCATCAGCACAATTGAATAGAACACTGTTCACACACACACAGGATGCTTTATCAACACCACTGAAAATATACTATAAACAAAGATGGTAAATTAATATATGTATAATTTACAACATCGATAATAATAAATAACATCCTGTCGCCTATTTAAACCAGTTGGAAATCTAGTCTCAAGCATAAAAATCCAAAAGGTTTCCCTTGCCTATAATTTTTTCCTGTGATTGCCCCCTCTGTATGGTTTGAATACCCTTTCAATTCTGCAGAAGGTGAAAAAAGATAAATCACCCCCGTGGAAATAAAAAAACGCAGAGAAACCGCAGAGGCATTCAATGCCTTTTCATTGTTTGCATCGGATAAATGTTTCTGAATTCACGTTTTTAAGGTATTAGTAGTGCATCCCACGTACTGCAGTCTACAAGAGGTGCAGCAGATGAGGTACACAACGTATTTTGTATGCAATTAATATAAGAGGATATCTTGTAACTGATGTTAGTTTTATATGATGAAAAGGTTTTTGTTGTTGCAACACCGGAAAATTTTGTCTCCACACCTATAAAATCCTTTCGATGTCAATCAAGTGCATGGTGGTTTTTCAAAGAGGAACATGCTAGGACAGGGGTGTCAAACTCAAATTCATTGGGGGCCGCATCAGCAGTTTGGTCACCCTCAAAGGGCCGGAAAACTTACAGTTACTTGGCTTGGCCCTTGGGGATCTCGGACGCCACTTCCACACTTTGGCCGGGGGCTCGGTGGAGCTGATGAGGTGTTTTATCCTAATGAGAAAGATTTCATAATAAGTATTTGGAGAAGGTGCAGAGGGATAGCAGAGCAGGGAGAGGCTGGTGCTGCTACTAGGGGGTCATACCATGGGGGAGTAATAAAGCCCACCATAATGCCCCCCCTAGTAGTAATAATTCTCCTTATAATGTGACAGTGCAAAAAATACCCCCTTGTAATGCCCCCATTTGAGCTAATGTCCTCATAGTGCCCCCATAATGTGCCAGTATAAAATACCCCTATATAGTGCCCCTAGTAAATGACCCCATAGTGCTCCACACCCTCCTTCCTCCTAGTGCCCCCCATAATGTACCAGTATAAAATGCTCCAGTAGATGCCCTCAGTGTCCCCCATAATTTGCAAGTATAAAATACCCCTTCTTAGTGTCCCCCGTAGATGACCCCATAGTACTCCTCTCCCCCCTTCCCCATAGTACCCACCATGTGTCCCAGTATAAAATTGTACTGTACAGAGAGCCCATATAAAATACCCCTTCTTTGTGGCCTCAGTAGATGCCCCTATAGTGCCCCCAATCATGTGCCAGTATTAACAGCCCCCCCCCGTGCCAGTAATAATAGCCCCCTATGCCAGTAATAGCAGCCCCCCTGTGCCAGTAATTGCAGCCCCCAGTAATAACAGCCCCCAGTAATAAGAGCCCCTCTGTGCCAGTAATAACAGCCCCCAGTAATAAGAGCCCCTCTGTGTCAGTAATAACAGCCCCCAGTAATAAGAGCCCCTCTGTGCCAGTAATAACAGCCCCCAGTAATAAGAGCCCCTCTGTGCCAGTAATAACAGCCCCTCTGTGCCAGTAATAACAGCCCCTCTGTGCCAGTAATAACAGCCCCCAGTAATAAGAGCCCCTCTGTGCCAGTAATAAGAGCCCCTCTGTGCCAGTAATAACAGCCCCCAGTAATAAGAGCCCCTCTGTGTCAGTAATAACAGCCCCCAGTAATAACAGCCCCTCTGTGCCAGTAATAACAGCCCCCAGTAATAACAGCCCCTCTGTGCCAGTAATAACAGCCCCCAGTAATAAGAGCCCCTTTGTGCCAGTAATTACATCCCCCAGTAATAAGAGCCCCTCTGTGCCAGTAATAACAGCCCCCAGTAATAACAGCCCCTCTGTGCCAGTAATAACAGCCCCCAGTAATAAGAGCCCCTCTGTGTCAGTAATAACAGCCCCTCTGTGACAGTAATAACAAACAGCCCCCCCTTTGCCAGTAATAACAAACAGCCCCCCCTTTGCCAGTAATAACAAACAGCCCCCCCTTTGCCAGTAATAACAAACAGCCCCCCCTTTGCCAGTAATAACAAACAGCCCCCCCCCTTTGCCAGTAATAACAAACAGCCCCCCCTTTGCCAGTAATAACAAACAGCCCCCCCCCTTTGCCAGTAATAACAAACAGCCCCCCCTTTGCCAGTAATAACAAACAGCCCCCCCTTTGCCAGTAATAACAAACAGCCCCCCCCTTTGCCAGTAATAACAAACAGCCCCCCCTTTGCAAGTAATAACAAACAGCCCCCGCCAGTAAAAGTATTGTACATAATAAAAAAAAAACCACATACTTACCTCCATGTCAGTGATGCGATGCAGGCCTCTTCTGGCCTGTGTCCCACGCTGTATGGCTCAGGCAGCGCGATGACGTCATCGCGCCGCCTGCGCCGGCCTCTGATAGGCTGCCGGCCTAGTGCCTGCAGACTATCAGAGGAAGGGAAAGGGACACGCCTCTCCCTCCCCTACCGCAGCACAGGCAGGCATCTGTATCGCTGTCCTGAGGACGGCGATACAGATGACTGGAGATGAGCGCTACCACAATGGAAGCGCTCATCTCCCTGTGCCCAGCCGCCGCCGCCAGCTCGCTCGCTGCGCAGGCCACATGACGAGGACTGGCGGGCCGGATTTGGCCCGCGGGCCTTGTGTTTGACACCCGTGTGCTAGGGGAAAGTATAGAACCTACAGTAGGGGCCCTTTTAGCAACACATTTAATACACCCCTGTAAAATTCTTGAAAAAAATCTTGGTACAGTATGGGAATATATTTATTTATGATGTTGACAACCTGTCCGTACTCCAAACTATATACTGTAGAAAAGACAACACCTTCCTTTTCGGGCTGACTCATACGTGTACTCCTAGAAGATGAAGCCAATAAGTCACGCCTCGATCCAATGACCAGGTGGGATATTCTCTCGATAAAAAACGACTAGAGATTCTTTGGCATTCACTCTGAAAAGTCGCATCATCTGAACAGTTACGTCTAGACCTTATAAACTCACCCTTCGGAATATTTTTAATAATGTGTAGCAGATGACAAGATTTTGCATGTAGTAAAGAATTACCCGCAGTGGGTTTAGTGTAAGCGGTAGAAACAATATCATGATTATATGCAGTAAGCGACAAATCCAAAAAATGTATATTCGTTGTGTCACAATTTAAAGTGAAACTCAAGTTACAATCATTGTTATTGATAAAGGTTCCAAAAGAAATGATGTCTTCTTGGCAACCACCCATATAATGAGGAGGTCATCTATAAATCTGCCATACCATATTAGGTGTGGTGAGAAGGGATTATTTTCTGAAAAAAATATGACTCCTCCCACCACGCCACAGAAAGGTTGGCTAAAGAAGGTGAGAATTTGGCCCCCATAGATGCACCTCGCACCTGTAAGCAGAACTCTTTATAAAAAATATAAAAAAATCAACTGAGGACAAAATAAACTGTTTTACCTCATTATTGTAAGAACTGTAACTGTTCAGGTGATACGACCTGTAGTGTCAATTCACGCGGTATGCTGGAATACAGAGAGGCAACATCACAAGTTACCCAATAATAACTGGATTTCCACTGAATGCCCTGAAGAGACTGCAAAACATACTTGCTATCACAGAGATAACCTGGGACCTGTAGTACTAAAGGCTGCAAGATCTGATCCACCCACTGACCTGGTCTTTCATTCAAAGTGCCTATACCTGCAACTATAGGTCTCATGGGAGGGGGAAATACCTCCTTGTGGACTTTGGGCAGTGAGTGGAATATAGGGACAATTGGATAAGGGACTAGTAAAAAAAAAGTCTCTCATTTCTTTATTCAAAACTCCTAGAGACATACCTTCAGCCAAAAGTTTGAAATGTGGGATAGGCTCACAAGGTAATTTGCAATAGGTGCCTAAGTATTGCATTAAAGTTCTAGGTTCAGCTTCTTATAAAGTGCACAATCCAGAACAACAACCATACCCCCCTTATCTGCTGCACGCACAACTATCCTTTCATTATTCTGAAGATTAAATTCTCCATTATTAAAGATAAGTGGAAATATACCGAACCGCTACAAGAAAAGCGGTATCAGCACTGAGATTCCAAACGTGCTGGATAACTAACTCTGTGTATTTTACGTACTGAGACTCCGATACCGCCACAGATGATGGACAATCTGTTCCTGGTCTCAAATAACATTTCATCTTAGACCATTCAATATCTTGTATTCTAGAAGACGTCACAAGATCTCAATTGATACATTTAGGACTGTGTGCCTTCATATGAGAATATAAAGTGTTGATATATTTGTATCAGATAAGTATTATTGGATTTATTTGCAACACAGTATTTGTCAGTTTCTGTTTGCCCTGCAGATGACTGTGATCCAATAGCCCTACCTGATAGGAGGGACACGGATGCAGCCTGCTGCGGTCAGCAGTCAGAATTTGACACATCAGAGACATCCATCTCTTGCCTATATAACATCTCAAAGTGTTGAATACATTTGTACCAGATAACTATTATTGGATTTATTTTCAGCACAGTAAATATCGGTTTCTGTTTGCTTCGCAGACGACTGCGATCCAATAGCCCTACCTGACGGAGGGGACACGGATGCAGCCTGCTGCGGCTAGCAGTCAGAACTTGATATATTAGAGATACCTATCTCTGGCTTATATATATGCTATATATACATTTTATGTGATTTTTAGAATTTTATCCTGGTGCACACAGGACACGACTTTGATTGTCTAATAAATAATTTTATCTGAATCCTACGTGTATTCCAAACTGTTTGAGTGCCGGTTCTATTCTATTTTACTTTCATTATTCTGATTTCTGATTTTTAGTTAGGTTATTAACATGCTCATTATTCAAAGACGCTTTATGAAGACAAACTAATTCAGACTCCACCAAATCCTGAGAGTTATCCAGTACTGAAGTCCTGGACTGCATAAAAGTCATGATTCGGAATAGCAATTGCTGGTGCTTGGACATATTTCCTCATGGATTCAGACTCCAAATGCCTCAAAATAGTACTGGACAATTCATCCTGATATAACAAAGAGGGATGTCCAATAGAAGTATGCAATTTATTTTCAGGAGACAAACTATGCCTCACTTATTTCCTTGGATTCATCTGCCATATCCATTAAAGAAAAATGTACAGTTAATAAACGGGAGAAACGATTGACATCCACGATAGTCCCAAACAAATCAAAATGACAACTAGGTGAAAAGCCCAGTCCTTTGCTCAAGAGTGAGATATGATCATCACTCAATATCTGAGCGGAAAGATTCAGAACATTGTTTATTTGCGCCTCCTCGAGGGATAACGTCTTCTCCTTCCCTCGCTGGTGTTTCACATACAAACTGGTAACTAGCAATTATGACACCATGCAATTGACTGAAAATCCTACTCCGACTATCTTGAGCCTCAAATGGTGGAAGACTGCTCAGATAGATTAACAAGACTTGCAACAATTTTTTATGCGGAGAAACCTGTGAGGCACATTTCCTCAAACATAACCTGCTGCCTCTACTGTAAATGTTCTATCTCACCCTACTGTCGGATTCACAACAACAGTGCTCAGTATTGCTGTATAACACCCTCCATGCTTCTCTGTGTGAGAGATAGAGGGCAGGATCTTTTCTCTGTGTACTGTGTATGGAGACTTAATAGATATTTTCGGCACTCTTATATGGAGGGTGGTCTCTCATGTTCGTTCTCTTGTCCCTGTTCTAGAAATAGGTGTGGGACTTGCCCATATCTGAGATTGGTGGCATATCCTAGCAATATGTCACCAATATGTGACATGGTCCATCTTTTTTAACTGTAAGAAATTGTATAAAATAGACAAGCATTCAGGTTGCGTTTTAGATTTGATTATAGTCTGAAGAGTATTTCAGATACAGAACATCCTGGGAGAGGTTACTAAAAGTTCCTATTAAGGAGAACTACAGGCACAAGCAGAACAGGGTACAGGTAACTTTGTAGACACACATGGTGCACAACATATAGAAGGGTACAATGCAATCTGAGCAAACAAGTTCTGCTTTACACTGTATACTGTATAATTAAGTTTGCATACTAGACACTTCTACGAGACTTCCATAAGAGAGTGATTAGTGAGGGTATAACTTGTGCAAGCCCCATGATCTAGATCATGGGGTTGCGTGGTCCCCATTTCTGGCCACACATACAGTACATGGACACTCACTATTAAAGGCCAGAGCTTTAGCAATAATTGGATTAAAGGGGTTTTCCAACAGTTGTGTACAGATGACCTATCCTATCAATAGGCCATCAGTATCTGATCAGTGGGGGTCCAACACCCGGGACTCCTGCCAATCAGCTGTTTTGAGAAGACAGAGGGGCTCATGTCAGTGCCCCTGCCTTCTCATAGCTTGTATAGCGGCTGTGCTTGATATCGTGCTCAGCCCTATTCACTTCTATGGGAATGAGCTGCTCCTAGGCCATGTGTCAGGAAAAGCAGAGAGAAGGCCGTGGCTCTCACAGGAGGGCAGCTGCCTTCTCAAAAAGCTGATTGATGGGGGTCTTGGGTGTCTAAACCCCACCTATCAGATACTGGTGACCTATCTAGAGGACAGGTCATCAGTAAAAAAAAAATAATCATCTCAGAAAACCCCTTTAACAGGCCGCTGACTCTACATCACATATCATCACTCACTTAACATATATCTAGTTTTCACCTGCTTTGGTCATGATAAGCAGTGAGTCTTGTAGATATCTATGACAACAGTACTGGTAATGTACGTAATAATCACAAAATCTATTAATTTACCTTTGGTTTGCCCAGTCGACCATTGCCTATTGTAGTCACATGAGATCCACCTGCCTCATGACAGGCAACAATTGTTTCCCATTTAACCACTTAAGGACCACAGGTTTATACCCCCCTAAAGACCAGGCCCTTTTTTACAAATCGGCACTCCACAACTTTAGCGGTTTATTGCTCGGTCATGCAACTTACCACCCAAATGAATTTTACCTCCTTTTCTTCTCACTAATAGAGCTTTCATTTGGTGGTATTTCATTGCTGCTGACATTTTTACTTTTTTTGTTATTAATCGAAATTTAACGATTTTTTTTGCAAAAAAATGACATTTTTCACTTTCAGTTGTAAAATTTTGCAAAAAAAACGAGATCCATATATAAATTTTGCTCTAAATTTATTGTTCTACATGTCTTTGATAAAAAAAAATGTTTGGGTAAAAAAAAAATGGTTTGGGTAAAAGTTATAGCGTTTACAAACTATGGTACAAAAATGTGAATTTCCGCTTTTTGAAGCAGCTCTGACTTTCTGAGCACCTGTCATGTTTCCTGAGGTTCTACAATGGCCAGACAGTACAAACACCCCACAAATGACCCCATTTCGGAAAGTAGACACCCTAAGGTATTCGCTGATGGGCATAGTGAGTTCATAGAACTTTTTATTTTTTGTCACAAGTTAGCGGAAAATGATGATTTTTTATTTTTTATTTTTTTTCTTACAAAGTCTCATATTCCACTAACTTGTGACAAAAAATATAAAGTTCTATGAACTCACTATGCCCATCACGAAATACCTTGGGGTCTCTTCTTTCCAAAATGGGGTCACTTGTGGGGTAGTTCTACTGCCCTGGCATTCTAGGGGCCCAAATGTGTGGTAAGGAGTTTGAAATCAAATTCTGTAAAAAATGACCAGTGAAATCCGAAAGGTGCTCTTTGGAATATGGGCCCCTTTGCCCACCTAGGCTGCAAAAAAGTGTCACACATCTGGTATCTCTGTATTCAGGAGAAGTTGAGGAATGTGTTTTGGGGTGTCTTTTTACATATACCCATGCTGGGTGAGATAAATATCTTGGTCAAATGCCAACTTTGTATAAAAAAATGGGAAAAGTTGTCATTTGCCAAGATATTTCTCTCACCCAGCATGGGTATATGTAAAATGACACCCCAAAACACATTCCCCAACTTCTCCTGAGTACGGAGATACCAGATGTGTGACACTTTTTTGCAGCCTAGGTGGGCAAAGGGGCCCACATTCCAAAGAGCACCTTTCGGATTTCACTGGTTATTTTTTACAGAATTTGATTTCAAACTCCTTACCACACATTTGGGCCCCTAGAATGCCAGGGCAGTATAACTACCCCACAAGTGACCCCATTTTGGAAAGAAGAGACCCCAAGGTATTCGCTGATGGGCATAGTGAGTTCATGGAAGTTTTTATTTTTGGTCACAAGTTAGTGGAATATGAGACTTTGTATGAAAAAAAATAAAATAAAAAAAAATCATAATTTTCCACTAACTTGTGACAAAAAATATAAAATTCTAGGAACTCGCCATGCCCCTCACGGAATACCTTGGGGTGTCTTCTTTCCAAAATGGGGTCACTTGTGGGGTAGTTATACTGCCCTGGCATTTTCCAGGGGCCCTAATGTGTGGTAAGTAGGTAAATGACCTGTGAAATCCGAAAGGTGCTCTTTGGAATATGGGCCCCTTTGCCCACCTAGGCTGCAAAAAAGTGTCACACATCTGGTATCTCTGTACTCAGGAGAAGTTGGGGAATGTGTTTTGGGGTGTCATTTTACATATACCCATGCTGGGTGAGAGAAATATCTTGGCAAAAGACAACTTTTCCCATTTTTTTATACAAAGTTGGCATTTGACCAAGATATTTATCTCACCCACCATGGGTATATGTAAAAAGACACCCCAAAACACATTCCTCAACTTCTCCTGAATACAGAGATACCAGATGTGTGACACTTTTTTGCAGCCTAGGTGGGCAAAGGGGCCCATATTCCAAAGAGCACCTTTCGGATTTCACTGGTCATTTTTTACAGAATTTGATTTCAAACTCCTTACCACACATTTGGGCCCCTAGAATGCCAGGGCAGTAGAACTACCCCACAAGTGACCCCATTTTGGAAAGAAGAGACCCCAAGGTATTCGCTGATAGGCATAGTGAGTTCATGGAAGTTTTTATTTTTTGTCACAAGTTAGTGGAATATGAGACTTTGTATGAAAAAAAATAAATAAAAAAAAATCATCATTTTCCACTAACTTGTGACAAAAAATAAAAAATTCTAGGAACTCGCCATGCCCCTCACGGAATACCTTGGGGTGTCTTCTTTCCAAAATGGGGTCACTTGTGGGGTAGTTATACTGCCCTGGCATTTTCCAGGGGCCCTAATGTGTGGTAAGTAGGTAAATGACCTGTGAAATCTGAAAGGTGCTCTTTGGAATATGGGCCCCTTTGCCCACCTAGGCTGCAAAAAAGTGTCACACATCTGGTATCTCCGTACTTGGGAGAAGTTGGGGAATGTGTTTTGCGGTGTCATTTTACATATACCCATGCTGGGTGAGAGAAATATCTTGGCAAAAGACAACTTTTCCCATTTTTTTATACAAAGTTGGCATTTGACCAAGATATTTCTCTCACCCAGCATGGGTATATGTAAAATGACACCCCAAAACACATTCCCCAACTTCTCCTGAGTACGGCGATACCAGATGTGTGACACTTTTTTGCAGCCTAGATGCGCAAAGGTGCCCAAATTCCTTTTAGGAGGGCATTTTTAGACATTTGGATACCAGACTTCTTCTCATGCTTTGGGGCCCCTAGAATGCCAGGGCAGTATAAATACCCCACATGTGACCCCATTTTGGAAAGAAGACACCCCAAGGTATTCAATGAGGGGCATGGCGAGTTCATAGAAATTTTGTTTTTTGGCACAAGTTAGCGGAAATTGATATTTTTTATTTTTTTCTCACAAAGTCTCCCTTTCCGCTAACTTGGAACAAAAATTTCAATCTTTCATGGACTCAATATGCCCCTCACGGAATACCTGGGGGTGTCTTCTTTCCGAAATGGGGTCACATGTGGGGTATTTATATTGCCCTGGCATTCTAGGGGCCCTAAAGCGTGAGAAGAAGTCTGGAATATAAATGTCTAAAAAATTTTACGCATTTGGATTCCGTGAGGGGTATGGTGAGTTCATGTGAGATTTTATTTTTTGACACAAGTTAGTGGAATATGAGACTTTGTAAGAAAAAAAAAAAAAAATTCCGCTAACTTGGGCCAAAAAAATGTCTGAATGGAGCCTTACAGGGGGGTGATCAATGACAGGGGGGTGATCAATGACAGGGGGGTGATCAATGACAGGGGGGTGATCAGGGAGTCTATATGGGGTGATCACCCCCCTGTCATTGATCACCCCCCTATAAGGCTCCATTCAGATGTCCGTATGTGTTTTGCGGATCCGATCCATCTATCAGTGGATCCGTAAAAATCATGCGGACGTCTGAATGGAGCTTTACAGGGGGGTGATCAATGACAGGGGGGTAATCAATGACAGGGGGGTGATCAGGGAGTCTATATGGGGTGATCACCACAGTCATTGATCATGCCCCTGTAAGGCTCCATTCAGATGTCTGTATGTGTTTTGCGGATCTGATCCATGTATCCGTGGATCCGTAAAAATCATACGGACATCTGAATGCAGCCTGACAGGGGGGGTGATCAATGACAGGGGGGTGATCAGGGAGTCTATATGGGGTGATCACCCCCCCTGGAAGGCTCCAGGGAGACGCCTGTATGTGTTTTGCGGATCCGATCCATCTATCAGTGGATCCGTAAAAATCATGCGGACGTCTGAATGGAGCTTTACAGGGGTGTGATCAATGACAGGGGGTGATCAGGGAGTCTATATGGGGTGATCAGGGAGTCTATATGGGGTGATCACCACAGTCATTGATCACGCCCCTGTAAGGCTCCATTCAGACGTCCGTGTGCGTTTTGCGGATCCGATCCATCTATCAGTGGATCCGTAAAAATCATACAGACATCTGAATGCAGCCTGACAGGGGGGGTGATCAATGACAGGGGGTGATCAGGGAGTCTATATGGGGTGATCACCCCCCCTGGAAGGCTCCAGGGAGACGCCTGTATGTGTTTTGCGGATCCGATCCATCTATCAGTGGATCCGTAAAAATCATGCGGACATCTGAATGGAGCTTTACAGGGGGTTGATCAATGACAGGGGGGTGATCAGGGAGTCTATATGGGGTGATCACCACGGTCATTGATCATGTCCCTGTAAGGCTCCATTCAGACGTCCGTATGCGTTTTGCGGATCAGATCCATCTATCAGTGGATCCGTAAAAATCATGCGGACATCTGAATGGAGCTTTACAGGGGTGTGATCAATGACAGGGGGGTAATCAATGACAGGGGAGTGATCAGGGAGTCTATATGGGGTGATCAGGGGCTAATAAGGGGTTAATAAGTGACGGGGGGGGGGGGGTGTAGTGTAGTGTAGTGGTGCTTGGTGCTTCTTTACTGAGCTACCTGTGTCCTCTGGTGGTCGATCCAAACAAAGGGGACCACCAGAGGACCAGGTAGCAGGTATATTAGACGCTGTTATCAAAACAGCGTCTAATATACCTGTTAGGGGTTAAAAAAAACACATCTCCAGCCTGCCAGCGAACGATCGCCGCTGGCAGGCTGGAGATCAACTCTCTTACCTTCCGTTCCTGTGAGCGCGCGGGCCTGTGTGCGCGCGTTCAGAGGAAATCTCGGCTCACGCGAGATGACGCCAATCGGCGTTAGTGTGACCTGGGAGCGCCGCAGAAATGACGCCTTTCGGCGTTAGCGTGACGGTAAGTGGTTAATGAGGATAACCACATTTTATTATATTAGCTGGCCCATACAATTCAATAAATTAACACTTCTATTTAAACTTAACCCTTTTAAATAACATCTAAATGTGTGCAGATACTTGGTTTCAATTGTGGCATATCCCCTATATTAGTTGTGCCCTTATTTCCTTGAAAATTGAGCATTATCATGAAATTTGAAACGCAGACACCACTGAAAAGAAAAAAGATCAGCTATGCTAAAATTGAACATGTGCGGTTCTTATCTTTCCTGAAACTTGTTGTTAAGGGAGGACTGTCAGTAAACGCATATTAGTTGTTGGGATATGTGGGCATGAACCTAATGAGTATGGGCGGTGTAGTTAGCCAGCATATCCTAATGCCTGGCAAGACTCTTTTTCCAAAACACTACAAGAGATCAGTCCAGAGCCAGTTGGAACACAGTGGATAGAATACAAATGTGAAACTTTTACTTTATTTTGATAATGTAAAATTTTATTCACCACGCTTTAATATTATACTGCTTCGGGTCCTTCCACAACCTCAGTCTTTGTCCATGATGGTGAAGAACTTCAATACCTTACATATTGTCTGAGGAGTTCATGGGATTCATTAGATTGAGGAGACTCTCTTTTGGGTTGGAAGACTTTTCAGTATGGACTGTCCATGTGTGAATTCTCTGATGATTAGCTAGAACTGATTTCCTGCTAAAACACTGACCACATTCCAAACATAAAAATGGCTTCTCCCCTGTATGATTTCTATGATGGTCAACAAGCTCTGATTTCTGTGCAAAACATTTCCCACATTCTGAACAGGAATATGGTTTCTCTCCTGTGTGAGTTCTTTGATGTCTAATAAGACCCGATTTCTCTGCAAAACATTTCCCACATTCTGAACAAGAATATGGTTTCTCCCCTGTGTGAACCTTCTGATGTTTACTGAGACCTGATTTTTGGATGAAACGTTTCCCGCATTCTGAACATGGATATGGCCTCTCCCCTGTATGAATTCTCTGATGACGCTCAAGATGGTCTTTGAACATAAAACACTTTCCACATTCCAAGCATGAAAATAGTTTTTCCCCTGTGTGAATAATCTCATGCTTAAGCAGACTTGACTTCTTGGTAAAACACTTCCCACATTGTGAGCATGAATGAGGCTTCTCCCCCGTATGAGTCCTTACATGTTCATTGAGAACAGATTTTCTGGTGAAACACTTTTCACACTGTGAGCACGAAAAAAGTCTTTTAAGAGATGTGGTTTTCTGTCCTTCAATACTTTCTTTATGAATTCTTCGGTGTACAACAAGATTTGCATTGTAAGCAAAACACTGCCCACATTCGGGACAAGGAAATAACTCATCCACATTACTCGCTCTTTTTTGTGCAAAATCATCCGATTCCTGAGTAAAGTATTCAACTGGCTCAGAAAATAAACTTTGTGGAGCAAGATGTTCAGGAGGTTCCTCAAAATTGGAGAAAACAGATGACAGATCAGCAAAGTGAAGTCCTGAATATATATTTTGCATAGTGAAATGCTCTTCTAGAGAATCTCTTGTAGTATCATTATAATGTTTCTCGAAATAAGTTCTGTAATTGTCTGTTGGAAACAAAAGGCAATATTCTCTTTTTAAAACACACAAAATAACTCAACTATACAGATTTCCAGATCATCAAGTAATGAGGGCAATCTTTTTATTATGTTAAATGAGGTGGGTAACTCCTAAAATTTTCAATGACTTCATGTCTCTCTAACTTCCCATATGAGAGATGATCGTGTGGCACAGAGAAAGGTCCTGGGGTGCTGACAAGTCCTACTTCTCTACCAAACAACAAAGAAATGACTTATCCTGGCTAAACAAGTGCAATGTGCGCCAATGCAAGGGACACATCTTACAAGTGAACAGTGAAAACAGTAGGGGTAATGTAATGCTATGCCCAAAGCCATTTGAGGAAAGGTCAACTGTGGGAAGGAAGTCTCAGGATCTGGCACCTGTGTTCCTCAATCCCTTCCTATTCACCATCAAATCAGACTTCATTAAAATTCAGTCTAGCTTGGTAATAAGGGTACAGCCCTACAGTAACAGGAAGGACACAGTAACAGGAAGTCAGGCTATGAGCTGAGCGCTGCCATTGGCCAGCGCTACAGCATAGGAGAAGACGACGCCGGCAGGATCAAATGGGTGGAGCCTAACTCCTTACATACCGGAGGCTGTACCGGGCGAACGGAGCGGCGCCCGGGGATAACAGTAAGTGCAGGGGGATCCCTGGGCGCCGCTCTACACCTCTGTATAGTTAGTTTAGAGGCTTTCCTCTGGTGAAAGGTCCTCTTTAAGTTTACGCTACATATCAATGAGGATCGTGTGCTCAATTTTCTGTTAACTTAGGTGGTTATGACGTCCTTTGTGAGATGTTTAAATAAATTACAGTGAAGATGGGGTGGTGTAGTCATCTCTCTGCAAGATAATATTAGGGAGGGGGAGGGGGGGAGTTGGGTGAAAGTTAAATTTGTTATTTAACAAAAATTTTGTATTGCTCTGTATTGTCATTGCATTAGATTTTTGGCCATGTAAATGACTGGCAGGATCCTGATCATTGTGTGCAATATGTACTTTATTTAAAATCAATAAAAATGATTTTGATAAAAAATAAAAATAAAATTGTGGTTATTGGGAACACAGAGCAACAAAGTACAAATTCTGTCCCTACCTACCTGTTATGAATGAAGTGACAATAAGTACTCTGCTAGTCCCTGAGAGTTTTAACACGTACATAGTCCTCGTTCTCTAGTTGTTGTTTTTTTTATTAGTATTTCATAAAAATGTAGTTTTAATTAGTATTTTCGTTAGGACCCCTAAAGGGATTTTTTGGGTCATTTGACCGTAGTATAAATGATGCTGCGACTGCGACGGTTGCAGAAAAATCCATTTCGGATGGATTTTTTGCGACTGTCCCGTCGCAGCATGTCGCAGTGTGACACCATAGACTATCATTATAAAAATTGTCGTGCGACAAATGTCATCGTGTAGCCATAGCCTAATTGCTATACTGCTCAGAATATTCACTTTATCTACTACACACATCATCTGTTAGGCCTCATGCACACTATAGTATCCATTTTGCTGTCCACAAATCGTAGATCTGCAAAACATGGATATTGCTGTGTGCATTCCGCCCCAAGGTTAAAAATGCCTATTTTTGTCTGCAAAATGGACACGAATAGGACAAGTTCTATTTTTCTTTTTTGTGGGGCAGAGGAACGGACATACAGATGGGGACAGCACAAAAATACGGTCATATGCATGGGGCCTAACATGGATTAATCTTGCTGGTGAGCTGATCCTGTATATGAGTGGGTGATGCATGTGAAAATCATTTTCCTATAAGCCTGACAGTGAATTCATGTGCGTCTATAGGTCTTATATACCTGCGGCTGACATTATGTCAGCTTAATGGAGTGCAGTTGACATTAATATTGTACTGATTACTGAACATACAGTATATTTAGAATTCAGCCAGTAGTAGCTGCTAATCAATAAATGTACTGCAATGCCCACCAAGACAGATTGTTGTAATGATCTAACAAATACAATTTGTGACTCACCTGGACAGAGATCTGAAGGCATCTCCTCCTGCTTACACTGATGATTACCACTAGCATATGACTCTACTTTTGTCTCCATAACCTCGGCTTTAATTTCAGTGGAATCTTTGCCCTGAGTAACATGTTTAAGAGTAATATACAAGTCAAGAACCAGTTAACAACCATGACATCCAAAAACTTAGAAGCCATTATAGGTTCATTGTAATAAGACAAGCAACCTAATGCCTGCTGACATCTCCCCTGAGATTTAAAAGGGTTGTCCAGCTATCTACAGTTCTCTTATCAGAGAATTTTGAGTTAATAGAGGAGGTCCTCTGTTCAGCATCTTCATGTGTTGTCAAGAGTGAAGAGCTGTTACACAGAACATCTCTCACTCTGGAGGACCTGTCCTGTCCTGGATTACACAGACAACACATTAATTTCAATGAGCACTGAGCCATGATTAACTTTTCCTGAGGTAACACTGAAAGGAAATTGAACACTAAATCCAAGGTTACAGATGTTCGCTGGTGGTGCCAGCAGAGGGACACTTTCAGATCTGCTCATTGTCAACAGGCCCTTCTAACAAGTGGAGATTGTCTAAAGCGGAGAAACCCTTTAAGGCATTTATCAAGCTACAAAAGAAGCTCTTTGCATGTGTTAAAAGTAGTTTCTCATTCTACACCATCTGGGGTGTACATGTGGAGTGTTAAAGGGGGTTTTCCGGGAGCACAATATTGATGGCCTGTCCTTAGGGATAGCTCATGAATATCTGATCAGTGGAGGTCTGACTCCTGCTACCCCTAACAGTTGTTTAAAAAGGCTGTGGCACTCTGGTGAGCACTGCAGTCTCTTCCTAGGCCAGTGATGTCAAAATACAGCTTTACAGACACTGCTGCAAGGTAAGGGAAAAGATCTCAGACACCACCACCTACCCTAACCATCTCTAGGCCAGACAAACATTAAGGGGGAGATTTATCAAAACTGGTGGAAAGGAAAACTGGCTTAGTTGCCCATAGCAACCAATCAGATTTAACCTTTGATTTTTCAGAGTTCATTTGCAAAATGAAAGGTGGAATCTGATTGGTTGCTATAGGCAACTAAGTAAGTTTTCCTTTGCACCAGTTTTTATACATTTCCCCCTAAGCCTGTACTACAGTGGACACCTAAATCCACAAGTGCTTGCTAGTGCCAACCGATTGCCATCCAACCAGCCATCATACCTCATCATCTGGTGGCAGTGAAGCTACACTTTGTATTTACTGCTGCTGGCTGTACCACAAGTTATATTCTATACTGAGTAAAAAGAGACTGTTATACGTTTACTTCTTAACTTATTCTCAAACTATCTTTTCACGTACCAACCCCCAGGGAGCGACTGCTTGAGGGAGTACACAGTGACACAAGATCTCATCATGGCCACTACTACTCCCATCCTCTGCACCAGAGGCTCGCTGCAGGTACATATTAAAGGTATAACAAGATACACGCAGGATGACCTAGGACCGTTTCATGTACATAAATGCTTTCTAAGGCCTTAAGAAAGCGTCTATGTATGTGAAACTGCCATTAGCCAGCCTGTGTGTACCTTGTTATACCCATAATATGGATATGTACCCGTTATGGAGCGAATAAATGATTGCAAGTTTGTCTAAGGCCTCCTGCACACGACAGTATTTTTTCACAGTCCGCAAAACGGGGTTCCGTTGGTCCGTGACCGTTTTTTCGTCCGTGGGTCTTCCTTGATTTTTGGAGGATCCACGGACATGAAAAAAAAGTCGTTTTGGTGTCCGCCTGGCCGTGCGGAGCCAAACGGATCCGTCCTGACTTACAATGCAAGTCAATGGGGACCGATCCGTTTGACGTTGACACAATATGGTGCAATTGCAAACGGATCCGTCCCCCATTGACTTTCAATGTAAAGTCAGGAGTTAATATACCATAGGATCAGAGTTTTCTCCAATCCGATGGTATATTTTAACTTGAAGCGTCCCCATCACCATGGGAATGCCTCTATGTTAGAATATACCATCGGATTTGAGTTAGATCGTGAAACTCATATCCGACAGTATATTCTAACACAGAGGCGTTCCCATGGTGATGGGGACGCTTCAAGTTAGAATATCCTACGAACTGTGTACATGACTGCCCCCTGCTGCCTGGCACCTGCCGCACCTGAAGGGGTTAATTGTGCTTATCATAGCCCCCTGTAAGAGATCAGGGGCTGCCAGGCAGCAGGGGGCAGACCCCCCTCCCTCCCCAGTTTAAATATCATTGGTGGCCAGTGTGCGGCCCCCCCCCCGGCCCCCCTCTATTGTTTTAATATCATTGGTGGCCAGTGTGCGGCCCCCCCCCCTCCCTCCCTCTATTGTTTTAATATCATTGGTGGCCAGTGTGCGGCCTCCCCTCTCCCCCCCCCCCCCCCCGATAATTGGTGGCAGCGGAGAGTTCCGATTGGAGTCCCAGTTTAATCGCTGGGGCTCCGATCGGTAACCATGGCAACCAGGACACTACTGTAGTCCTGGTTGCCATGGTTACTTAGCAATATTAGAAGCATCATACTTACCTGCTGCACTGTCTGTGACCGGCCGGGAGCTTTTCCTACTGGTAAGTGACAGGTCTGTGCGGCGCATTGATTATTGATCTGTCACTTACCAGTAGGAAAAGCTCCCGGCCGGTCACAGACAGCGCAGCAGGTAAGCATGATGCTTCTAATACTGCTAAGTAACCATGGCAACCAGGACTACAGTAGCCCCAGCGATTAAACTGGGACTCCGATCGGAACTCTCCGCTGCCACCAGTGATCGGGCGGGGGGAAGAGGGGAGGCCGCACACTGGCCACCAATGATATTAAAACAATAGAGGGGTGGCCGGGGGGGGGGCGCACACTGGCCACCAATGATAATACAATAGAGGGAGGCCGGGGGGGACGCAATGGCCACCAATGAAATTAAAACTGGGGAGGGAGGGGGGTCTGCCCCCTCCTGCCTGGCAGCCCCTGATCTCTTATAGGGGGCTATGATATGCACAATTAACCCCTCAGGTGCAGCACCTGAGGGGTTAATTGTGCGGATCACAGCCCCCTGTAAGAGATCGGGTGCTGCCAGGCAGCAGGGGGCGGTCATGTACACAGTTCGTAGTATATTCTAACTAGAAGCGTTCCCATCACTATGGGAACGCCTCTGTGTTAGAATATACTGTCGGATATGAGTTTTCACGAAGTGAAAACTCAGCTCTGAAAAAGCTTTTATGCAGACGGATCTTCGGATCCGTCTGTATGAAAGTAACCTACGGCCACGGATCACGGACGCGGATGCCAATCTTGTGTGCATCCGTGTTCTTTCACGGACCCATTGACTTGAATGGGTCCGTGAACCGTTGTCCGTCCAAAAAATAGGACAGGTCATATTTTTTTGACGGACAGGAAACACGGATCACTGATGCGGCTGCAAAATGGTGCATTTTCCGATTTTTCCACGGACCCATTGAAAGTCACGGGTGCACACAACGGTCGTGTGCAGGAGGCCTAATGGTGAGTGCCACTGCTTCTCTATTGATCTGTATAAAACTAATGAAAGGAAGCCAAGAACAGGGCTCAGCAATTTCCAGCAGTCTCAGACATAAATTGATGGGCAGCCGTACATGGTTGGCCTACGCTCCATTCATACAGAGAAACATATAAGAACTTTCATACTTAGGTGGGGGGCCCTGTGATTGGATCCCCACCGTTCACAATCTTATCCCCTATACTTCAGGTAGGGGATAGGTTTCAAACTTGGTACAAACCATTTAAGGCTGGATTTTCAAATTTCATTTAACTGTTTGTGAAGTCCCCATAATGTTTTTTTTATGTCATATAGAGTGCCCCTCTATAGTATCATAAACCTCAGCTCAATCTACCTGATGTTCCTGTAGGGCATTATAATTGTCCTCTGGACAGCCCTGGGAATACAGAGGACTGAGACATCTCTCTGGTGAATTCAGCCTACTGGATGGCATTTTACCGAGTAATATGAGGGGTTGCTGGTCCTCCATTATGACATCCTTGTACAGATCCTTCTTTGGTGGATTACTTTTACTGTATACATCTGTAAGAAACACACAGTGACAGAATACACTGTAATGATCAGATTATGAGAATATCTGGGTGACCCTCAAAAGTGTTCTCTTTTTTTTTTTACAAATTCTCCTCCTACCCAGTGATGTGAGAGGCTGGTAGTCTTCCATCATTATGTCCTTATACAAATCTTTGTGTCCTTCTAAATACTCCCACTCCTCCATGGAGAAGTAGACAGTGATATCCTGCCACCTTACAGGAACCTGACACAGACACAAGGATGCAGTTATGATCCAGACATATTAACCCTTGTGTTACTGTATAATGTCCCAGCATTCCCACCAGCGCTCACCTCTCCAGTCAGCAGCTCAATGATCTTGTTGGTGAGTTCTAGAATCTTCTGATCATTGTTCCTCTCAGGTATTAGTGAGTGAGTTGGAGGCTCCATGATGGGGCTCTGGGTCCTGCTCCATCCCCCTGACACACAATTGCTCATAAAATTATCAGATGTCTTCTTCACTACTGTATAATCCTGTGTATTGAGACAGACCATGATACATATGACTATATACATTTCCCAAATCCCTCACCTCCCTGGTTATATCCATGGGTTATTAAGTGACATCATTTAACTATTTCCTAAAATCACCTCTCTGGTCAGCAGGTAGATGATCTCCAAGGTGAGGTTTAATATCTTCTCAGTTATGTGGTTCCCATGCTTGTCCATCCTTCATGGGCCAGTCAAGGAGAAGACTCTCGAGTTGAGCGGGAGTTGGACCATGAAATAATGAAGTCAAGAGACAGAAATCTAAAAAAATATCCCATAATAAATTATCATCATTTTACACTTATCATACCTTCTCGTCACAACCTCATGTAACCTCCTCACATTCATCCCAGCCTACTGTAACCATCCTCTGACTCATTATTCTCTCCTATTTACTCCCTTCCCCTAGCACACTGCGCACACCACAGAAGTTTTAGAACATCTGCTTTCCCCCAGACACCCTGTATAAATGGCAAAATATTTTTACAGCTTCAAAGCCCCCCTTCCCCGTGAAATGACACAAAAGTGCAGCTGCACAACTAGGCTAGGAGCGTTACTCTCAGTATATACATATAGAATCAAGGTTTTTGCATATCAATGCCACTTGTGGCTCTTTAAAGGTCAGCATGTCACCTCCAGTGTGGAGCTCCAGTTGGTGCCTCCTTACCAGTCGCTACTCTCAACCCCCAGGTCTCTGACAGGCGATCTATTCTGTGATTGGAGGAGAAATGTCAGAGAATACAGACATGCTGGTAGGGAGATGTACTGTGAGGAGGACATTACAAGGGGATTACATTATACCCCCTCATCAGCATTATACTCACCAGTGCAGCAGGATGTCTGGGGATAAGAAGAGGTTAAAGTTGCAATGAGGAGAACAGCATTATTAATCCTACACTCACCTCCTCTGCAGAAGCTGCAATACATCCCCCTGGAGTGATCAGTGACCCCTGACTGTAGAATCACTTCCTCTTCTGGTTACACCACTGGTGACGTCATCATGGCAATGTGTTTAGTCACTTGTGTGGGAGGAGTCAGGCACTGGGCTTTGTTATCTCAGAGAAACTCTACTACTTCTCTTTCTTAGAGGTGGAACTCGTTTGGCATCAGGGGTACGCACACAGAATGTGCCCATAACAGACCTGTAGGTGTCTATAATGTATAGACAGCAGTCCTGTGTGTAGAGTGTGCATGCAGCAGAGCTACTGTGCTCCCTGGACATTACACACACATCTCTGCTACCTGTATATTACCCACTCATTGCTGTTCTGTCTAGACATTTAACACAAAAAAAAACAGAAAAGCTCACCAGTCCATTTATTGCAGATGTGGTAGCTGATATAGATAAACAACCGAATAAATGCTTCTGGAATTGTGGACAACGGATAAATCAAAGAAGCGACATTTATTTGAGAGTATTATTTGATCATTCTGAATTATAGAATATATATTATGTATTGTATAATTGCTTCTCATAGTGCAGTTGTTCTGACGTCATTTTCATCTCACTGTTGTATGGTCCTTTGTTTTTTAAATCCCGTCCTGTACATTATATCCCTATGCTATGATTAAGCACGTACCTGTGCAAAATGCGTAAGAGCTATTACTTATGTACCTGCTGTCTTTTATATGGATTTCCAATACAGATTTATTTTTTGATTTTACCGTTAGACCAGCGGTCAGCAGCCTCCGGCACTTCAGCTACTGTGAAACTACAACTCCTAACATGCAAACATGCTCAGCTGTTCTTCAAACTCCTACAGAAGTGAATGAAAAATAAAGAATAGCTGATCTTAAGGAGACCAGCTAAAGAAAACACCGTGGAGCCTCATTTAACCCCTTAAGGACACATGACGTATCGGTACGGCATGTTTCCCGAGTCCTTAAGGACACATGACGTACCGGTACGTCATGGCTTTAAATCGCGATGCCGGCGCCGCGGGGATTAAATCATTCAGCCGGCATCCTGTAACAACGCCAGTGGGGGTCATTTAACACCCCCCCCCCCCCGTATCGGTGATCGCAGAAAACCGCAGGTCAATTCAGACCTGCGGTTTGCTGCGTTTCCGGTCCATTCGGGTCTCCAGTGACCCGATGAACCGGAAAAAGACTGCGATCGGTGGCGTGATTATACACCACCAATCACAGTCCGAAGATTTGGAGAGGCGGTGCTGGCCCTGGTGCTGAACGCTGCTGTCCAGGGTGCTGATTGGTGCAGGGGAGAGAGGCGCGAGATTCAAACTTCCTGCGCTCCTCTCTCCCCTCCTCTTCCTGTTCTGCACGAGCACCCTGCAGCACCGTCCAGCACCAGCTCCTGAGTCCCCCTAATCGCCATCCATCACCCTCCTGCACCCATCACCCTCCAGGTAGGTTAGGGTCAGTGAGGGAGAGGCACCGTTAAGCAGGGATAGAAGGGAAAAGTTTGAAAAAAAAAAAAAGCACATTTATTCTAAACTTTTTTGTTTCAGCTTTCAGACCCCAGACCCCCCCTGCCACTTGCCCCCCCCCCGCATCTTGCCCCCCCGCCACTGTTAGCGCATCGCCCGCCCCACCGCTGATCAGCAAGTTTGAACTTTTTTTTTTGCCTGGACTTTTTAGTATGCGAACACCCGTGCCCCCACACACACGCACTTAGAATAAAGGTTTACACACACGCACACACACATACCCATGGCCCGCCGGATGTTCTCGGTGGAGGAGGCATACGCCCAGATTGCCTCCGACTCCGAGAGCCCCAGTGAGGATGAGGATGACCCCACGTTCCTTTTGTCATCCGCATCCTCCTCATCATCATCTGATGACGATGAGCCCCCAAGGCGACGGAGCCAGGGGCCCCACATGCTAGGGATCCTGTGGCCCACCCTAGTACGAGCCGCCCTGGGGTTCGTACTGGTTTCCCGGCCCACCAAATAAGCTCACCGGAGCCCCCTGCCGATGAACTTAGCTGGTGTCCCCCAGTGGACTTTGAGCCCGAGATTCCGGATTTTGTTGGCAATCCAGGAATCCAGATTCCCACAGTGGGGTTTACTGAAATTGACTTTTTTCATTTTTTTTTCAGTAACCCACTGGTGAATCTGATGGTGGAGGAGACGAATCTGTACGCCCAACAGTTCGTCGCTCAAAACCCGGGATCATTTTTGGCTATACCCGGTGGCTGGACGCCGGTCAGTGCAGCCGAGATGAGAACATTTTGGGGCCTCGTGCTGCATATGGGTCTAGTGCAAAAACCCAGTGTCAGGCAATACTGGAGTGGGGACATCCTCTACCAGACCCCACTCTACAGTACGGCCATGACACGCTCTCGGTTTGAGGCCATCCAGAAATGTCTGCATTATTCCGATAATGCAGCATGTCCCCCCCGAGGTGATCCTGCCTATGACCGGCTGTATAAGATACGGCCGGTCATCGATCACTTTGGGGCCTAATTTCAGCAGGCCTACGTACCTGGAAGGGAGGTCGCGGTTGATGAGTCTCTCGTTGCGTTCAAGGGGAGACTCAGTTTCCGCCAATACATTCCCACAAAGCGGGTGAGGTATGGCGTGAAGCTATACAAAATTTGTGAGAGTACCTCAGGGTACACTTACAAATTTCGTGTGTACGAGGGGCGAGATTCCCGGATTCAACCCCCAGAATGTCCCCCCACTCTGGGTGTTACCGGGAAACTCGTGTGGGACCTTATGTACCCACTGCTGGATAAGGGTTACCACTTGTACGTGGACAACTTTTATACCAGCATTCCCTTGTTCAGGTCCCTTGCCGCCAGATCCACGTTCGCTTGTGCGAGCATGCGGAAAAATCAACGCGGCCTCCCTGCCCACCCCCTCCAGGTACCTATCCCCGGGGGTGAGACCCGTGCCCTTACCAGTGGAAGCCTGTTGCTGGTCAGGTATAAGGACAAGAGGGATGTCCTTATGCTGTCCACAATCCACGGTAACAGCACCACCCCCATCTCTGTGCGAGGTACCGCGGCAACGGTCCTCAAGCCCGATTGTAACGTCGACTACAATCGGGATATGGGAGGAGTTGATCTCTCTGATCAAGTCCTCAAGCCATATAACGCCATGCGGTCTACTTGGTACAGGTTGCCATGTACAACTCTTTTGTACTATCCCGAAGCGCTGGCAGCACAGGGACATTCCTCCAATTCTATGAGGCAGTCCTCAAAGACCTGATCTTTTCGGACCGGAAAGAGCAGGCCGAAGTACCTCGGGAATTGGAGGCGCCCGGATCGTCCCTGGCCAACATTTTCCAGGTGTGGTCCCCCATACTGGAAAGAAGGGACGAACCCAAAAAAGATGCAGAGTGTGTCACAAGAGGGGGATTCGGAAGGACACCACTACTCAGTGTGACATGTGCCCCGATCATCCGGGCCTCTGCGTTATCGATTGCTTCAGGGAGTATCACACTTCCATGGAGTACTAAATTTTTATAATCTCCAACAGTCCCCTAGAGCAGTGGTCCCCAACCTTTTTTGCACCAAGGACCGGTTTCATGCAAGCCAATTTTCCCAGGGACCGGTTGGGGGGGGGGAGGGGGGGGGGCGGAGTTCTGGGGCGGGGCTTAGGGGGTGGGCGGGACCGACTGATTCACGCGCATAACAAAACACAAATGTGCATATTAAAATATATAACACTATATAATGACTATATAAACTGACTATGGTCTCTGCTGCACTGGTCTCTGCTGCACTGTACCGTATTTTTCGCCCTATAAGATGCACCTAGGTTTTAGAGGAGAACAATAAGAAAAAAATATTTTTCATTACACCTCAGGTCAGACCAGCAATCAGACCCCCAATGTTAATCAGACCTCAGATTAGACCCCCAATGGCTCAGATCAACCACCAAACCTTTAGCCATCTATCAGCCCCCAATGTCAGCCATACACCCCCCCAATGTCAGCCATAAACCCCCCCAATGTCAGCCATAAACCCCCCCCCCAATGTCAGCCATAAGCCCCCCATTAGCCCCTCATGTCAGCCATAAGCCCCCATTAGCCCTTCATGTCAGCCATAAGCCCCCCATTAGCCCTTCATGTCAGCCATAAGCCCCCCATTAGCCCCTCATGTCAGCCATAAGCCCCCATTAGCCCTTCATGTCAGCCATAAGCCCCCCATTAGCCCCTCATGTCAGCCATAAGCCCCCCATTAGCCCCTCATGTCAGCCATAAGCCCCCATTAGCCCTTCATGTCAGCCATAAGCCCCCCATTAGCCCTTCATGTCAGCCATAAGCCACCCATTAGCCCTTCATGTCAGCCATTAGCCCCTCATGTCAGCCATAAGCCCCCATTAGCCCCTCATGTCAGCCATAAGCCCCCATTAGCTCCTCATGTCAGCCATAAGCCCCCATTAGCCCCTCATGTCAGCCATAAGCCCCCATTAGCCCTTCATGTCAGCCATAAGCCCCCCATTAGCCCTTCATGTCAGCCATAAGCCCCCCATTAGCCCCTCATGTCAGCCATAAGCCCCCATTAGCCCTTCATGTCAGCCATAAGCCCCCCATTAGCCCCTCATGTCAGCCATAAGCCCCCATTAGCCCTTAATGTCAGCCATAAGCCCCCCATTAGCCCTTCATGTCAGCCATAAGCCCCCATTAGCCCTTCATGTCAGCCATAAGCCCCCCATTAGCCCCACATGTCAGCCATAAGCCCCACCATTAGCTCCTCATGTCAGCCAGCCCATAAGCCCCCCATGTCAGCCAGCCCATAAGCCCCCATGTCAGCCAGCCCATAAGCCCCCCATGTCAGCCAGACCATAAGCCCCCCATGTCAGCCAGCCCATAAGCCCCCCATGTCAGCCAGCCCATAAGCCCCCATGTCAGCCAGCCCATAAGCCCCCCATGTCAGCCAGCCCATAAGCCCCCCATGTCAGCCAGCCCATAAGCCCCCCATGTCAGCCAGCCCATAAGCCCCCCATGTCAGCCAACCCATAAGCCCCCCATGTCAGCCAGCTCATAAGCCCCCCATGTCAGCCAGCCCATAAGCCCCCCATGTCAGCCATCAGTGCAAATCAAATGAAAAAAAAACAAAAAAACACTTACCTCTCCTGCTCCTGGTCACCATCGCGATCCTCTTCATTCTGCTGTCGGCTGGCTGTGTATAGCGGCGCACAGCGTGAGGTCACAGAGAGACCTCCCGCTGTGCGCAGCCCTGCACAGCCGATAGCCGAGCCGAGGACCAGGAAGCGGTGAGTACAGATCCTTCACCGCTCCCTGGTCCTTCTGTACTAATGAAGCGCTTCCATAATGGAAGCGCTTCATTAGTACAGAGTTAAAGACGGCCCTGATCGCCGCGGCCCGGCTAACAATCTTCCACGGCCCGATCCTGGGCCGCGGCCCGGCGGTTGGGGACCGCTGCCCTAGAGAACATAAAAAACTATGTCTCTCAGACTTTGGAGACACAGAAACAATTTTTTTTCCCCAAAAAAATATTAGTTTTAGTGCAGGCATCCTCAAACTGCGGCCCTCTAGATGTTGTAACACTATAACTCCCAGCATGCCCAGACAAACCTACAGCCATCAGCAGGGCATGGTGGGAATTGTAGTTTTACAACATCTGGAGGGCCGCAGTTTTAGGATGCTTGCTTATTGTTTCCAAAGTCTGAGAGCCATACATATTGGGCATCGCCGCGTCCGTAAAAATCTTCTCTATAAAAGTAACATGTAACCCAACCCCCCCCCCCCCCCCCCCCGGATGAACAGCGTTAAGAAAAAAAAGTGTAAAAAAAATGCCATTTTTGGACACCTAACATCACAAAAAAGTGTGCACCATATGACATTTTGTTCGCTCGCTATTACACTTTTTTGTGATGTTAGGTGTCCAAAAATTGCATTTTTTTTTACACTTTTTTTCTTTTTTTTTTTTAACGCTGTTCATCCGGGGAGGTTGGGTTACATGTTACTTTTATAGAGAAGATTTTTACGGACGCGGCGATGCCCAATATGTATGGCTCTCAGACTTTGGAAACAATAAGCAGGCATCCTAAAACTGCGGCCCTCCAGATGTTGTAAAACTACAATTCCCACCATGCCCTGCTGATGGCTGTAGGTTGTCTGGGCATGCTGGGAGTTATAGTTTTACAACATCTGGAGGGCCGCAGTTTGAGGATGCCTGCAAAACTAATATTTATTAGTGCTAATATTTATTAGTGGCAATAAAACCGCCATCTCATCCCGCAAAAAATGAGCCCCTACATTAGATAGTCGCCCAACTAAAAAAAAAAAAATTTGCTCCCAGGCTATGGAGATACTAAAATAATTTTTTTGGGTTCCTAAAATGATAATGTAGTGTAAAATCTAAATAACTTCTAAAATGTAGACATATTAGGTATCGCCGCGTTCGTAAGAATCTGCCCTATAAAAATAACATTTGACCAAACCCCTCGGATGAACAGCGTTAAAAATATAAAATAAAAACAGTGCCAAAACACCAATTTTTGGGCAAAATTTCCATTTGAATCCTTTTTTTCCGGTAATAAAGCAAGGGTTAACAGCCAAACAAAACTCAATATTTATGGCCCTGATTCTGTAGTTTGCAGAAACACCCCATATGTGGTCGTAAATGGCTATATAGCCTCACGGCAGGGCATAGAACGAAGGGAACTCCATATGGTTTCTGGAAGGCAGATTTTGATGGACAGTTTTTTTTTTACACCATGTCCCATTAGAAGCCCCCCCCTGATGTAGCCTAGACTAGAAACTCCCAAAAAGTGACCCCCATCTAAGAAACTACACCCCTCAAGGTATTCAAAGTTACTTTACAAACTTTGTTACCCCTTTAGGTGTTCCACAAAACTAAATAGCGAATGTAGAAACAATTTTAGAATTTAAATTTTTTGTTACCTCACCTCAAAAAAGTGTAATATAGAGCAACCAAAAATCATATTTACCCCTTAAATAGTCCGAAAACAACAACCACCTTATCCCGTAGTTTCCTAGATGGGGTCACTTTTATGGAGTTTCTACTCTAGGGGTGCATCAGGGGGCTTGAAAGGGTACATGGTGTAAATAAACCAGTCCAGCAAAATCTGCCTTCCAAAAACCATATGGCGTTCCCCTTCTTCTATGTCCTGTCGTTTAGCCAAATAGTAGTTTACGACCACATTTGGGGTGTTTCTGCAAACTACAGAATCAGGGCAACCCATTTTGAGTTTTGTTTGGCTGTTAACCCATTTTTTTCAGTAATAAAGTAAGGATTAAAATGGAAAATTTTCCAAAAAATAGAAATTTCTAAATTGTTTCTCTATCTGCCATTAACTCTTGTGAAACACCTAAAGGGTTAACAAAGTTTGTAAACCCAGTTTTTAATACCTTGAGGGGTGTACTTTCTTAGATGGAGTAAAGTTTTTGAAATTTCTATTCTAGGGGTGCAACGGGGGGCTTCAAATGGGACATGGTATAAACAAAACCAGTCCTGCAAAATCTGCCTTGCAAAACCCATATGGTGTTCCCCTCCTTCTATGTCCTCCCGTTTGGACAAACAGTAGTTTACGACCACATATGGGGTGTTTCTGCAAACTACAGAATCAGGGCAACCCATTTTGAGTTTTGTTTGGCTGTTAACCATTACTTTATTGCTGGAAAAAATGGGTTAAAATGGAAAATTTTCCAAAAAATAGAAATTTCTAAATTGTTTCTCCATCTGCCATTAACTCTTGTGGAACACCTAAGGCTACTTTCACACTTGCGTTCGGAGCGGATCCGTCTGATGTTTCATCAGACGGATCCGCTCCGATAATGCAGACGTTCGCATCCGTTCAGAACGGATGCGTCTGCATTAAAACTTAGAAAATTTTCTAAGTGTGAAAGTTGTCTGAGCGGATCCGTTCAGACTTTACATTGAAAGTCAATGGGGAACGGATCCGCTTGAAGATTGAGCCATATAGTGTCATCTTCAAGCGGATTCGTCCCCATTGACTTACATTGTAAGTGTGGACGGATCCGCTCGCCTCCGCACGGCCAGGCGGACACCCGAACGCTGCAAGCAGCGTTCAGGTGTCCGCTCACTGAGCGGAGCGGAGGCTGAACGCTGGCAGGCGGATGCATTCTCAGTGGATCCGCCTCCACTGAGAATGCATTAGGGCCAGACGGATGCGTTCGGGGCCGCTCGTGAGCCCCTTCAAACGGTGCGCACGAGCGGACACCCGAACGCTAGTGTGAAAGTAGCCTAAAGGGTTAACAAAGTTTGTAAACCCAGTTTTGAATACCATGAGGGGTGTACTTTCTTAGATGGAGTCACTTTTTTGGAATTTCTATTCTAGGGGTGCAAGGAGGGGCTTGAAATGGGACATGGTATAAACAAAACCAGTCCTGCAAAATCTGCCTTGCAAAACCCATATGGTGTTCCCCTCCTTCTATGTCCTCCCGTTTGGACAAACAGTAGTTTACGACCACATATGGGGTGTTTATGCAAACTACAGAATCAGGGCAACCCATTTTGAGTTTTGTTTGGCAGTTAACCCTTGTTTTTTTCCAGGAAAAAATTTATTATATTGGAAAATTTTCCATAAAATCTAAATCCTTAAAATTTATGTCCATTTGCCATGAAGTCTTGTGGAAGACCTAAAGGGTTAACAAAGTTTGTAAAAACAGTTTTGAATACCTTGAGGGGTGTAGTTTCTAGAATGGGGTCATTTTTGGGTGGTTTCTATTATGTAAGTCTCACAAAGTGACTTCAAACCTGAACTGGTCCATAAAAAGTGGGATTTTGAAGATTTCTGAAAAATTTCAAAATTTACTTCTAAACTTCTAAGCCTTGTAACATCCCCAAAAAATTAAATATCATTCCCAAAATGCTACAAACATGAAGTAGACATATGGGGAATGTAAAGTCATCACAATTTTTGGGGGTATTACTATGTATTACAGAAGTAGAGAAACTGAAACTTTGAAATTTGCAAATTTTTCAGAATTTTTGGTAAATATGGTATTTTTTTATGCAAAAAAATTAACTTTTTTGACCCAATTTTAGCAGTGTCATGAAGTACAATATGTGACGAAAAAATAATCTCAGAACGGCCTGGGTAAGTCAAAGCGTTTTAAAGTTATCAGCACTTAAAAAGTGACACTGGTCAGATTTGCAAAAAATGGCCTGGTCCTTAAAGGGATTCTGTCCCCTCGTATAACACAAATTCAGATTTTAAACCAGTCATGCTCCACAGCTTACCTTGAATCGGCTGTGCTGTTTTTTATTGTAATCCGTCTAGCAGTTTTGCAAAAAAACTACTTTTATAAAACCCTGAAGGTGCCCAGAGGGGCGTTATGTTCCCCTTTGTGTGCCCAGTAACGCCCCTCTTACAGTGCCCAAAACACCTTCCTCTAGAATCCCTAACCGCCCACAGCGTCTCATCCCTCTCCTCCCCCTCCCTGACGGCCGAACGAAGTCTCGCACAGATGCAGTACCCACTGAGGGCTGCGCCAGTGCGATTTGCTGGAGACTGAGGGCAGGAGCTTCATCGTCGTCACTGGGCATGCGCCGAGCCCAGTGACGTCCAATGCTCGCGCGAGACTTCGCTCGGCCGTCAGGGAGGGGGAGGAGAGGGATGAGACGCTGTGGGCGGTTAGGGATTCTGGAGGAAGGCGTTTTGGGCACTGTAAGAGGGGCGTTACTGGGCACACAAAGGGGAACATAACGCCCCTCTGGGCACCTTCAGGGTTTTAGAAAAGTCGTTTTTCTGCAAAACTGCTAGACGGATTACAATAAAAAACAGCACAGCCGATTCAAGGTAAGCTGTGGAGCATGACTGGTTTAAAATCTGAATTTGTGTTATACGAGGTGACAGAATCCCTTTAAGGTGAAATAGGGCTGTGTCCTTAAGGGGTTAAGAGTCTCAACACAGCAATCCAAAGTGCAAAGCTCCCTGGGAAATAGTAATATGCAAAATAACTGTTATGAGTCTTCAACACAGAGAAAGACAGATATCCTTCAAAGGAAGGAAAACCAAGCAAAGGGGTGTCCCCATTACAGAGATCACCAGATCCACCATATTAAGTGGCCCCTATGTCAAGATCCCGCTCTTTTACAAGCTTTAAGGATGTGACGGGGAAAACCTAAGCCAGTTATCCATCCGGCTTAGGTCTTCCCCGTCACATCCTTAAAGCTTGTAAAAGAGCGGGATCTTGACATAGGGGCCACTTAATATGGTGGATCTGGTGATCTCTGTAATGGAGACACCCCTTTGATTGGTTTTCCTTCCTTTGAAGGATATCTGGCTTTCTCTGTGTTGAAGGCCCATAACTGGGGCTCCACAGTTATTTTGCATATTACAGAAGTGAATGAAGCATTTTGGGAGTTGTGTTTTCTGAACAGCTGGAATGCTGGAGGTTGCAGATCCCTGCATTAAAACGTATAACAAATACACAGACCGCTCAGCTGCCATACGCACACTACACAAAAGAGCCTCGCTATGTGATATATGTGCAATGTACAAGCAGTTCTGAAGGCAGCATATCTATGTATAAGTTACAGACATGTAATGTGCTGACAGCAAAACATATGTGCAACTGCGCAGGGATCCAGTAGGCTCACTGACACTTCTTACTACTGTCTGAATAAATGAATTCCATTGATCTAAATTAATTGATTTTTAGACACAGGCGGTAATCTATGATGGCTGTTGGAAAGCAAGGGCCCATATACTGTTCTTGCACAGGGGCCCTAGCGGCCCTTTCCTGTCTGTGTTCTCCCGTTATGCCTGTGTTTCAGGCTCAGGTAGCAGAGCAATGTATGTGTAGTGTGTGCAGGTAGCAGCGCTGTGGGTGCAAGAAGGTTGCCTCTAGCTGCTCTGATTTATGGGGACACTCTTCCTGGGACAGATTGTAGCTGATATTATTTTATGTGAGCACTCTCTCGCTGTCATTGTTTTATGGGGCATTCTGGCTTTGCACCAATGATGCAGAAGTATACGGATAGTTGCACACACAACTATGCAGTGCGGAAAGAAAAAATACAGCTATGTTGACAGACACAAGTATCAGTTAGGTTTAGTTTGACAGGCGAGTGGGAAATGTGTGGCCTATGACAGTTTATTGGAACCCTTTAGAAAGTGAGGTTCTCATTTCCATTAGTACTTACCTGCCTGAGCTGTGGTACCACCAGTCAAGAATTTCTGTGTCTACATGGTTGGGACTGCATAGAATGACACGGTGAGTCATAAATGGTGCCTGGGCTGCAGGTTCTACATCCCTGATGTCTACACAGGTTGTCACCAGGGGTCAAGTCCTGGGAAAAAAAGTGTGGGAACTCACCCAAGATCCAGTGCCTCCGCGTGAAGTCACGGCACGCGGCGTACACAAAGGGCAGGGAAGGTCAGTGCCTCTCCAGCAGCCCCCAGCGCCTCTCCATCAGCCCCCAGTAGCCTCATAGCAGCTCCCAGTGCCTCTCCAGCAGCCCCTAGTGCATCAGCCCCCAGCTAGTAGCCTCATAGCAGCCCCCAGTGCCTCTCCATCAGCCCCCAGTGCCTCTCCACCAGCCCTCCCTCGTCACTCTCTTTCTCCCCCCCTCGTCACTCTCTTTCTCCCCCCCTCGTCACTCTCTTTCTCCCCCCTCCCCCCCTTGTCACTCTCTTTCTCCCCCCTCCCCCCCTTGTCACTCTCTTTCTCCCCCCTCCCCCCCTTGTCACTCTCTTTCTCCCCCCTCCCCCCCTTGTCACTCTCTTTCTCCCCCCTCCCCCCCCTTGTCACTCTCTTTCTCCCCCCTCCCCCCCTTGTCACTCTCTTTCTCCCCCCTCCCCCCCTTGTCACTCTCTTTCTCCCCCCTCCCCCCCTTGTCACTCTTTCTCCCCCCTCCCCCCCTTGTCACTCTTTCTCCCTCCTCCCTTGTCACTCTCTTTCTCCCCCCTCCCTTGTCACTCTCTCTTTCTCCCCCCTCCCTCCCTCCCTTGTCACTCTCTCTTTCTCCCCCATCCCTCTCTCTTTCTCCCCACCCACCTCTGGTGTAGCGTGGCCGAGCTCTGTCCGGTCCGTGGTACAGGAGCATTTGTTTTCTGTACCCGGCCGGACTGAAAGGAAGTGCACACTAAGTGAGCACTTCCTGTCAGTCCGGCCGGGTACAGGAAACAAAAGCTCCTGTACCACGGACCGGACAGAGCTCGGCCACGCTACACTTGAGGCGCTTCCCTCCTGTCAGTCCCTCTCTTCATGCTGCGCCAGAGCGGGGCGCCGACAGTGTTGAGGGGCACAATGCGCTGCCCTGCTGAAAGGGAACGGCGTTCCTGCTAAGAAAAAAGTGCAGGAACGCCGTTCCCACGCGTTCCCGCAGGACTCGAGCCCTGGTTGTCACACACTGCTCCTAAGTGCCCAGATGTAAAACCCTGGCAGGGGTGGACTGAGAACTTAATGTAGCCCTGGAAAAAATACATAAAAGTGGCCCTATGTTGAAGGCGGGTCCAAATTGACAGAAGGTAGAATAACAGAACTAGGCGGGGCCATCAATACTGTAGAGCAAATGCCCCCAGCAGAACCCCAAAAGGGGTTGGTCAGCACTTCCCAATGCGCAGGTGCACGCTGCTATGACTGGAAACATAACACAACATATAATGCAACAGCTCTCTGTGAACCAAATAAAGTACAAAAACATATTATAATGCTTATGCTATTCTAATAAAGTAGAGATGCTTGGCAAATACATTTTGTACAAAATTTTTAGCCCGTCCACAGTACAGGCCAAATACTGCCTCTGCAAAACCAAATATCACAATGCAGCACCAAAAACTGTATTATGCGTCACCCAGGTGGTAAATTAAGGTGTCAAGGGGCAATATACAATACTCTTAGAAAAAATGAGAATTTTTGATTTGAAGGAAAATATATCTTATATACCACTGGCCAGGGCAGAGAACAGCCCCAGAATAGGGAACCTACATGCAATTGCAGTGCAACAATGAAATAAATAGCACACAAAACATAGCTGTGTATTACTGTGAAAGCCAGATCATGAGAAAATAGCTGGTGCAGTCTAGAAAAACATACAAAGTCAACTCAAGGATATAGATGAAGGAAGAGCATCAGCTGACAAAGGCGTACTAATCAATTTCCAAAGGGGATGTCCAGGAGATGTGAAGCCTAATGGGACTCAACCAGGATCCATAATAGGGAAGCGTAATCTAGTTATAGCTGGCAAAGCAAAGTAACATATAATTGTGTCCAATGGAAGCTTGGTAGTAGTACCACAGAGATGCAGTAAAAGGAGGAAAGGCAAGCTCCATGTTTCAAACATGCTAGCTGGCAGACCATAAAGAGTATATCTTGCCTCATCATTCTCACTTGTTCGGTCAAAATATAAATTTCTATCCCCAACAGTTTACATGTGGATGGATGAATACCAGGTAGCTAAACAAGAACCAAGACAAAGCTAAAGTTCTCTTGGTCAGAAAACAGTCGCTAACAGTAAAATGGAAACCAACATATCCAACATCCCTGGGTGACATAACACTTCCAAGCTCAGACCACTTATCCAATTTGGGTGTAGTTTTTGATGGTGGAACTCTCATTAACAAGTTATGTGCTATTGTTAAATCTTAGCACTTCCACCTGAAGAACATCAAAAAAATTATACCTCATTCCACCAGAGATCTATCTACACTGGTACAGAGCTTCATATCCTCATGTCCAGACTACTATAATGCCCTATATGTACACTTTGTAGGCAACACACCACCTTCAGTTAGTTCAAAATGCTGCACCTAGGTTAATCACCAACAACAGTCCTTCGCTTACTATACTGGCTGACCATAAATTGTAGAACAACTTATAAAATTTGCTTGCCAACCTTTAAAGCTATAAACAACTTAGACCCCAGCTACTTTACAGAACCACTGAGGCCACAGGCTCCTTGCCGTCCTCTCAGATCAGCAGGCATGAATAAACTGTCCATACCCAGGAGTCACCAAGAAGCATTTGTCTTTGGTCATTGAGTCTCTGAAAATTATCTGGTTCAGACAGATATCATCCTTGTACAATGTAAAAAAGGCATAACAAATTGATCAGTCTCCTCCTGGACTGCACGTTAGGCCCCTTATGAGTAAAGTACGTACCAAATGGTTGTTGACTGCCATATTGAGGGGTGTGGAGAGAGCAGTGATAAGTCCCAGAGGATCCATTCCAAAATTGCAAGTGAAGTGCTGTAAAAACTCATCTAAGGGCTCATGCACATGACTGTATCCCTTTTGCAGTCCACAAAAAACGGATCCGGGCCGAGTGCTGTCTTATCCTTGTTCGCAAAATGGAGAAGAATAGGACATGTGCTATCTTTTTTGCGGGACTGCGAAATGGACATGCGGATGCATACAGCACTCCATGTGCTGACCGCATCTTTTGCAGCCCCATTAAAATGAATGGATCTGCATCCGATCCTCAAAAAGTGAAGGTCAGATACGGACCAAATACGGTCGTGTGCACAGGTTCGGACTGGCCCATGGGGGAGGCGGGGAATACCTCGGTAGGCCCCCAGTCTCCTGCGCCCGGAGATAAGACGGAAGAGTAATTATTTATTTGGTTTCTCAGGAGAGATAATTATTGTAGCCACTAGGTGATGCAGCCTCCTACTGGTGTAAATTGTACAGGAGGCCCCGCAGTATCTTCTAAACCTCCGGGGCTGCTGGCAGTGAAGGAGGAGAGAACATGTCTGGCCATCCTCCTGCCCTCCCTGCTGTCAGAAAACTGGCTGCTGGAGAGAAAGACTCCTCTGCGGTGCTGGGCTGATTTCTCAGATGTGTGACAGTAGTGAGCTGTAGGAGACTGTAAGGGGGGAAATAGGGGATTTGTTTATAGTAGACTCAGATCTGTGTATGTGTGCTGCTCTCTGCAGAAGTCAGAGTGGCATTGGGGGGACTCTGCCCTAGGTCCCCCCAATGCCTCTGCTTTAGGTGCACCCCCATAAATGCCCAAGCTCCAGATGCCCCCACTCTAAATGCACTGCTAATATTGCCTCTTCTCCAGTTACCCCTGCTCCAGGATCCCCACTATTAGCCTGGCTCAGGTGACCCTAATGCCTCTGTTTCAGTTATGACCCTCCGTTTGTGCCCTTTGCTCCTCTAGAACCTTTGCTTGGGCTTTGTCAAAGGTTACGACCTACAAAGGGGGTTGGACTTATGACTGAAAAATTCTGCACAGTGCGTCACATTGTCCAGTATTGACACGTATGGTTTACATGACGGTAGTGATATTCTGTATTTACAGGCATCATTGCTGCCATGTAAAGAGATACTGGTGGTGGAGTGGTGGAGGATTTAAAGGGGTTGTCTAGGTTTTTAAGTTATCCTTTCCACAGCATAGGGCATAACTATATGATTTGTGGGGTCCGATTCTGTGACCCCCACTGATCCCAGGAATGGGTCCTGTTCCCCCTTTTTGAATGTGTGGCAGGCCACACATACGCCCTGCTGCTCCATTTATTCTCTTTGGAACCACTGGAAATAGCCAGCGCTGTACTCTGCCATCTCCAGCGACCCCCTAGAGAATGGATGGAAAGGCAGGGCATATGCTCGATCTGCCAATCAAAAAGGGGGATCAGTGGGGGCTCCAGTGTTCAAACCCCCACGGATCACTTAGTTATCCCTGATCCTGTGGATACAGGATAACTAGAAAAGTGGACACAGGCCCTTTAACAGGCGAGCATTTACTATTTTAGTTGGACACATATTTTGGGCCAAATTTTTAATTTCATAAAATTTTATTTTTTACACCCAAAGAAAACCTTTAGGCCTCTTTCACAAGGAAAAATCGGCATGTTTGGTACCCAAACCCGAACTTCTTCACAGAAGTTCGGGATTGGGTTAGGTGTTATGTAGATTAACATGGTTATAAGGAAAAATATTAGCATTCTTAATACAGAATGCATAGTACAGTAGGGCTGGAGGGGTTAAAAAAAATAATAATAATAAAAAATGTTTTAACTCACCTTAATCCACTTGTTCGCGCAGCCCGGCTACTCTTCTGTCTTCATCTTTGCTGCGCAGTAGGAAAAGGACCTTTGATGACGTCACTGCGCTCATCACATGATACCTTGGGGTGTCTTCTTTCCAAAATGGGGTCATTTGTGGGGTGTTTGTACTGCCCTGGCATTTGAGGGTCTCCGCAATCATTACATGTATGGCCAGCATTAGGAGTTTCTGCTATTCTCCTTAGGCCTCATGCACACGACCGTTGTTTGGGTCCGCATCCGAGCCGCCGTTTTGGCGGCTCGGATGCGGACCCATTCATTTCAATGGGGCCGCAAAAGATGCGGACAGCACTCCGTGTGCTGTCCGCATCCGTGGCTCCTTTCCGCGGCCCCGCTAAAAAAATATAACATGTCCTATTCTTGTCCGCGCTTTGCGGACAAGAATAGGCATTTATATTGCCGGCGCCTGTTCCGTTGCGCAAATTGCGGAAGTCAACACGGGCGCCTTCCGTTTTTTGCGGACCGCAAAAAACTGCACGGTCGTGTGCATGAGACCTTATATTGAGCATACGGGTAATGAGATTTTTTTTTTTCGTTCAGCCTCTGGGCTGAAAGAAAAAATGAACGGCACAGATTTCTTCATTCGCATCGATCAATGTGGATGAAAAAATCTCTGCCAAAAAATGTGCAAAAAAAAAAAAAGCTGCGATCGCTAATAAAGATCCAAAAAGCTCAAAAGTGATCTTTATAGTGCAGCAGCGATTTTACGGTGTTTTTGCAGTGATAAGAAAAAAAACATTTCTGTCACTGCGGTGGGGCGGACTGAACGCAAGTGTGCTCACAAGATCAGGCGAACACTGCGTTTTTTGTAGAGCCTAAGGTGACCCTAATGTACTGATATATATCTGATTGCGATCAGTCTTGATCACTTACAGATACTATATAGTACTAGTGCTGATTAGCGACAGCGTTGACGCTAATCAGCGACTAATCAGTGACTGCGGTGCGGTGGGCTGGGCGCTAACTGGCGGTGATAAGGGACCCTTAGGCCCCATTCACATGTCCGCAATTCTGTTCCGCATTTTGCGGAACGGAATTGCGGACCCATTAATTTCTATGGGGACAGACTTTGTCCCGCTCGGATCCGGAATCGTGGATCTGCACTTCCGTTCCGCAAAAATATAGAACATGTTCTATACTTGTCCGCAATTGTGGACAAGAAAAGGCATTTTCTATATAGTTCTGGCAAAATGCGGAAAGCACATTGCCAGTGTCCGTGTTTTGCGGATCCGCAAAACACATACGGACGTCTGAATGGAGCCTTACAGGGGGGTGATCAATGACAGGGGGGTGATCAGGGAGTCTATATGGGGTGATCAGGGGTTAATAAGTGACAGGGGGGGGGGGAGTGTAGTGTGGTGCTTGGTGCAACTTACAGAGCTGCCTGTGTCCTCTGGTGGTCGATCCAAGCAAAAGGGACCACCAGAGGACCAGGTAGCAGATATATCAGACGCTGTTAACAAAACAGCGCCTAATATACCTTTCTGATGTTAAAAAAAATCGCATCTACAGCCTGCTAGCGTATGATCGCTGCTGGAAGGCTGTAGTTCAACTTGTTTACTTTGCGATCCTGTGAACGCGCGCTCCTGTGAGATGACGCCAATAGGCGTCGCTGAGCCTGCGAGTGCCGCCGCACTGACACCTATCGGCCTTACGTGTGCGGCAAGTGGTTAAGACCCTTGTGTACATAGATTGGCGGTAATGTAATTGAATGTCTCAGGACTCCTTTTTTCATGATCAGTGGGTGTTCCAGCAGTCAGATCCCAGCAATCTGATATTTATCACCTATCTGTCACGGCTGAGGATGGGGGAAATCCTCAGCCGTGTGCAGCCAGGTGATGTTATGGCCTACTCGGCCAGGAGAACAGGATAGGGAGCAGGTCACCTCCTAACAGCGTCCCTACCCTGACCCTAACTCCTAACTGCATGGGCCGACCTTAAAGGTAGGAGGACCCATGCGCAGGAACCTCGGATCCCTAACTCACCCTCCGTCCGGTCCCTGCGCTAGGAGTCAGGGTAAGACGACCTACTCCTCCTAGACACGGAGGAGCAGGAGTCTCAACGGCCAAGCTGTTGGGAAAAAGGGGAAACATAAACAGACTAATGGAAATGGCAGGTGAACTAAGTAGCTCAACCAACCTGCCACAGCCTTGCTGACTGGATCCCTGACACAGAGAATCCAGAACCATTAGCTGCACAAACCAACATAGAGAAATCCCAACAGACCATCACCCAGACATGACACATACAGGTAAGCATAAACTTAATAAGACATAAAACCTGAACTTAAACCTATGACCACAGTGGTGGCTCTCACAGAGGAATGGAAAGCACAGGAGGCTGCCTCAGCTAGCAAGACTGAAGCAACCTACTGAGCCCTGCTAGAGAGAGGGTATATATAGGCCAAAGTGGCCACACCCAAGGGTTGGACACACCCAGTGACATCACACACACACTGGGAAGGAAGTTAACCCTTCCAATGCCACAGAAGGGAAAACACACATACATAAAGGGAAAGTGTACACAATAACATACCACACGGTGCACACAACACACACACCTAACAAAAGGTTGCTAGGTGTGACCGCATGCCAGGGCAGCAAGCTACCTAGCGACGCTCAGGCTGCTCTGCTGCTAAAAACAACACTGGTTGCCCGCGGCAACCACAAGTGAGGCCACAGACAAGCGGCCCTCACCCGTGGTTGAAGACCCATGCAAAACCGCCGGCAACTGCATGCGGTAAGAAGTCACGGACATGGGCCTGGCCGTGACACTATCCTGTAGATAGGTAATAGGTCATAATGGTAGGACAAACCTTTTAAAGAGGACCATTCACTAGAATAGAAAATCTAAACTAAGTATACAGACATGGAGAGCGGCGCCCGGGGATCTCACTGCACTTACTATTATCCCTGGGCGCCGCTCCTTTCTCCCGTTATGCCCTCCGGTATCTTCGGTCACTAAGTTATAGTAGGCGGAGATTTCGGTCACTAAGTTATGGTAGGCGGAGTCAGCCCTTGTTCTGCTGTAGCGCTGGCCAATCGCAGCGCAGAGCTCACAGCCTGGGAGGTTCTTTTCTCCCAGGCTGTGAGCTCTGCGCTGCGATTGGCCAGCGCTACAGCAGAACAAGGGCAGACTCCGCCTACCATAACTTAGTGACTGAAATCTCTGCCTACCATAACTTAGTGACCGAAGATACTGGAGGGCATAGCGGGAGAAAGGAGCGGCGCCCAGGGATAATAGTAAGTGCAATGAGATCCCCGGGTGCCGCTCTCCATGTCTGTATACTTAGTTTAGATTTTCTATTCTAGTGAAAGGTCCTCTTTAAATATACTGTAGATTATGTGCAATTTGAGGAGGTTACGATTTGGTAAATTTCATGCCAGACATTTATGCTTAAAGGGGTCAAAGGGTTTGTCTCACTTCAATAAATGGCATTTATCATGCAGTTAATACAAGGCACTTACTAATGTATTGTGATTCTCCATATTGCCTCCTTCCCATCACATTATACACAGCATGTATCCGTGGTTATTATCACCGTATAATACAGCAGCGTGCTTACACACTATAGGGAAAGGCTGGAAGTGAAATCACAAAAATATCGTGGCAAATATGGGGGAGCTGCTCAAACCCCAAACACTGTAGCGTGTTTTTCACGATATTTTTGTGATTTTGTTTTATATGTAGTGTATGTGCCTTCACTTGGCATTTAAGCACTTTTTTGCACCTGGTAACCTCCATCACATGGTCTGATATGGGTGTGGCTTACAGTCTTGCTTTGTTCACATTGCACTAGTTGTCCTGCTAGGCGGTTGTGTGGAAGCCTGGCTGCGAGCTGGATTTCATCACCTTCAGACCTTGTTCACACCATAGGTAGCGTAGTGGTAGGACCCCTTGCCATGCTGAGTGACCGTGACGTGGTGCATGATGGGCTCCGATATCTTCCTGACAGGAATATATTGGCAAAAGTCTCAGCTTTTAATATCTACTTGTATGACTAGCCAGTATAGTCAGTGGCATATCCGTTTGGTGCATTTTTGTCTGTGATTTAAAAGGCTGGAAGTGCTCATAGGCCAACACCTTTACCTATAGTGTGCAAGCGCGGACACCACTGCTGGATTGCAGAGTGGTCAAAACCATCATACGAGCAGTGTACAGGGTGGGCCATTTATATGGATACACATTAATAAAATGGGAATGGTTGCTGATATACACTTCCTGTTTGTGGCACATTAGTATATGTGAGGGGGGAAACCTTTCAAGATGGGTGGTGACCATGGCAGCCATTCTGAAGTTGGACATTTTGAATCCAACTTTTGTTTTTTCAATAGGAAGAAGGTCATGTGACACATCAAACTTATTGGGAATTTCACACGAAAAACAATGTTGTGCTTGGTTTTAACGTAACTTTATTCTTTCATGAGTTATTTACAAGTTTCTCTTTGTTTACAGCCATTGACATGTCGCCGAGGTTAACACGTGAGTAGCGGATAGAAATTGTGTTGATGTCTGGTGAACGCAGTAACCGGGTCATTGAAGCAGATTTCAATGCAAGACACCCTACGAGACTACCCATCTCCCATGCTACAGTTAGCAAACTGCTTGCTAAGTTTCGTGAAACTGGTTCAGTGTTGGATTTGCCAAAATGTGGACGCATGAAATCTGTCTCTAATGAAGAAACATCAGTGGCTGTCCTAGCTTCATTCAGCAAGAGCCCACAGCGTAGCACTCGCCGCATGTCACTGGAGAGTGGCATTAGTCGAACATCCCTTCGGTGGATATTAGCTACTCACAAATGGCACCCTTACAAACTCCAGATACTGCAGCATCTCAACGAGGATGACCCAGATCGGCGCACTGAATTTGCAGAATGGGCAAAACAAAAATTGGAACAGGAGCCTTAGTTTACGCAGAAGATTTTGTTCAGTGATGAGGCAAACTTTTATGTGAATGGTGAAGTTAAACAAAACCACCGCTATTGGTCTGACACTAACCCACATTGGATAGATCCCTCCAAGACTGTTGGAACAAAAAAATTGATGGTATGGTGTGGTATATGGGGTACAAAGATAGTGGGGCCATTCTTCATCAATGGAAACCTCAAGGCCACTGGATATGCGAAATTGCTACATGATGATGTGTTTCCCTCTTTATGCACTGAAGCTGGCACGTTTCCTGAGTTTTTCCAGCAAGATGGTGCACCACCACATTATGGGTGTCAGGTCCGAGCATTCCTAGATGAACAGTTTCCTGGAAAGTGGATTGGTCGTCGTGGGCCAGTTGAATGGCCCCCAAGGTCTCCCGATCTGACCCCCTTAGACTTTTATCTTTGGGGTCATCTGAAGGCAATTGTCTATGCTGTGAAGATACGAGATGTGCAGCACCTGAAACTACGGATACTGGAAGCCAGTGCTATCATTTCTCCTGCGGTGTTGCTATCAGTGAGTGAAGAGTGGGAGAAGAGGGTTGCATTGACAATCCAACACAATGGGCAGCACATTGAACACATTTTGGTCAGAAACTTGTAAATAACTCATGAAAGAATAAAGTTACGTTAAAATCAAGCACACCATTGTTTTTCTTGTGAAATTCCCAATAAATATGATGTGTCACGTGACCCTCTTCCTATTGAAAAAAACAAAAGTTGGATTCAAAATTGCCGCCATGGTCACCACCCATTTTGAAAAGTTTCCCCCCTCACATATACTAATGTGCCACAAGGAGGAAGTTAATATCACCAACCATTCCCATTTTATTAAGGTGTATCCATATAAATGGCCCACCCTGTATAATGTAATGGCAAACAGTCAATATGGACAATCACAATACATTAGTAAGTACCTTGTATTAACTTTCTCTACATGATAAATGCCAATTGCTGAATTGAGACAACCCCTTTAAGTGTGCTACATTTAATAAGGCTAGGCATAAATGTCTTGATGTTTGCATTGCGTGTTTCCTATGTGTGATTGTCCAGTATGTGACATATGCATCAGTGGCATGTGAGCCATGTATAAGTTTCTTGTGTGCCACATGTGTCCAATGAGTAATTGGTGTGCGCTGCATGTGTCTTGTTTCTGGCTGACTTAACGATTTTTCCCATGACAGAAACCCTTCATGTAGCTGACATTATCAACGTGCTAATGTCAGCAGTACATAACAGTATGTTTGTTAACTCCCTGCCGCCGTTCTATTAAAAAAGACTTTTATAATATGCTAATGAAGCCTCTAGGTGCTATGAAGGCGCTGCTGCAGCACCTAGAGGCTCGGTCTACTTGCCTTTTGGCACGCTCATTTCCACTTGATTGACGTCCTTCTCCGCATTGTCCTCATAATCCCGCGCCTGCGCCAGCTTCCTCACTGCGCCTGCACCGATTACATCATAGGCCTGCAGGCGCGGGATTATGAGAACGATGCAGAGAAGAAGGACGTCAGTCAAGTGGACCTGGGCGTGCCAAAAGTACTCTCCTTTAATCCAAATGCTCCACTTTGATAGGCAGTATATGGTTTCAAATTATTAGCTAAGCACAGGGTGGAAATACCTTTAAAGGTAGTTTTTTTTACCGATGAACTGTACTCAGGATGGGTAATCAGTGTCTGATCGGTGGATGTCAGATGCCCGGGAGCCCCACAAATCAGCTGTTAGAAAAGGCATTGGTGCTCACAGTAGCGCCTTGGCCTTCTCCAGCATTTCCTAGGCCAGTGATGACACGTTCATCGATCACATGGCCTAGGAACAGCTCAGTCCTATTGAAGTGAATGGTGCTGAGCTGCGATACCAAGCACAGCCACTATACAATGTAAGGCGGTGCCTTCTCAAACAGCTGATTGGCGGGGTTCTGGGTGTCGGCCCCCACCGATATGGATAGGACCCCCACCATAGGATAGGTAATCAGTAAAAAACTTTGGAAAACACCTTTAGTCATTACTAGCATTACCGTACTTTTCAAATACTAGAGAGCGCTTCCATTACGGAAGCACTCATTAGTACTGGAGGGCTGGGAAGTGGTGAATGTGGCGCTCTCAAGGCTCTGTAATCACCTCTTTCCGGTCCTCTGCTGTCGGCAGTGCTGTGACTGCGCACAGCGTGACGCTCTGTAACCTCACGCTGTGCACGTCGGGTCACAGCTCAGCCGATGGCAGGAAGAAGAGAGAGAGCAGGATCCTGCAGCATCCACAGCAGGAGATGCAAGTTTATAAATTTTTTGCTCTGAGGCTGGGGTCTGATCTGAGGTTTAGAGATCTCATCTGAGGTCTGAATGTGGGGGTCTTATTTATATTGGTGCTCTGAGGTCTGATTGTGGGTCATTCACATTGCGGTCTGATTGTGGGTCTGATCTGAGGTCTTAATAACATTGGGGGTCTGATTGGTGTACGAACCTCTACATTATTAAACCAGATCGCAACAGAGCTACACATCTAAACACTAGATGGCAAAAGCCTCAGATAGTAAGCGAAGTACTTAAATAGTAAGGCACTGGAGAGATTCCTGTAATTAATGGCCTACCTACCACTTTTTAAAAGGCATCTGTCAGCAGATTTATACCCATGAAACTAGCTGACCTGTGTCATGTGCGCTTGGCAGCTGAAGGCATCTGTGTTGGTCCCATGTTCATATGTGTCCGCATTACTGAGAAAAATTATGTTTAAATATATGCAAATTAGCCTCTGAGCAATGGGGGCGTTACCGTTACACCTAGAGGCTCTGCTCTCTCTGCAATAGCCACTTCCTCTGCACTTTGACAGGGCCAGGCAGTGATAACATCATAATGTCTGGCCCCGTCAATGTAAGTGCAGAGGGCGTAGCAGTTGCAGAGAGCAGAGCCTCTAAGTGTAATGGCAACAGCAGCGTTGCAATTAGAGGCTCATTTGCATATATTTAAACATCATTTTTCTCAGCAATGTGGGCACATATGAACACGGGACCAACACAGATGCCTTCAGCTGCCAAGCTCACATGCAACAGGTCAGCCAGTTTCATAGGTACAAATCTGCTGACAGATGCCCTTTAAGGTCAAATGCCAGCCAAAATGGGTCATAATTTTTTCGATATAGTACACAGCCAGAATTCTGTCAAACAATTTTGATATGTGAGCAAGAGTAGCACTTACTCCACCCAACTCTTGCACAGAATGACCTAATAGTCACCAAATCAATGCCTGGCCGGCAACTTTTAATCAATATTTTCGCAGAAAGACTAAAAAAAAAAAAACTAATACTTTTCATTCATCCATTTATTATAAAAATAAATCTTCGTGAAACACAATAATTAATCAGCTAAAACACTGGATTAAATACCCTCTCATAGAAAGACAGCGAGCCTCTGCTTTGTTGACCAGTAAAAGGAACTTGGGTTAGGTAAATTGTATCCAAATTGAATAAGGGGTCTGCTCATGTACCCGAGTGTCACATGTGGGTGCCGTCTGTCAGCACCCATTAAAAAGTCAACAGGTTTATGCATATAGGCATTTTTTCACGCTGTGCATAAAAAATAAAAATAATAAAAATGCAGCACGTTCTATCTTTTGCATTTTTAACACAAGAAGGACCCACGTAAATTAATTGGTATATTTGAGAGACGCAACCGCCGGGCATAAAATGTGTTTTACATGCAGGACTTGCCCATTCAAGTCAATCGGTCAATGAGAAAAAAAACTGAACCACACTGAAGGACTTCCATTTTTCACTTGCTTGCTGGGAGATGCCCCAAGTTTTTTTTTTCACACACACATGAAGAACATATTAAAACTGATAACTTAAAAGATTTGCAGAAAAACACTGAAGCAAAAGTGAGGGGGGAAAAACTGCAGATTTGGTAAAACCTGTAATTTATACATTTCTAACTTAAAGAGGACCTTTCATTACAATAAAAATCTAAACTAATCATACAGACATAGAGAGCGGCGCCCAGGGATCTCCCTGCACTTACTATTATCCCTGGGCGCCGCTTCGTTCTCCCGGTATAGGCTCCGGTATCTTCAGATTTTCGGCTCAACTGGGAGGAGTCTGCCCTTGTTCTCCTGGGCGTCTCATTCTCTCAGGCTATGAGCTGAGCACTGCGATTGGCCTGCGCTACAGCATGGGAGAAGGAGACGCCCAGGAGAACAAGGGCAGACTCCTCCATGTTGAGCCGAAAATCTGAAGATACCGGAGCCTATACCGGGAGAACGGAGTGGCGCCCAGGGATAATAGTAAGTGCAGGAAGATCCCTGGGCGCCGCTATCCATGTCTGTATGCTTAGTTTACATTTTTTATCATAATGAAAGGTCCTGTTTAAGACCACCTTGATCGTTCTATGGATCCTCCCCACGTACCCTCGAGCAGCTGTGGGATGCACTGCAGTCAGCATGGCTCCAGATACCTATGAGAACCTACCAGGACCTCACTGAGTCACTCCCAGCCCATCAGAAGTCCTGCAGAAGTGGTAGCTGCAAGTACAGTGAAGGAGTTTAAGCATGCATGGGATAGGCATAAGGCCATCCTTCATACAAGATAAAGCCAGGGGCTATTCATAGTATTCAGTATATTGGGCAGCCTAGATGGGCCAAATGGTTCTTATCTGCCGACACATTCTATGTTTCTAAGAATACCCCAGCGAACAGGTCCTCAGTACATGGGGGAGTTTTTGTCAGTCACTGATAACACCTCACTGTGTACTGAGAGCTGTGGTCTTAAGTTAGAAATTACACCAGCTAATATCCAGAGTAACTGCCAGGTGTAGCCTGGACAGCAGCTAGATGGGCTGGGAGTGACTCAGTGAGGTCCTGGTAGGTTCTCACAAGTATCTGGAGCCATGCTGACTGCAGTGCATCCCACAGCTGCTCGAGGGAACGTGGGGAGGATCCATAGAGCGAACACGACGATCAAGGTGGTCCCACAGATGCTCAATTGGGTTAAAATTTTGGAAATTAGGGGGCCAGGATAGTACTTGGAAGTTTTGGTCATGCTCTTCCAGCCAATGTCGGACATTTCTAGCCATGTGACATACCGCATTGTCTTCCTGGAAGATCCCGTCTGCCCCAGGGAAGACAATACGCATGTATAGATGCACATGATCTGCAAAGATGGATTCATACCCAAATCAGTTAAGCGTGCCTTCCACATGGATGAGTGGTCCAGAGAATGCCACAAAAACATTCCACAGATCATAACGCTGCCACCATCAACTTGTGTTCTTCCAACAATGGTTGCAGGGTGTTTGTTTCTCACCTGGCACGCCAATGTCCATCCGTTCAATGAAGCAGAAAACATGACTCACCAGAGAAGAAAGCAACCATCTGCCAATTTGCAGTGGTTCAAATCTGATACTGCAGAGAAAATGTAAGCCTTTTCTGCTAATGCAATTTTACAGCGACCATCCATCTGCTTCAGAGCCCTATACACAATAGGGTTGACAGAACTGTTGTTTTAAACACACATCTGGTAGTCCCCTGGCTCATTCTAGCATTGAGCTGCTCCACTGTAGCGTGTCGGTCCGCCCTTATGCACCTTTGTAGTGCACATTCACCTCTTCCATGAATGATACGTGGTGCTCCGAAGCTTCCACGTAGCCTATTTAGAGTGATGCCATTTGTCCACTAACAATACATTTTCATCACAGCAGCACAAGAACAGTTCACAAACTTCACAGTTTAAGAAATACTGCCACCCTTGGCCTGAAAGCCAATAAAATGTCCCTTTTACCCAACAAATTATTTGTGTGCAGACAGCCTATCACACACCTTATATACCCACTAAACCAGATCATGACACGTGGCTTTCTTCATAAGCTATGCACTACTAACGTCAAAAGTAGTAAGTGGCCATAGTAATGTGACTCAACCGTCTATCTCAATCTGCTTAGCTTCTCCTGCTCTATAACTTGCTGCTTGCCGATTACACTGAATTTTGTGGTGACAGGTCCTCTTTGATATCACTTGTATGCATGAGCCCTAAATGTCTGAATAACTTACGCTGTAAAAGATCTGATTGCAGCTTCTAGAAATAGTTATCATACAAATGGCTTCTTCCCTGTGTGAGTTTTCTCATGTCTAATGAGATAAGATTTCTGGGTAAAACATTTTCCACACTCCAAACATAAAAATGGCTTATCCCCTCTATGAATTCGTTGATGTTCTACAAGGGCTGACTTCTGGGTAAAACATCTCCCACATTCCAAACACGAAAACGGCTTTTCCCCCGTGTGAATTCTCTGATGTTGAACAAGATTCGACTTCTTGGCAAAACATTTCCCACAATCTGAACAGGGATATGGTTTCTCCCCTAAGTGTCCTCTTTTATGTTTAAAAAGAAACGATTTCCGAGTGAAACATTTTCCACATTCTGTGCATGCAAACGGTCTTTCCCCTGTGTGGCTTCTTTGGTGGTCAATAAGACCTGATTTATGGGTAAAGCATTTCCCGCATTCTGAACACGAAAATGGCTTCTCCCCTGTGTGAATTTTCTGGTGTTCGATAAGTCCTGACTTTTGGGTAAAACATTTTCTGCATGCTGAACACGAATATGGCTTTTCCCCTGTGTGAATTCTGTGATGTTTAACCAGATCTGATTTGTTTGTAAAACTTCGCCCGCATTCAGAACATAAAAACGGCTTCTCTCCTGTGTGAATTCTCCAATGTTTTACGAGATTTGACTTCTTAGTAAAACATTTCCCACACTGTGAGCATGGGAATGGCTTCTCTCCAGTGTGAGTTCTCTGATGTTCAATGAGAAGAGACTTTTTAGTAAAATGCTTTCCACACTGTGTGCAAGAAAAGAGCTTTTTAACAGATGTGCCACTGCTGCCGAGTCCATCAAGGCTGTCTTTGTGAATTCTTAAGTGTACAATGAGATCTGCCTGTTGGGAAAAACACGTTCCACATTCAGGACAAAAAAATGGTTCTTCCTCTGCATTTGTTGTATCGTGACTAAAATGATCTGACTCCTCTGTAAAACTTTCCCCAGATTCAAAACACAGACCTGCCTGTTCTGGAACATTATGTGATTTATCAGAACATCCCTCATCATAAGGGGAATCAAGTGACAGATCTGCTGCAAAGTGATGTCCTGAATGTGCATTGTGGGCAATGGGATTCTCCCTTGAATAATTTTGCAAGACATTTTTGTGATGTCCCTCTAAGATCTTGCTGTGGTCATCTGCTGAAAGTAAATATAAAGCATACATTATATATCTCCTTAAATATAGGATTATCATATATATACTGAATTAACATTTTTTTTTTTCCCCCTATACAAATCATATAAATAATTCAATGAAGATGTGGGTTTTTAATGCATGAAAATAATACAGTTACAATAAATACATTAGTAAACTAATGAACGCTTCCATTTTGATCTGAGGTCTCAAGGATCTTGGGACTCTGATCTGAGGCCTGAAGGATCTTGGGGGTCTAAATTGTACAAGAGGTAGCAACCTGTTTGATCACCTCTAGCAGGTTATGGCAGCAGGGAAAGCACTTTTACGCCCTCTTGTGACAAGACTCAGTGTTGAATCAGACCACACCTGTAATGATTTACATATCTGCCTGAGATATGACTGCAGACAGATCTTCGCAGCAATCTGACGTTTCTATGTGGGTACATTACTTTTTTTTTTTGTTAATGAGTGTGTGTGTATACCTATATTATAAAAATCAATGTCTGTTTATCCGTCTGTCTTCTATAGTGTTGGGCCTTTTCATAGGTAAATGCATTGATATCCAATTCATTATTGTCAAAATGGATGTTCATTGCCTTTAAGAGCCATGCTCGACTATAGTTGCAATTTTGTATGTCTTGAGTAGGCCAAATTAAGGTCACACAAAGGTTTATACTCTTCAGTGTTATCCTTCCCATGAATGTACCAGTCTGAGAAGATGTCTCCTTGTTTACTTTTAAATTTATGACGGGAGATAAGATAAGAAGCAGCTGGTGATAATTACCTATACAATTAGGCATTTATTAATAAAGCAAAATATATAATATGTATGTATTCATTTAATGATCCTTAGTTAGTCCTTTGCATAAAACAATCAGTAGGACATATATATATATATATATACATTTGTTTATATTATATTGTTATATGTTACGAAGACAACATATATCCAGTATATTGTATATATTTCTCATTAGAAGAGTGTCTGTGAAGATGTGTGTTTTGTAACAATTAATCACATCTTTGGTATGACAGAGGAGGTACTGATATCTCTGTGAGAAAACAAGCCATTTACGATCCATAAATTAAATGTGAGAAACCTTCAGAGAGACGCCTAGAGGTCTGTCTCTAATTGCTACAAGTGTCAGAATTAATCCCTATAGCTTTGAATTAAAGCTTCTAAGGTCAAAATGTATATTCAGACTTACATAAGTTAACCCTTTATACTATGATGCAGATAGCTTATACAGCAGTGCCACCTAGGTATCAGTAGGTGACATTACAACAGTAGCAAAAGTGCATTCTGGGTAAGGTTATGATGTCACATTTTTTATCAATGATCACGCCCATCCGACAATGATTGGAAAGGTCCAAACCAGGAAGGTGTGTCTAACTGATAAGTTTGGGATCATAAGCCATACACAGGAGGTGAAGGAGAAAGAAAGAAAGAGAAGGTAGAAGGAAGGAGAGGAGAAGTTGAGGTCTATCAAGATGAAAGCCATGGTGAGATGCGCTATGATGGACCACCCAGCTTTCCTAGGAGCAGAAGTGAGATTCCTACTAGGACTTGGTAAGAGACACAGAAAATGATATTTCATTTTATTAAGACTAATTTGATAGTGTGGGTGAAATTATACCATCTAGATTGGCGAATAAATAAATGATTAAATTAATTGATCATCTCCATATTGAGATGTAGTCTTAGGATATTGTGAGGCTTCATTCTACCTGCAGAAGAATCTAGACTCATAATCTAGCAAAGCATTAAATGATTGCTTATATATATATATATATATATATATATGTATATATATATATATATATATATTGATAGAACATTCTTCGCCAAGCTAAGTGATGGATTCCCACAGGAGAGACTTATTTCAAGTCCCTCCCATTAAGATATGGTCTAGCAAGATCCTAGATCCCTGTTATTTATCTTAATATTCTTACCAAAGTTATATGTGTGAAAATAGTCCAGGATGGGGCGGAAGGATACAGTTGTCTCTTCTAAGTTATATCCTTGAATGGATTTGCCCATCTTGAAGTCATGTGATGTGTAGTTGGTTAGGGGGGGCAGAATGTATTTAGCATTCTATATTGATGTCTAGGATTAGACATGCCAATCCTGATATCATGAGGTTTTCTCTGAACAGAAGTAATGTATATAACTTATGTTGCTACTTTGATATCCTAACCTAATAATAGCTTGGTTATAATGTGACAAGTTGTTTCCACTCACATGTATTGTTAAGCTTGTAATGCTTTATATTAACGCTATATATATTCATTTGCATGTATCTTTGTGTTTATTTACTTATATATGTATAACCTTGTAACCAATAAATCTGCATACTTTTATAATACCTGTGTATTATTGTATAATGCAGAACTACATTTTATCATTAACGCCATCTCACGTCAAAAAGAACTTATTTATCTGAGGAAATAGTCGGACTCAGATGTGAATTGTATCAATTAGGTTGTCTACAATTCACCAGGTCATGATTTTAAGAATTTATGACAAATTTTATAAATTAATTTTTTTTATGATTAATAATTTTTATGACCATAATTAATAATTCTTAATTGAATTATTACCCACCGACAATAGGCATCCAAACGCCTGAACTTTTGGACACCAAATTTGGCACATTGGGTGTCTGGGAAGGTTTTCTTAACATTTCAGCTCAGTAGGACATACCGTTCTTGAGATATTCCCAGAAATGCAAATATGGCACCATCACTTGACCCGTAATAGCCAATAGAAGCTCGCAGATCCTTCACTCATCTCCTAGCTGACATACACACGGTCACATGGCCCTTATTAGCCAATAGAAGCTCGCAGGTCCTTCACTCATCTCCTAGCTGACATACACACGGTCACATGGCCCTTATTAGCCAATAGAAGCTCGCAGGTCCTTCACTCATCTCCTAGCTGACATACACACGGTCACATGGCCCTTATTAGCCAATAGAAGCTAATAAGGTGCTTCAGTCTTCGCCTCATTGACATACACACAGTTTTACACTAGGTTTCCATAACAACCCAGCCATTTTTCTCCACTGTTATAGGTCATTGTTAAGGGGATGGGGGTGCTGTTGAGGTCATTGTTAAGGAGGCAGAGTGCCGTGGAGGTCACTGTTAAGGGGGACAGGTAAATATAAAATAAACAGTGTGCAACTGTCAGGGTATATAGGGCTATTAGCCATTTCCCTGTAAAAAAAATGAAGATATGGATTGGCCTCCTGGGCACCCTTGGAACCAATCTAATGAACATACAAACAGGCCAACAATTCATACTCAGGCAGCGCATGGTACTTTTTCTAATATATATATATATATATATATATATATATATATTTATTATACTGAGAAACAAGCCTTCTGACATTAACATATTGGAAAGACAGTGAAGAAACTAGAAAATGTTTACTAGTCCATACTCAGAGGAGAGTGAACAATAGATATCTGTCACCTTGTACTTACCAGGGCTGATCTCTATTGGAATTTCCTCTTCCTTACACTGCTGATCACCCATCATGTATGTCTCTTCCTCTTCTTCATCATCATCATCTTCTTCTTCTATAACTTTAATATCAAGTAGATCTTCTTCCTATTAAAGATATAACAATCAACGGGAAGTTGGAAAGAAATGTAACAAAACACTTTAGGACAATAGAATAATAAAATATTCTATTCTTAAAAAAATTCCGTCACTATCTATATTTAAAAAACAATCATAAAATTCCGCAGTTTTCACACTGGGTTTTAGGGCTATATTACACCAACAGATTAATCAGACCAATAGTTGTGTGTGAACAGCCATCTGACCAATGATTGGTCAGAAAATCTGTCAGATAATCAGTTAGTGTAATACAGCCCTCAGGCATAAAACACGTTAAACTCTTTTGAGTGCAACTAAATGGGCTGTAGACAGCATGAACAGGAGAGGACCTCTGACTTCTATGGGGGAGTTTTCTAGGCATTCTCTGTGTCCTGTGCAGATGTCAGAAGGGAGAAGACAAGCTTTGATATAACCTATTCTGAATGGTGGAATCTGTGTTATCTATATCTGTCATTGTTATCCTTCCTGTGCTGATAATGATAATAGCTACTGATAAATTACCTCTACAGAACAGGAAACAATGACCTATTATTGGACCTAGGGTCCAATGTGAAAATTGCAAAGTTACATTTTTTTTTAAATATAAATAGTAACATGGGCAATAATAATAATAGAACCCAATTTTTTTTAAAAGCATATAAACATGAGTTAACCCCTTCCCGAATGCCTCGTTTAATGTACAGCAGAAGCTGGGAATTTAAAGGGTTTCTGTCACCAGATTTAACCCTATTAAGCTAGCTGACATTAGCGATGTGCTAATGTCAGCTAAACCTAACTAGCCTATTCCTACTTTTATCTATGCCCCAGTTACTCCAGAAATCTAACTTTTATAATATGCTAATTAACCACTAGGAGCCCTCCAAGTCCTGATTGACAGGGCCAGGCAGCGCTCACATCTGTCTGCCAGCCCTGTGCTCTGGTGAAATCTCGCGCCGTTCAGTATTTGGCACAGGCGAGGTGAGGGAAAGACGCTCGCAGGCTGCCAGCTTCCTCACCGCGCGGAATGCTGAATTGCGCGAGATTTCACCAGAGCACAGGGCTGACAGACAGATGCGGGCACTGCCTTGCCAGGTCAATCAGGACTTGGAGGGAGACAACAGAGGTAAGGAGAACGGAGCCTCTAGGAGCAGGAACAATGCCCCCCCCCATAGAGTCTAATTAGCTTATTATAAAAGTGGCGTAACGGGGGCATAGATAAAAGTAGGAATAGGCTAGTTAGGTTTAGCTGACATTAGCACATCGCTAATGTCAGCTAGCTTAATAGGGTTAAATCTGGTGACAGAATCCCTTTAAATAAATATGGAGCACTTTCACAAGCACCATAGAGCCTGGGTTTCTGCTGTTTTAGGCTACTTTCACACCTGCGTTCGGGTGTCCGCTCGTGAGCTCCGTTTGAAGGGGCTCACAAGCGGCCCCGAACGCAGCCGTCCAGCCCTAATGCATTCTCAGTGGATGCGGATCCGCTCAGAATGCATCAGTCTGCCAGCGTTCAGCCTCTGCTCAGCGAGCGGACACCTGAACGCTGCTTGCAGCGTTCGGGTGTCCGCCTGGCCGTGCGGAGGCAAGCGGATCCGTCCAGACTTACAATGTAAGTCAATGGGGACGGATCCGTTTGAAGATGACACTATATGGCTCAATCTTCAAACGGATCCACCCCCATTGACTTTCAATGTAAAGTCTGGACGGATCCGCTCAGGCTACTTTCACACTTAGAAATTTTTCTAAGTTATAATGCAGACGGATCCGTTCTGAACGGATGCAAACGTCTGCATTATAGGAGCGGATCCGTCTGATGAAACATCAGACGGACCCGCTCCGAACGCTAGTGTGAAAGTAGCCTTAAACAGAAAAGCTTTTGGTTCTGAGTAAAAACCTTGGTCTTTTTGAAGAAATCAAGGTTATTACAGCTGTAGTTCCTGTAGAGCCCTGCAGGTGGCAGGGCTCCTTAAGAACATAGCTAATCTGTAATAAATTGCATGGTAAGTAATTGCTATGTAATTCATTGCAATTGCTTGTTATAGTCACTTAGTCAGAAGTGTAAACAAAAAAAAAACAGTAAAAGATTTTATTTTTATAAAAAAAATATATATATATAAAATTTAAATAATAATAAACAATAAAAAATAAACATCATAGGTATTGCCACATACTACTTAAATATAAACATATTTATCCCATATGGTGAATGTCGTAAAATTTGAAATGGCCGATCCGTCATTTTTTTTATTCCTTCACCTCTCCCAAAAAATTAAATAAAGAGTTAAAGTCATACACATTCAAATCATTAAAATCTACAGAATGTCCTGCAAAAAAAAAATAATAATAATCAGCCCCACAGAGTGCCATAAACATAATTAAAACATTATGAGGACCAGAATATGGTGCTGAAAAGAAAAACTATATAAACGTGGTATCGCTGTAATTGTACTAACCTGGAAAATGATGGCAACCGGTCAGTTTTACTGCATAGGAAACGCGGTAAAAACAAAACTTTGGCAGAATTGCGTTTTTCCACTAATTCCACCCCATTTGGAATTAGGGTTGTTACGATACCAAAATTTTGATACCATAAAAAAGTATTGCGATACTCGATACCAAGCAAAAACAAAATAAAACACCAAAAAAGCCGTGTGCATTCCCCATTTTATTGAAAATTCGGCCCATAATCGAACAGTCCTATCCTATTTTTTCGGGGGTCAAGGTGACAAAAAAAATGGCGAATCTCGCATGTTTTATATTTTTTTTTCCTGCTACGGCGTTCACTGCATAGGAGATATTTTTTTATATTTTAATAGTTTGGACTTTTCGGCGTGGCGATATGTAATAGGTTTATTTATTCTTTGTACATTTTTTATGTAAAATTGGGAAAGGGGGCGATATGCAATATTAAAATGGTGCCATTATAAAATACGTCTTGTTCTGCAAAAAACAAACTCTTATACGGCTATGTGAATGAAAAATAAAATAAGCCACCGGGAAGGCAGGGAGCGAAAAACAAAAACGGAAAATCCTCTGGGGTTGAAATGGTTAAACAATAGGTCATTTTCTGATGACACATTCCCTTTAATGTAGGCCTACCAGAAGATATTTAGTGCAGATCTGTGATCAGGCTATGTTACTCTATGGAAGGTCAGTACAGTATGGAGACAGGTAATGTTCTCCTAACAGTGCAAAAAATTATGAGGGTCATTTATTAAAACCGGTGTTTTAGACGCCAGTCTTAATAACCCCTGCGCAAACCTCTACATAACTTTGGCGCATCCACCGCCGGTCTAAATGTAAAACGGCTTCCTTGCTGGCTTAGGCTACTTTCACACTTGCGTTCAGAGCGGATCCGTCTGGTGTCTGCACAGACGGATCCGCTCCTATAATGCTCCTATAATGCAGACGTGTGGATCCGTTCAGAACGGATCCGTTTGCATTATAGTTTAGAAAAAATTCTAAGTGTGAAAGTTGTTCAGACGGATCCGTCCAGACTTTACATTGAAAGTCAATGGGGACGGATCCGTTTGAAAATTGAGCCATATTGTGTCAACTTCAAACGGATCCATCCCCATTGACTTACATTGTAAGTCTGGACGGATCCGTTTGCCTCCGCACGGCCAGGCCAGGCAGACACCGGAACGCTGCAAGCAGCGTTCCGGTGTCCGCCTGCTGAGCGGAGGCTGAACGCTGCCAGACTGATCCGCATCCACTCTGAATGCATTGGGGCAGTACGGATGCGTTTGGGGCCGCTAGTGAGAGCCTTCAAACGGAGCTCACAAGCGGAACCCCGAACGCTAGTGTGAAAGTAGCCTTAAATTTAGACCATTTTCTACGCCTAAAAAAGGTAGAAAATGATAACTTAAAGTGCCTCTGTCACCAGGAACAACCCTATTAAACCAGACATACTGGCTCGTAGGGCTCCTCATGCTGATTAAAACCGTACCTTTCTTTTGTCTTTTTGATAAATAGCTGCAGAGATTTCAGCGTTTTTATTCATATGCAAATGAGCAATTAGAGCACTCAGAGGCGGGGCTGAATGGTCTGAGCACTGCTCTGTAACACCCTCTGTGTTCTGTACACGCCCCCTCCCCTTAATTGCTATTTAATAATAATAATAAGCAATTAAAATGCCTGAGTGTCATTCCCAGTTGCCATCTCCAGGGCAGGACATAGGCCTTTTCCAGCCTGCGGTTCGAGATACCCGTGTCCCTGTGCCATTTGTACACTGCCTCATATAGTGGTCTGTGGCCCATGAAGGTGAACATCCAGGGAGCGAGTCATGGGGACAGTCATACAACTGAATTCAGGAGGGCATCTATGGTTGACGGTCAGGTACACAAGTACCTTTTTCTCCCACCTGAGAACATCAGATTATCATGTTCCTAGCCAATGACAGTGAGGAGTGCTCAGATTGGCCCACAGAATATTTTCCCAGTAGGGTCTATGGCCACCCCTGCTGTATAATGTCCCAGCATTCCCAGACCCGCTCACCTCACCAGCAAGAAGGTCAATGATCTTCTTGGTTAGTTCTAGGATCTTCTGTTTGTTGTTTCTTTCAGATATCAGTGAGTTTGGTGGGGCTTCTGTGACGGGGCTCTGAGATCTGCTACATCCTCCTGACACACTATGATGGCTGCTCGGGGTCACACATTCTCCAGATGTCTTCTTCACTACTGTGTATTCCTGTGTATAGAATGGCCTCTCTAAATATCACCATGTACATTCCCAGAATCCCTCACCTCTTTGGTCAGGTCCACGTTATCCAGTTATATAAAAAGAGCGAAATGAACTGACCTCTCCGGTCAACAGCCAGATGATCTCCAGGGTGAGGTTTAATATCTTTCCGGAAATCTGGTTCCTGGCCTTCTCCATCCTGTAAGGTTTAGTCAATGAGAGGACCACTGCTTCATTGAGATTATGAAAAGACCAGCTGGGAAAACAAGAACATAGTAGTTGTATTACAAGGGCTATGAGTCTTCTTTGCATAGCTTTTGTACTTTTTTACACTACAGTAGATGTAGGTAGCTGTACAGTATACAGTTGCATACATAAGGGATTCAAGTCTGGATGAACACACTACAAATGGTGTGAAGACAAATAAACAGGGTCATTTACCCTGTATTTTAAAATAAAAAAAACAAAAGAAGTGATACTCACTTCATCCATCTCTCACCGCTCCCATCCTAATGCGTCCTGTGTTGTTGGTCTCTACAATCTGACCTCTAGCAATATTGGTGACCCACCTCAGCCAGTGTCATTTCCAGGAGCGGCAGAAGATCGTTGAGGCGAGTGTCAATTCTGTCACCCCCCCCACCCCACCCCATGGATTCTCACACAATACAGGCTCAATACCTGCCAGGGCTGTGTCAACCTAATGAAATCAGACCTTTTATTTGGAGATCGGATGTTGCATCGCCAAGAACAAAGGGGGTCAATTACTAAGTGATATACACCAGTTTTCTGTCGTACATCTGTCTCAGATTGCGGCGCAAAGGTTACTTGCGCGCGATCTGTGACTTTTCCCAACTAACACCAGGTCTATGACGAGAGTGTGTGGGCGGTAAAGGGTACAGGCTGGCAGGCGCGTCTAGTTAATTTTCTACGTCTGTTTTAGGCGTAGAAAATTGTCTAAATTTAAGCCAGAAAGGAAGCTGTCTTACATTTAGACCGGCGCTGGATGTGCCAAAGTTAGAGAGGCCTGTGCCTCTTCATAACTTTGGCAAATCCACCACCAGCTTAGGGCTTTATTAAGACCAGCGCCTAAAATGTCGATCTTCATAAATGACACC